>NW_027226594.1:0-600000 GCF_022539635.2 Chironomus tepperi | reverse complement strand
ATTATTTCACTTCTTAGCTATTTTTTTTAGGAAAATAATAGCGAGAGCAGCTGTCACAAAACGTTCGAATTACAATGTAAATGGACGAGAAGAAGAAGGATGTGTTGAAGAAAAGGAAGAACAAGGAATTGACACAAAATTGGTAAGGAAGTGAAGAATTTGTGAATTTGCTGGGAATTAAAGTTGAAAAGTGATTGGAAATTTGGAGTTTTTGAGGTTAGAGAATTTGAAAAAGGACATTGGTAATTTGCAAGCGGTTATCAGTGATAGAGCCAGCTTCAGATGCAAACTAAGAGAGGCCATCAATTATAAATGATCGGTTCGGCCAGCGAAGTAACGAATAAGCAAAACACATCAATATTGACAATAAGAAATTTCAGAAACTCATAAAAATCTGAAAATATGCAAGTTCGATTCTTAAAATTCAAATTTGAGCTGTTGGATAGTAGACTGTCTATTTTTTTTGAGTAAAATTTTTAAAACTTTTTTGACAATTTATCCTGAAAAATCTCAAAAATTCCAGCTAATCTCCAAACTAAATCTCTTTTTTGAACTAAACCTCTTCATAAATATTCAATAGACATAAGAAGCTTCCTTCTTTATTTTTTATCGACTTGCAATCATCATAAAATATTGATAATTGGTTCTTTTTCCTTTATTAAGTCTTATCACGAGGCTATATGCATTCTTATGAGGTATTATATAAATTGTATTAGCATTTAACAGGAAAAGTTTCACATTCTCTCTTTTGGTGATGTTCCTATATGAAATTATTATTATGTCTAATGGTAAATTGTGCAATTTATTGAAATTATTATGATGGTGGAATTTTGATATGATGTACAAAGGGATGGAGAGTAGCTAGCAATAAGTAGTTTCATATAGTCAATAAGCAGGTTCTGACTCTTTATTAAGATTCTATCGAGGAGCCTTGATTTTGATGAATCGATTATGATCCATGACCTTCGATTAATGATGCATTAAACTTTGCTGTCGCATTCCAATTCTTCTTAATGAGGTTGCAATTTTTCATCTGCTAGATCTAGAAGTAGACTTGAGAAAGCTAAAAACCAAGAAAATTTGCAAGCATTCATATTTCTGCGGGCCCTTGTGAAGTATAACATTTCAAACAAAATTCAACCGATTCTTAACAGATTGTCACAAAATCAATTTGGCTTCGATTTGATTCGACCAAAATCTGAGACAGGACAGAGATTTAACACGTGAAAAACTCAGTAGGTAGACTGATCGTCTGGATCAAGTCGTTTGATGACACATCCTGCCATATATAGACAAGTTAGCGACACAAAGTAAGAATAGTAGCCAATATGGATTCGATATGAACTTCAATAAAATCTAATCTTCTAATCTTCTAATCTAATCTTCTAAATGGTTATCAGCCATTGCTTCCTTCTACTTCTTTCGAGTATTAAATTCCAATTCCAACATGACGAAACACTTCTGATCTCAATCAATACTTAATCAAAACTCAACAAAAAACCAAATTGAAAATCAAATCACACAGGTCATGCCTCAAATATTCCCAAAATCTCAATCTTATGACCATCCCCTTTTACACCATTTCCCCAAAAACCACAAGCATAAACAAAAACGTTCACATCAATTTGAATGGCTCAATAAAAATAAAAAGCAAATTTTCTTTCTACTTTCTTTATGATTCAGACATTCCGAGTCATAAATATTTTTATTAATTACAGAATAATATTTTTGTTTGTATTTAATTATCTATAATTCATGTTTTAATTGCCAAATATTGTCAGATTTTTATGTTATTTCTCATCGAGTGTTATTTGGGGTTCTTCATATATGGAGTTATGTGGGGGCTGTGGAGTAATAGGGTGGGTGGTTGGCTTAAACTTGGGTGTGGTAGCTTGTAGATCGTAGGTTCGAATCCTAGAATTTTCAAATTTAAGGTTACAGTAGTAAAGATACTTACTTATTTACTTGATCGGTACCAATTGTGATCTCATGACCTACCTTACTTTGCATCTGAAGCTGGCTCTACCGCTGGCAACCGCATGCAAATTACCGATGCCAAGTACATTGCAATCTCTATCGAGAGTATATATCCATGAGTTCTTGAGACACTCTCTTGATTGCTTGTCGTATTGAAGTAAAGTTACAATTCAACTCCTTTAATTTACGGAGGTAAAGATGACACTGGAGATATAGACGACGTTGGATTAAAGAACAGGATGAGAAACTTGAAGTAAAGTGTGAATTTGCATCCATAACTGCAAAAGAACCTTAAGAATAGAATATTATTTCAACAAGCCTGTAAGGAAGCTAATTGGCGCAGAACAGTAATGAAAGAATGTCAACTCAACGTGCGGACAGAGAGTTTGCACAACCTAGGAACAGAGCCAGCAACAGAGTCAGATGGAAAGCCTTCTGTTGTAACCTAAGCTCCATATAGGAACATCGTTGCAGTAAGTAAGTAAGTAAGACCTGTAAGGATCACCTAATGTCTCAGTGTAGTCCAAACTCGTGTGCCTCGGTGATAAGTTCGTGAACGTTCGGTTCTATACCTTGGTGATAAGCCACGACCATTTGGTGATAAGTCCAGACCAAAACCGCACATGTTTCATGGCATTTCCAAAAAAACTCAACAGCACACAGTTTGAACAGCACTACGTGATGCCAATAGAAAATCGAAGTGTTGCAGCTAGCTGTTAACCCCCTAAATCCCCTCCTCCCACTCCTCCTCAATACACTCAAGAATATAACCTCCGAATCACCCTAAAGAGGAAAACATTAAATTTTGTTGCACGATAAAATGAGAGCATTTTTATGGACCATTTTTAAGATATTTAATGAGCGCACGTCAATAGAATTAAAATTTATGGAACAGCAATAAAACATCAGCCAGATATCATAAAAATACTTTTTCCTTTATCTGCACTTATTTACTCTCATTTCTTATTGTGAAATTAAAAGTGTGCAATATGCTGATTATACTGTTTAATTCCGTCTTAATCAAACTCACAGACGATGAACACACTTGTATTGTATCACATTTTAAAGTCCTTGTGGATGTCTGACACGTGTTTTTAAATGATAAAAATATTTACATTTGTTAAGCACACAAACTGCGATTCCAAATCGACCGATCAACAAACTAAATATAACTTTTTAGCGCATTTTTGAAATTTTTTTCAAAAAGGTAGCTTAATAAGACACTTTGTTCGTTCGGTCGGCTGTGATCGAGATCTCGAAAACTAGACATCGTAGAAAGCTCAAGATTGTTTTAATAGTTCAGTTCCATCGAGTTATTGGGTTATCGGTCATTTAGAAGTTTCAAATCAACACATAAATGCTATAATTAACAATTTTTCATTTTCATATACAACAATAACAAAAACAACAACACGTTTTTTCATTGTTTTCCAGTGTTCTTCAATGTTTTTCGATGTTTTAACAGTGTTTACTGAATAATGTTTGAATTTTTTTGACCGTTATGAGGTTTGAATTATGAAAATCCGTTAAGGGATGAAGTTCTTAAATTTGTGGAAGATATATATGGATCTTGTTTTTTTGGCCTGGAAGTGACCTGGATCTTACTGGATCTTGGTTTTTAGGTCTGGAATTGACCTGGATCTTAGTGGATCTTGGTATTTAGATCTGGATCCTCCTGGATCTCGTTTTGAAGTTCTGGAAGTTCTGGAGATCCTACTGGATCTCGTTTCGTGGGCTAGGAAGTGCCCTGAATCCTACTAGATTTTGGTTTTGAGGTCTGGAAGTGATTTATTAATCAATTATTGATCGCTGGGACAAAAATGCGCTTAAGTCCCTCGATTAATAACACGAGGACTTTTGTAATTTTTTTTATTGAATCCAATTCCGGGGAATTTGTTTATTGAAATTATGAGGAATAATAATAATATTTTTGGGACTCAGAAGTAGGCAAGATAAGAAACGTGTGAATGAATGGGTTTTTTATGTCTTTTTGAGTTATTTTTAGTTGACACGTTAAGTTCCAGATTTCAAATTATGCTTTGTTTGTTTAATAAATCTAGATTCAGTTTATTGAGTATTTTTTAAAATTTGCAATCAAAAATTGAGGCAATCAAACTTGAGGTTAAGACTTTTTTGGCTTGATCCTAATGTCAGGTGAGTTAAAATGTCTTCGACGGAAAGCTAGTTTGAGGTCGTTCACTTATTACTTAGCACGGATGGATATGTTATGGCTATGTCCCTGATTTTGCCGTTAATTGTTGCAACACCAAAGCAGGTCTTCTTTCGGAACAACCTGTTGTTCAGATTAATTGTAATCCATGAGTTCCCATGAATGTCGCCTGTAGTTAGCTCTGTCTCCGGTTAAGGTTGAATTGACTGTATCTACTCCTAACAGACAAAGAGGCATGCCTTCGAGTTACCAAAAATGCATACTCTGCATTCATGGGCTACTCGGCTTCTCAAGTGATTTCTCGGAACAGGTCCAAAGGAAGCGTTTGTGTCGCTCGGGATTATGTTTGTCGTACAATAAGCATGTAACGTTGAAGCTGGGTCGATAAATGAACCCTAACCACTTGCTAAAAGCATTCCTCTATACCAAAGACATCAATCCAATACGTATTGGTAATTGGTAAGCTGTAGTTGGCGATAAAGCCCGATATAGACATGAACGGAGTCTCTAATGGATACTTACTTACTTACATACTTCGCTGACCATACATGTGATCTATAGCCTCTCTCGGATGGCGCCTAAAGCTGGCTCTATTGCTAGCTTTAGTCTGCCAATTACCAGTACCAAGTACAATACTGTCTCTATCGATAACTGTAATTGAAGCTATTGATTACAATCGATATGTACAGCTAGTGTAGTTTATAAAAGCTATACCAAAATCAACGACATCCTCTGACACATTCCAAAAAATTAATAAAATTCCATTCCTTTCTCCTCCAGAACAGACTGAGCTGACACAAGGTTGACACCGAGTAAAATCTGTGAAGCCACTGATATCAACTTCTCCTTCCTCTTAAAGTATCGAAACTTTTTGCTGTAAGCTGCATGTGTTGCTTCTTGAAGCGACCGATAAATTGTTTATAGTTCCAGCGGTTAGCAGTGCTGACGTGAACTTTTACAATACTTTGATTGCATTGGTAAGTCAAATGTCTGATGATAAAAATACCGCTCGACTGCCACACTCGAAAGAGACAGCATACTTAAATTAATATAGCTATTTGTCTATAAAAAATTGTGAATTTAGAAATAAAGCAGCATAAAAATTCAATTTTGGAATGTAAAGTCAAGAAAATCATTAAAATTCACAAAACAATGTCATATTTTTTATGCTAAGCATAATCGTTATAGAAACCTTACTGTTGTTCGGTACAGTAAAGATGTGACTTTATTCAGGAAATTACAGTTGCTTTTTGATATCAGAACAGAACCATCCATAGCAAGTACATAAAATCTCATTTATATTTTTTTGCAAAAAAATGTATTAAAAATCTCCATAAAAATTTCCATAAAAAGATTTTTCATATGTCCCCCCTCCCCACTCCCCTCTCCTCCTAACCTCTAATGCTTCTTATACAGTCAGTCTCTTAATTCATGATGAGATGAATGTTTAGTTAAAATTTATGTGAAAAATGTAAATATCATAAAAGGAAGTAAAATGAAAAATAATGTTAAGGTATACATTTCATACATCTTCAGGGGTCGTTCATAAGTAATGTGTCCCCCTCCAAATTTGGAATTAAGGAAGGAAATATGATGCCCCAGGGTAAAGATGATACCTCAGAGTAAAGATGATGCCTCAGGGTAATGATGATGCCCAGGGTAAAGATGATGTACAAGGGTAAAGATGATGTCCCAGGATAAAGATGATGCCCCAGCTTAAAGATGATGCCCCAGGGTAGAGATGATGTTCCAGGGTACATATGATGCCCCAGGGTAAAGATGATGCTCCAGGGTAAAGATGATGCCCCAGGGTAAATATGATGCCCCTGGGTAAAGATGATGCTCCAGGGTAAAGAAGATGCCCCAGCTTAAAGATGATGCCCCAGGGTAAAGATGATGCCCCAGGGTAAAGATGATGCCTCAGGGTAAAGATGATGCCCCAGGGTAAAGATGATGCCTCAGGGTAAAGATTATACCCCCGGGGTAGATATAATGTCTCAGAGTAAAGATGATGCCTCAGGGTAAAGATGATGCCCCAGGGTAAAGATGATGCCCTAGGGTAAAGATGATGCCCTAGGGTAAAGATGATGCCCTAGGGTAAAGATGATGCCCTAGGGTAAAGATGATGGCCCGGAGTAAAGGTGATGCCCCAGGGTAAAGATGATGCCCCAGGGTAAAGATGATGCCCCAGGGTAAAGATGATGCCCTAGGGTAAAGATGATGCCCTAGGGTAAAGATGATGTACAAGGGTAAAGATGATGCCCGGGAGTAAAGATGATGCCTCAGGATAAAGATGATGCCTCAGGGTAAAGATGATGCCCGGGGTTAAGATAATTCACAAGGGTAGAAATGACGCCCTGGGTTAAAGATGATGTCCAGAAAAGAGTAGGGAAGGAACCCCAATGCAACCCCGTGTACCTATCCGTTCCAAATCTACTTTATACCCTACATCACATCCAAACTATCCCCATCATCATCAAAGATGATTTATGTAGTTACCGAAAATAAACCATAAACAGAGACAGCATACAGTAGTAAATCAATCAAAAATGGAATGATGATTTATTCATACGGACATGACATTTGAATATTTTTTTTCATCTCCCAACTTGATCGATTTTTTTTTCGTTCCTTAATGCAACTTTCATCTTTTTTCTATCATTATTCTGATCCTGTTCCTTCTTCGGAATGACATTAGCTGTTTTTATTGAATTAATATGATCCTTGAATGGATGGAGAAGTTGAAAAATGAATGAATGAACAATAAAAGGGATTGTGATAAATCCCTGAACCTTTGCTTATTCAAAAAAGTATCGTCAATCTAGAAAAAAAAGTAGAAGAGATTGATAAAGCCTTGTTGACAAAGAGCTTGTTCTATTATCTACATGATTCAATAAGGATAAGAATGAGAAAGAGAATCTGTTTCTGGTGGGTGTTTCCGATTGTTGGATTTAGTTGCTGTTTTGTCAGTATGACTGTTGTTGCTTGGTGGATGAATTTGAGGGACGAGAAGATACAGGAGGAGTCCAGAGAGAGAATAAATGGTGGAATAAACTCAGCTCGGAGACCTGAGCTCTACTTCTCCTTTTAATCTATTGATACAAACTAATCGAGGCAGGAATTACAGGTTCGAGACATTACAGCAAGCTTTATTTCTAATTTGATCAATTTTGCATGGAAATGTAGCTTAAATCATCCATTAAAGAGGTTTTAAGCAGACAAAAGTCTCTGAACAAGTTAATCGTGGATCTACATCTCTTAATAATCCAAATGTAGTCCCAAAATCCCCTCTGACCTAAATCTACACCATAAAATTGATTCCAATCAAAAAATGCGCCTTCCTTTCTCACAAACATCCAAAGAATCTGAAATATTTTCATCGTTTCCTGCCTCACAGTGTAATGTGATTTATTATAATCTTCATCCGTCCTTTTCTCAATGGAATCTAAGTTAATGCCTATGTAAAGCATCTCCTAATAGTCACATGGCATAAGAATAGGAAATTTCAGCAGGGCAATTGATTTTTTCAGTTCTTCTTTACTTCCATTCATTGTAAATAAGCAAGAATATAGCACAGATATGGATGCTGCAGATACACACATACACAATGAGAAATTGACAACCTCATGAAAAAATCCTTTTTTTGAAGGATCAGATTTTCCACCTGAAAATTTCCCATCGCTTTAAGACTTCACATTCACTTTCACACATTTCCGTGACTATTCCTTAATGGATGTGAATGTGAATGTAAATGATGCGCAACAAATAAAATCGAAAAAGGTAAGGAGGAAATGAAAAGAAAGGAAAAAAGATACGTAAAGGACTGACTGAATGATTGACATCAATTTCCAAAGACATGTCATCAAGAAGACAATAATATAGTCATTGATAATTGTGTCTATTGGATATAAAACTGTGAATAAATTTGTGAGTATGATTTTCGAATAGATTTTCACTTATCATGACACAAATTTTGATGGTGGGAATCTAGGGTAAGGTAATAGGCTGATTGAGTGCTGTGTTGATTGAGTTTGAAGCTTTTTGAGTGGAATTTGAGAAGTTTTGTGAAGGCTTTTTTGGATTTATTTTGAATTTTCAACTGAATTCCTCAATTTTCAATGGAATTCCTCAATTTTCAACGGAATTCCTCTATTATTCCCTGAATACATCCATTTTTTCACTGAACGTACAAGATTTTTAACTGAACGCATTTTCGAACCAAATCCCAAAAAATTATCAATTCTACCTTCAAAATCTGCAATTTCCCATGTCCAACATGTTCTTCTTTCCCAAAAAACAAGATCCATTGATACACCCCGACTGCAAATCAAACAGGAAGAGGAAATGAAGCGTGAAAAGAGAAGATTTAAGCTGTGATTGATTCCTCAAAAGCTCTATGTAAATAAATTCTCACTTTTTTATGCAAATAACTTTTTTTCATCGCGTGAAAAGCAAATCCGCAAGAAGAAAGTCAAAATGTTGAAAAAAATCAGACATGAAGGAAAAAGCAACTCTTGAACAAAAACAAATAAAGCTTGAAATTTGTTCCTTCTGATGTTTTTATCTTTGCCTTACTGATTAGCGACTATTTATAGGACTGTCATTGAACATTTTGTTGTAAAACATTTTATGCCTTTGTTAAATCATCTTGCATGACTGTGCCTGCTTTGTTGTGAAGTTACAAAGGGTTTACAGTTAATTGCATTCGATTAAAGCTTAGAAGTGATCAGAAAAGTTGTTTGCGAAAGGTTTTGGTATTGAATGACAATGGTTAATGTGAATATTGAGCTTAAATTCGTGGTGAGCAACCTGTGGTGCTGCGGTCCACTAGTTTACAGCCAAATTCTTCCTCTTGAATCGAGCGACAACGTTACATACAAGAACATACAAGAAATGCCATGATCCGAATCCCATATGCTGGAAATCCCATATGCGAATTTAATATTAGATAACCACCGAGATGTGCCTTAACACAAAATAGGTTGCCAACTACTGGATTAAAGCTTTGAAATGGTCATAAAAGTTATTTACTATTGAATGAGAATGGTTAATGCGTATATTGTGCTTTGGTATTGAAGGTAAGTCTACTTTTGAGTCAATTTCACTTGCACAAGCTCACAAGGTGCTTGAATCCTTTTGTAGTTGAGATTGAAATATGCTGTTTAGCATTATTTAGACCTATATGAATGTAGCTTAAGATAGCTCATTGATAAGTAGGGTTTCTGGAAGCGGTTTTCTAAAAACCGCAAAACCGCACTTTTTGACCTTAAAATGCGGTTTTTAAAAAACCGCGGTTTTGAATGAAAAAACCGCAGTTTTAGAATTTTGTATGGAAAAAATTCATTTAAATCCACAAAATGTAAATTTTTGAAGATAAATTCGAAAATTAATAAAAATTTTCTATTAACTTGAAAAGCTGGACTAAAATCTTGCAAAATTTTAAGAAAAACTTTAATTTTAAAAGTTTTTACAACAAATAATTTTTTTGACTATTTTATCAACCAATTTGGAACTGAATCTAAATAAAATGGAGGAAAATAGAAAGATTTAATACTTTTATGCATAAAACTCCAAATTTAAATTTTTCCAAAAATTTTATGCATTTGTATGAAAATTGAAAACCGCAAAAAACCGCAAAACCGCGGTTTTCGAAATTCTGAAAAACCGCAAAACCGCGGTTTTGGAAAAACGCGGTTTTTCAGAAACCCTAGTGATAAGAGCATGTGAGAAGAATTAGTAAGAAGTCAGTTCGAATCCCACAAGTAATTTCGTAAGATGAAGTTTGAATCCTAGTCTTAGAACTATATTTATGATTGAAAAATTGTCTACTGATGAGAATCGAACCCACGTTTTTAAATAGACAGTATTCCAGATTTTCAGTCTGTTGTTTAGCCACTCGTCCATAGAGGTCTTACTCCAACACTGCTAGATTCCTCAATATATTATTCGATATCCAAGATTCCGTTGGTCTATTCCGACACCTTAATCCTGGGATCGAAGCCGGGTCGTTAGAGTCGGTAGTGCGTCACTCTAAGCACTACGCTACTGCTGCTATTTTGCTGTTTGTCAACACTGCCAACACTTTGTTTAAAATTCTCATTAACACTAAATAATCTCCAAAAAAGACAGCAACAATCCAACCACCCCGTAAAATTACACAAAATAGCACAAGTTAATTGGTCAGTAAATGGAAATGTCCACTTGTCAAAATATTTGTTGCATGCAGAAAAAATGAAAAATTGTCATAAGTTCATCCAGGAAAAACGAGCACTTCCTTAAATACTTCCTGTTTTTGTTGCTATTTTAGCTGTACATTTCCAGCATGTAATGGAATTTACTTTAATTATTCAAATTTTTCTTTCCTCATTATTTTTAATTATTTTATGAATTACAGTGCAAATATTTTCCCAATTAAGCTACAGAACAAGTGGAATTAGGACGATTAAAACTTTCCTAATTTCACCTTTCTTATTGCTTTTTGTAACTTTTTATTTCATTTTTTTCATCCCTTCGTAATCAAAAATTCTTTTACACGTTCGTGCATTAGTTGAAGTTACAGTCAATAAATGGAATCAGGTCAAATTTCGAAATGAATTTTGCTATTTTGGAGGGAAAATTGCATGAATATGAAAACAGTTTTTACTTCCGTGAGCTGGAAAGCTGTTAACTGCTGTTTGTCCGGTCTTAAATTGAAATAATAAAAAAAAATTGAAGTGTAAGTGGAAGTAGACTTGATTATTTGTGAGAGATGAAGGCGCAGTTGACATTTACTTACATTTGTAAGTAGGTCGACTGCTTGGTATACTCTGCTTTAGAGTTGGCAGGACTTCAAGAGTCCAGACTGCATTTTTTTTGGGAGGCATTTCCACTTGAATCCGGACTTCATTGGAGGCGCTTCCACATTGAAATCCTGCCAAATCTGCTCTAGTCTCTACTACTAAAATGAACCATTCCATAAGGTAACTATAGTGTGACCTTAGAGCCAGGATGATCCTTGCCCTTAAACAGCACCTTCAGGTTGAATCATACAAATAGGCCGAGAAGCACTACTAGACAATAGCAAGCTCATATTCTTTGATACGGAAAGCACGAAAAAAAGTTAAATATCCAGCCTTAAGTTGGCTTGACTCTGGCCTGAGGCTGAATTTCCTCTAATATGGCCTGAAGTCAGGGACCCGCTTAAGTATAGCCAAATATTCATTCGCTGGCCTTACAGATCAACTGTGATCCATTGTCTCCCTCAGATGTCGTCTAAAACTGATTTTATCGCCTGTTTCCGCCTGCTAATTGACAATACCAAATGCAATGCTGTCTCTATCGACAGCTTCCTTTCAGGAGTTCTTAGGAGCAAAACCTACCGCAGTAAATAAAAGTGAAGAAAGAGCCTAAGAACATTTACTCAACTTTCCATAAGACAGTCAGTCACTATCCAGCCTTTAAATCCATTCCCTTGAAGTTCACTCAAAATTCAACAGCCATGGTCGAAAGCATAAATGGCAAAAAAATGCAATTTCTTCTTCATTTTCACTCGTTCCTTCTTCATTTCATCAACTCTTTTTCAATTAAAACTTAATTAAGTTTACGATTCTGTTGATGCTCCTGCCGCTGTACTTGTTTCGAGGAGCATAAAAAGTATTTCTGTTGACGAGATGAAGAAGGAAAAAAAAAATTGAAATGCTTTGTTTTTTTTTTGCTGTACGTCAAGGTTCAAGCTTGAGGGATGTGATTTATATGGGATAATATTAAAATATCATTAAGTGATTTAAAGCTATTTTTTGTGTTGGCATGGTTTACAGACAGAATTTGGATAGAATTGGAATTCAATAACAACAATATTGTAAAAAATTGGGAAAATTCTACAAGTCACTGCGGAAGTATCCTTGTAGACTGGCTATTGTAGAAATGGGGTTCCTGTAATGGCTCATCAGCGATGCATCATTGAAAACTGCACAGTAAGGAGATGCAGAAAAATTTTGGTCATATAGATCAACTGTCGTCCATGGCTTTTCTCAGTTTACGTCTAAGACTGGCTATGTCTAAGATTGCCCTTTACCAATTGTCAATCCAAAATGTAACATTGTCTTTATAAACAGCCTCCTTCCAAGAATTCTTTGTTCACGCTCATGTTATGACATGACAATTTGCCATATATTCGAATAATTCCCGATAGCTCAGTTATAAGAGCATGCGTTTAGACATCGTAGGACGTGGGTTCAAGTCTCATTCGGAATCCGTTATTCGGAATTGCAGATTTTCTGATAGACTAACAGGATTGTGTTTTAGGAATCAAATTATTATCGGCACAAATTATTCATGATGTCCAAGAGCATCCATATGATATCCAAGAGACATCCATAAGGCGTCCAAGAGGCAATTTTCATGCTAACTGACATAAAAGTTGTCATTCGGATGCTTAGTGGCCGAATACCGTACTGAAACATTGTTCTGATCGAGAATGGAAGGCAAAATCAATGGATTTATGAGGAAGTGATGTAGCCAAGTGTTTCTGATGACTGAACCCAAATTACTAACTAGTCATTCCTCATCCAAGGTTGCCTCTCAATCTCTTCATTTCATTACTTAATTTTCATCCATTAGAAAATAAAAAATCCATTCATTTTAAAGACTCAATTTTCATTCTCGCGTGTCAATAATCATGTCGCTTTTTTCTCCTGCTGTCAAACTGCATGCTAGCTACAATCATACTACGTTTAATATTACAAAACACAGTAAATAAGAAGCACACGAAACATTCTCAAATAGATTTTCATATATAGAAATACAATCTGCTATTTCTCAAGAGTGTAATAAAGGCACATAAGGACATAAGGCAATAATTTCATTAAATGACGGGAAAAAAAGTTTCTCATTGATTTATGCCTTCAATGTTGTCTTTTTTTTCATCCTGAACGAGTATTAAGGTTTGTAACTGGAAGTATTATTGATTTTGAAGCAATTTGCAGTGAATTTTTGATTTAATAATTATTTAATTATAAAGGTTGTAATTAAATTGAGTTTTTAATTTTAATGGCACTTAATTACTTAATAGGGAACAAAACTAATAATTGCAAACATGCAGGATTAAGGTTAATTGAACCTACAAACTAGATTATTATGGCATTTAAGCTGATTTTTTTTAAATTGAAACATTTTCGCTATAATGTTCAAATCAAGGCTGAAACAAGCTATTGACACTCTTCATCCGCTTTCATCAGGCCCATACAATCTTTCATCCGAATGAAACGTGTGTCAATGCCTTGGGCTGAAATGAGTCTTATAATTTGAAATTGTGATTCCCACTAGGTTCTGTTGATTTACTATGTAACGTTCAAAGGAACCAGGGACCGATTTTTTGCTTTACATAATGAGAATACGGCTCTTACCCAAAATAGCCAAAAGGTGTAAAAGCTAGTCAAAATTTATCTGAACCTGGCTTTTAGCATTCAAATAGGAAGTCATGGTAACTCTCCGAGCAACACAAATCAAGAAGGTTCCGCTAAGGAAGCTGATATTTTTTGCAGACGCCAAACGGAAGTGGTTTCCATTTAGTATCAATAAAACAGATTTGGCTGAGCTTTAAAAACTACGTGATGAAACCTTAAAAGCTTCGTAGCGGATCCTTAAAAGCTTCATGGCAAAGCTTTCTTCATTTGTGTCGTTCGGGCTCAAGCCACTCAAGTTGATGTGACTAGAACATCGAAAAAGCACCCGAATCCAACAAGACTTTCCCTGGGATTGAACCCGGGTCGTTTGGACGGTAGTTCGAAGCTCTAACCACTTGACCATTGCTGCTTTTTTGCTGCTGAACCTATGACTGTTGTTTGAGCATTTTAGTAATGACTATTTGAATTCCAAATCATTAAGATATTAAAGCAAATTTTCAAATTATCTTCATTTCCAATCATTCCTTACAATTTGCTCCAAATTGACTAAAAAAATGAACATTTACGTCTAACTTTAATCAGGAAATGAGAAAAGAAAATGAAAAATGAGGAAAAAAAAATTTAATTCAATTTTGCAGCCACTGACTGTGATATTTCCTTTATCTATGTCCTCCTCCTGTCTAAATGAGCTGAAATATCAACTGATTCTCTTTACAATTCAGTACGTGCAATAAGTATGAAGACGGTAGAAGAAGACAATAAGAGATGAAAAAGATTACAATCATGCTTCAAATATTGACATGAACTCTGTGCAGACGTAAGGAAAATTCCATTGAGATAGTCACTTTGCTTTCATGTTTCAAGACACACAAATATTCATGAAAATCTCACAGATTACAATGTAAATATTAGTTCCAAAAATCTTATTTATGCTACATCATTAAATATCAATTTATCTCATTTCTGAATAATGGAACTATCAAAATATTCTTTTTAGTCGAGCACTTACTCATTTACTATTCATAAATTATCTTCGGATGTAAGCGATGCCAAAAATAATCAATTTTGTCATGTCAATAACATTTCTGGTTGAAGGAATTTTGAGATTATATTCTTTAAAGTTGCTAATAGTTTGTCCTTGATTTGTGGAGATTTGTGATGAGGAAGGTCAAATGAGAACTAATGGAAGAGGGATACTTGGGGGATGGGATTCTGTCTTTTGTAGCGGATCATATGCATGTAAAAGTAAAAGTAGTAGTTCAAAGAGGCCAAGCCATGACATTCCGGTTCCATTAAACTAGTTTTGTTCAAATTGTATGCTGCCATGAATCATATGCTGTATGCGGTTACGGTCATGGCTTACCACCAAGATGTACCAAGGCCCATAAAGTTCGGACAACACTTGTTCAAACGAAGGAGATTCTAAGAAAGAGATGGTTAGCCAAAATGCTGCAGCACACAAGTGTGTCACCAAATATTCTTAATAATACCATGAACCGTATGTCGTGTGTGATTTCGGTCAAGACTTACCATCAAAGTGTGCTGCAAAGAATAAAATGTTGGAAACCACCTGTTAATGTCTGTGTAATGGAACCTACATATTAGGCAAATCTATCGGTGCAAAATAAGGCCTCTATGATCGATTAGTTAGACACCAGTTCAGAAATCCTACATGGATGGCATGAGTTCAATTCCTATCAGAATTCGATCCCTTAGTCAATTTGATCTAAATCTGTCAATGCTCTTTACTGGTTACTTAGAGTTCCATTGTACATTAAAAGCTAGAGTAGATTTGGATCAGACTTAGATCTGACAACAGAAGAAGCTAATACAGTCTAGGACAGAAAACTGTCTAATCCTCGAGCATTTAAAAACACGTTATAACTACTTGATGACAAGTTATGCTTTCTCGCTATCGGGATCGGGATTTCCCGGGATATCCCGATCCCGAAAAATCCCGGGATCCCGAAAATTTCAATCCCGATCCCGATCCCGAAAATTTATCGGGACCGAGATTTCGAGAAACCATAGTTAATGTCCAGTTGATGACCAGTTCAAATGAGATCGCTTCATTAGTGTTTAAAGATTCACAGTATATCAAAAAAAGGAGCAAGTCACAACATCATCTTAAAATAGTCTCTTTACAATTTTCAATGCCAAATCTTTAACCTCAACAAAATCTAGCTTTAATAATCCAAAAACAGTCTCCCACCTGTACATCCTCTACACCAAACCCATTTCAAACAGATCATCATGTAAGCTCATTTATATTCACACAAAACTACGTAGAAGTAGAATTTGTTGATAGAGTAGTGATATTCTGATAATGAGAAGTGATTAGTGTAGTAAAAACGTACATAATGAGTGGAATAGATAGATGGACGGAGATGATGATAATGAAAAGGGTCAAGAAATATTATTTTAAGTTGATAGATGAAGAGTCATAAATCATGATAAAATGCGAAATGAGGAGGCAAAACCTTTTCATCATTCAGTTTGAATTCCCTCTGAATATTTATTATGAGTAATGTGTAGTAAGTGGAATAGGAAAGAAGAAGTAGATGTAGACGAAATTAGATGATTAATGTGCTTTTGGAAATTGTGAAGCACTTACTTCCATCATTATGGTTTCTTATTGAAATGATTATCAAAAGATTTCACCTCTTTTTTATTGGTTTAGTCATAAATAATATTGAGACTCAATTCATTATGTCAACTTCCTTTAATTAATAATCAATTATTTATCTTAATTAATTTGTATTATTTTATGATGTTTATTGAGGACAATTTGATGATTTCTTAGGATTTTTTGGTTTATTTTAGGAAATTGATAGTAAAGCATGAGGCAGCACGTTTCATTCATCGTTCTAAAAATTAACGGAAATCAGCTACCGTCGAGTAGCCATCAGGACACCCTTACTTACTTACTTACTTCGCTGGTCGTATATATTAATTGTTATCCATGACAACCCTTTGAAGTCGTCTAAATGCAAGTTACAGATACCAAATGTCATGCTTTCTTAGTCAACAGCTTGGAAAAAATGTCGCATAACGGTAAACCCAGCGGTATTTGAAAATAAGTCTAAATCAGCTTTCAGAATGCGGTCAAGACAACTTCGCGTCTTAACCTTAATACGGCGACGTAGCGGTACACTTGCGCGCACGGTGTCCTGTTTGGAAAAAATATAAACGGTAAAATACTGTCAAATTTCCACAAGCTACCATAATATATCACCTTGTATCTATTGCTTGTTGGATCAAGTAATCCTTTTCCTTAAGCTCATTAGAGCATTAAGTCCAAAATTACAACGTAACCATTTAAAAACTCATAACAATATCCTTAAAATTACAGATTCGCAATGATATACAATCGTAAATCCAAAATAAAATCTGAGCTGTCGATCTTTCTCCCCAGAAGTCCTAACAGCATTGATGTATCCTAAATCTAGGCAAGCACCATTAAATGTCTCTGTTAAGTCTAACATCTGTTTGTTTAGATCTGCTTACCCAGATTTACATTTAACTACTGGATACATTTTGGATAAATATGTGTCAAGCATCATCTTGGCATATTGCCTGTCCCCAAAAAAAAAGAGAAATCTCTAAAAGGTCCATTAAATTTTATTTTGACGCCTCAATATGCTTCCAAGCTCTTTTTTTGTGCAATCTCAATCTTCAATATTAAGACAACAATCTCCTATTACTCCTTTATAAAAAAAAAGTTCTCAAAAAAATAATTGAGGACCTTTTTGCTATCTCAATATCAATTTTCAAGTAGACTAAAAAAGTATTGAGTTTTTTGTTTGCTGCTGGTATGAAAATTGAGATTTTTTTTTTTGTAGATTTCCTGAACATAATAATCATTATGACCTAGAGGTATCTGCAATTATCAGCAACAGTTGAGTATAAATGAATCTGTAAATGGAATGAATTGTAAGGAATGTTTCATAACGTGAAGTAAAATTTTAACAATGGAACTTATGCGCTTGGTATTGGAAATTGGCAAGTAGAAGCCAGCGAAAGAACAAGCTTTAGACGACACTTATGGGAGGCCATAGATCACAATTGATGTATACGACACCAGGCTGGCGTGACTCTGAATTGGTGCCATATTCGATTTATACCTGGAGGGTTGAAAGGATTTCTGGCGTTCCATGAGTTGAGTTGAAGGCATCTTGTCAGTTTTCATTTAGCTAATCTATTCTCTTTATGTTTTGTGACTATTAATTGTTTAAAGCCTGCCAGGACACTCTCAATTAACCTTTTCTGTTAATGCTGGATCGTTTGGGTGGTTTGGTACAGTCACAATGCACCACAGAGAGGTTGAGTTGGTGTTTGGAGTGAAGAAGTCGAAGGGCCATGAACACCTGTATTGCGTATCATTGTTCTTTGCACCCAAGGGATATATCATAGAAAAGTAATTCTTTTTTCAGTTTTGACAGCAGTTTTTTTTCAGTTTTTGTAGATATTTTAATAGCAAAAAGTCAATTTATTAACAAAAATTTAGACTTTTATAGGAATAGATTAAAATTTTTTTAAAAAAAAAAATAACAATAATTCCTGCAAGAGATAAATGCAAAGGTTTTTGCCATATTTAAAGGATTTGAACCTAAGTATTTCAAAATAGTCCGAATATTCGATTTCGTCAATGCTTTTTCAGGACTTAATTTACAGAATTTATTTTAGCAAAAATCATTACATACTAAACTGTACACGAGAACAGTGGTGGACGATTTGTATGCCGTGGAAGAAATGCCATAAATTCTGTTTTGATTAAGGTAAGCCTTGGACAAACCATCAAACTGTGCCCCGGAAAATAAAAGGTTGCCCACCATTGCATTAGGATATTAAAAACAATAAAATTCAATAACTTTAAAATTTAATAAATTCAAAAAATTCCAAACAAATTTCTTGACCTTGAAATACATTTTCCTATCCTAAAACAACAAAAAGTCCCCAAAAATTTACCATCACATCACCAAAAAATTCATTCATAAATTCTTCCAATTTTAAAACATAAACAATCCCGTCATTGTGTCAGTTTTAACAAGGCAAGGAAAAAAATTCTTTACTTCCATTTTTATTTCTCTCGCTCCCCTAAAACAATAAATGAATTGTTTCCCTGTTGCTTTTTTATCCTGAACATTTTTTTTTTATTCTCTCTCCTGTGCACCTAAACAAGACTCTCTGTGTGCAAGCATGGAGACGTATGAAACCAATAACGAAAAAAGTTTTTTATTCTTGCAAGGCCAATGATTTCTTCCATTTGTTGTAATAAAGTTTAAAAAACAAATTTTTAAAATTGGGGTTGTTGTTGTTGTATGGGATTTTGAGAAGGGGGAGAGGAATGGGTGGTAAGTGAGCAGTGGAGTAACAAAGGTCATTGAAAATTGAAGAATGTTCAGAAGTTTAAAATGAGAATTTGGGTAATTTTGGATTGGACTTTTGGAAAAAAGGTAGTGGCTCACATTCCCAAGAGCCCCACATGAGATTGAGACAAGATCGCAGACCGAAACGAAAATGGAGACCGAGAAGAAAACGACGACGGAGAAGACCGAAGTTCGAGTTCCACTTCCAGTTCGAGTTCGAATTCAAGTTCGAGTTCGAATTCAAGTTCGAGTTCGAATTCAAGTTTGAGTTGGAGTCCGAATACAAGTTCGAATTCGAATTTAAGTTCAAGTTCGAGTTCGAATTTAAGTTCAAGTTCGAGTTCGAATTCAAGATCGAGTTCTAGTCCGAGTCTGACTCTGAATTCGAGTTCGAGTTCAAGTTCAAATCCAATTTCGATTCAAGTTCATGTTCCAGTTTCACTTCAAATTTCTGTTCGAGTTCGAGTTCGAATTCAAATTCGAGTTAAAGTTCAAATTCACGTTCGAACTAAAGTTCGAGTACGAGTTCGAATCCGACTCTGAATCCGAGTGCTAGTCCGAATCCGAATTCGAGTCTGAATCCGAATTCGAGTTCGAATTCAATTTGTGTGATTGAATTCAATTTTGAGTTCAAGTTCGAGTTCGAATCCAAGTTTGAGTTGAAATTCAAGTTCGAGTTCGAATATTCGAGTTCGAGTGTTCGAGTTCGAATGTTCGAGTTCTAGTTTGAATTCGAGTTTAAGTTCTAATTCGAGTTCGAGTTCGAATTCAAGTTCTAATTCGAATCCGAAAATTCTTGATAATCCTGAGTTATCTCGATTTCAACTCCGTCTTCAAAATCCCCATGCCTTTAAAAAAAATATTTTCAATGTGAACAGAAAGAGCATAAAGTATAGGGAATATGGGATGAAAGGGCAAAATACAACTAAGGAATGGGTATGCATGCTGAAATAAAAAACTGTTGAATGTCAAGAGCTTTTTAAGCTTATGAATGAAAATAAAAAGAAATAAAGATGAAATAGAAAAATAAAGACTTAAATGCTCAAATCCGTCGATAAACCTCTTTTTAAGAACTTGATGGAGAAAATGAAAAAAAATTTGCAATAAATTTTCCTTTTTTTAAAAAAATAACTCGGTCAATAGCTCCCCTCGTTCCCATTCCACACAGTAGGAAAAAAGAGACAAGACTCTTGCCTGTATACAGCACATAACAATACATGCAAGAAAATGCTCTGTTTTCATCTGTTGCTTATTTTTTTGTTCATGCCATGTGGAAATGTTTCTTCTCTCACCGACGACACATCTCTCACCGCTCCGTGAGAGGAACTGGCCGAAAAAAATTTCAAAATTTTCAGTTTCGTCATGCGCGCATCGACTTTTCACATCCAGAGCTTTTTCATCTATTTTTCTGTCGGTTTTTCACAATTTTTTTCAGTTAGTTTCCAGCGTTCGTCCATTAATGTTTGCTTAATTTTCGTGGTTCCCCCAAAGTGAAGCTGTTTTTCAGTCTTAATTTTTTCACATTGCAGAACAGCATACATACATACATATATAAAATATTTAACTGTAAAGTCAGTGAATATAATCAGAAAAAAAAGAAAAAATTTTAAAACTAAATAAAAAAAAATATTTAAAAATAATAAAAAAAATAACCGAAAAAGTGGAAGTGAAATTTAACGCTTTTTTTGAGTTTTTAGTGATTGTGAAAAATAAAGGAATAAAAAAAATATAAAAAAAGGTGCACAGAGGAAAAAAAAATTATAGATTTTTGCTGTGTGATACAGCAGGAGCTGTACAGCAGCATCAAAAGGCAAGTCAACAGCAGAAAAGTGAGAAAAAATTGTTTTTTTCTGCTGTTGGTCCACCGCACCCAGACCAGACCAAGTGGATTACAGTGAAAAAATATATATAAAAAGTTAGTAATCGGTTGTAAGGAAAAAAGGAAGCAAAAAAAAGGCACAAAGCATGTATTAAATTTTTAATCAGCTTCAATTTTTTGTATCCCAAACTATACTTGAGTCTTCAGATTGAGCTGAAAAGGAGCTTAATTTCTTTTTTTTTTGTTATCTTTAAAATAAGTGAATCTTTAATAGACTTTTTTTTGTGGTGCCGAGCGTGCATACACAGAGTTTATAGTTTTTGGTGTGCGGAAAAAAAAAGAAATTAAAGATAATAAGGTGGAAAAGAAATTTTTGTCTGGAAATGAATTTTTGGGAAGAATATAAAATTAAAATTAGTTTATGGTGAAATTTACAACGTTCGTAAAATCTTTTTTTGTGAAATTGAATTTTAGATTTTGATGAATTTAGAATTGTGAAATTTAGAGAGTTTAAATTTTAATTTTAGAATTTAATTTTTAAAATTGAATTTTAAATTTTTATAATGGAAATTTAAAATTTGAATTTAAATTTAAAATTTTAAATTTTGCATTTAAAAGAATTTAAAATTTCAAATTTAAAAATTTTTTGAATACAAAAGAATTTTAAATTTTGATTCTAAAGAAAATTTAAATTTTGAAATTGAAATCAAAATTTGAAGTTTTGATAATAAAACTTTGAATTTCGTTATTTAAAAGAATCTAAAATTTCATATTTTTTTTTTTCAAAAATCTTAAATCTCATAAACTTTGGCAACGAATTTTAAAACTTTATCATTAAAATTTAAATTAAAGATTTGATATATAAAATATAAATTAAACTTTAAACATTTAAAATTTTAAAATTTAAATTAAGTTTTACAATTAAAAAAGAATATTGGAGCAAAATTCACAGGACTCTAATTTGGAGTCACTCTCATTGTAGTTCGCATTCCCAAAGTCTTATCAATACTGAAGTTTAGGGTCATTCACTATTGCAATAATTGTGATTTTTACATTTTTTTTAAATCAAAAATCATAAAAAGCAAATTTTACGAATTTTTAATTGAAAAATTGTAAAAATCTCATTTTCTTTCAAGTTTTTAAATTTCACTCTAAAATATAAAATTTTAAATTATTTAAAATTTAATTATAAAAAGTCAATTTTTTAATCAAAATCTATCAAAATTAAATTTTCAAATATTTCATTAAATAATTTTTTCAATTTACAATGGAAAATATTTTTGTGCTCGTTTTTAATCAAATTGGAAGGAAAAATGTTAGGACATAAAAAATTCATGAAATTTATCTTTGCAACAATCTTTCAAACTTAGTAAATAAATGAAAATGTAAAAGCTTCCTGGAAATTTTGAGTTCATATTTTAATCAAAAAAGATTAATTTGAACTAAAATATTTAAATTTTAATATTTTTTAGAAAAATCATTCAATTAATTTAATGAATGGATAAGTAGTAATTTTTGGAAATTCAAAAAGTTTCAAAATTTGAAAATAAATTATTTCCAGTTGAAATTTTCATTTTAATTAAAATGAAAAAAGTCTGAAAAATAAATTTTCTAGGAAAATTTGACTCTTTTATCTCAGTCACTGTTCTAGAAATTTCGATGAATTTCTAATATTATAAAATTGGAAAATTTTCAATTATTTTCATTTAAAAATCCTAAAAAATTAGGTATATCTGAAATAAACCGAAATTAAGCAATAAAAATTAAAATGAAAAAGTTGAAAAAAAAACAAATTTTTAAAAATAAAAATTGAAAATCTCGAAAATCTCAAAAATCCCAAAACTTGAATGACACTTGACATTCCCAAAACTTGTTAAATTACGTTCTTAAATACATTAGAATTTTCGAATCCCGAGGGAATTTCCTGAGAACTTTTTCTTTCCTCTCGCATGCCACAGTCTGTAAACTTCTTTGGAAAAAAAAATCCATAATGTTATAGACTTCTAAATTAAATTCAAATTCTTATTTAGGGGTCGTTAAGAAAATTATTTTAATTTATAAGGAAGGAAATTGTGTGTTTGTTGGAATTTTGAGGCTTTTATTGTGAATATTTTGATGAAAATTTGAAATTCTGTAACTGATTCTGTTATTGAGTTAAGATAAGAGGAAGAGACGAAAGGGAGTAGGAGCGTATTCAAGGGGGAGTTTTGGGGGAATTTTAAAATTCTTCGATTTGTTAAGGTTTTCCTTTAAAAAAGACCAAAAACTCTTCCAGAATTCTGGAAATTCAAACAAAATTATTTCAAAATTGAAATAATTTGCTACGACCCTGAGGGGGAGTACCTGGGTAAGGGATGCATTTTTTGTATAGAACGCAATTGTTTGGTGGTCCCGAATAGACAAGAAGGTTGAAAATCTTCAAATTGAGAATGTTGAATTATATTTATTAACAAGCAAAGTGAGCGCTTTAAGGTACAATATTTGTGGTTCTGTACCTTATTAGCATGCTCTTTACCTACTAGGGATTGATTCAGTATTTTCATGAATACGTTCATTTAGACGAGAATGTTCATTTTCTCGAGAGAAGTTGGTTTTTCAAGAATATTGTACAAATAGTGTTTTAGGTCAAGTTCCCTCCCTTATTCTCAGATACGCACTAGGTTAGATGTTCACACTTACTCCACTAACCTACCAGATTGTTTAACATCCATGACCTAACTTTTGGCGACATTTGAAGACAATTCCATCACTTTCTATTCCTTGTCAATTACCATTACCAATTGCAATACTGTGTCGTCCTTCAACAGCTTCTTATATATGAGACTTATAGACTTAGTATCCATGTTTTATAGCCTGACTATATACATTTTATATACAAAACCTAAATTACATTGAAAAGCTTTCTCCCAAAAAAAAAAAAGTCCTGTAAAAATAATCACAAAGAGCATGTACATACATACGTATGTCCTCGTATAATGGCAATACAAGTAGGAAGGAAAGTGGAAATAATAAATTTATAATGATGATGAGAGGAAGAGAAAGCAGCAAGCAGCACAAAATAAAAATTGTGAAACTTCAAGAGATGCTTTTTAAAGTAAAAGAATCAAGTGCTGTATATATGCTGCTAAGACCATAAATGAGAAGATTCTTTTCTCTTCCTTTTTTTTCATTCATTTCACTTCAAGTCATTAAAAGACGGGAGATTCTTGTGAGAAAATTGAAAAAAATTCTGTGAAAAAAATCAATTTTTTTTTCATTAATAAAAAAGCAAGTGAGAATCTTAAGAATGAGGATATAAACTGCATGTAAAGGCACAAGCAAGACATAAAATAAATACATGAAAATGTAAGTTAATTGTAAATGCGGTAACACCTTCTTAAATGGCAGATCTATTAAATATTTATGTGGATTTTTTAAAGGAATAAACAGATTTTTTTGTTATTGTGAATTGGTCGTTAACATTTGGGAATCTCATAGTGTGACCTAAAATTTTTGATGATATAAATACGGATGTGGAAGGGTTTAATGAATGGAAAGAATTTTATTCAAGTTCAATAATTTGCGTATCAAGGGAAATAATGTTTGAATTTTTAAAAATGTGGATTTTGTTATGTACATTGTGGCTTGTGGTGTCTTTAAAGAATATAGTCTAGTATCTCGAAGCATATTAAGGCGATTCTGTCATTGTGAAAGTAAGGCCTCTGTGGCCGAGAGGCAACAAACCAAATATCTGTATCATTCTTTATGTGCTTGCGTCGGTTCGATTCCCATCAGAAGCTGATCTCATAATCATTATACAGAGTTTTGTCGACATGACAAAGATTTGAATAATATTCATGATATCACTCCGCTGAATGAAAATTAAGACTAAGATTGTCAAGCAGCTATGGAAAAGATTCATATTTTATGGATAAAGAAATGTTCATTGTAGTTGAACTATGTTTGATATAGACAATATTGCATTTGGTATTGATAATTATCAAGTTAATGCCATGTCAGAACCACTTGCTGATGTCATTTAAATAAGTGAATACCAATTAGGTCTGTATGTTCAGTGAGTTAAGTGATTGTTAGGATTACTAGAGTGGACGGAAAGGCTTCTATTTTACTCAAATCTGAAAGATCCAGAACTGTGCGTTATATGAGTCTCAAAGCTAATGACCTGTTCCATGAGTGAGGATTGGTCAAATCTGAAACCCAAACCTACAGTTTATAGTGACCGACTTCCTCTGGATTTATTATCCACGGTTGAAACAGAATGCGATTATTCGGACCTTATTTTTGAGTAACAAATTTTGTACTTTTTGGCAAATTCTACACAAAGTTCTATGTCGATCCGGATTTTGTATAGAAAATAGGGTTGGGCAAAATCGTATTCGAATATTTGTCCAACCCTAATAGAAAAGTCAACTAGAGTCAACTCAACTCCATTTCAACTTCCTGCTCTAATTCTACAATTGTCAAGTTTACAACTAAACACACGTTCGACTAATAGCAGCATATTCATCGTCATTATGTATAGTATAATATTAGGAACAATCGGAATAATTGTGCATAAATAAGTAATCAGTTGCTATATATAGTACAACTTACAATAAGCTTTAATCGATAACTAATAAAAATGGGATTTAAATGAATCCAAAATGGGGGCTGTTTAGTTAGTTTGGTGCAGTATTTCAATGCCTGAGTAATGTATATGCTCCTGAATCATGTTCAGATCTCGGACTTAAAATGAACTTCATATGGATTTAATATTACTAAATTTGCTTTCTTAGTGTCGCTGGGAATATCCTGCAGTACATGAAATAAGGCAAATATTGCAAATTTAAAACTTACTGTGCTAAAAATTTCACTTTAAATGCTCGTAATTGAAATGTTGCTGTTGCTGAATTTTCCTTACTGAATGAATTTTTTATCAAGAATTTCTCCTTCTTCTTGCTTTGCTTATGCCATAAAATACTTAGTATCAGTAGGATGACTATCTTGTGAGCGACAGAAGGACATAAATGAAGAAGGATCAGCCACGGAGCTTTTAAGGATCCTGTAGACCTCTTTTATTGACATGAAATTGAAGTCGAATTCATTTTTCAGCCATATAGACGTCAAATTGAGGCGGCTTCCGTTAAGTGTCAGTAAAAGAGGTTTTGCACAGCCTTTAAAGCTCCTTGGCAGAGCTTTCTTCATTTATGTGACTCGGGTCTGCTTCCGAATTCTCAATATCCCGAATTGGCAGAAATTGTCCAAAGATAGAGCTGTCTATTGACGTTCTTTACACGCGGCAGTGGGCTTCGTGTGCGTTCCAGCCAAGGAAGTAAGTAAGGAAGTAAAGGTCTGCTTCCTGTTTTGAAAAACAGTCCAAAATCTTCATAAAAAGAAACTTTAAAGTCAATTTTGTGTCAATTTTGAGTCAATTTTGAGTCAAAATTCCAAGTTTCTTCGATATCCTTATCAAAAAAGCAGATGGTTATCCTCTCCCCAAACATCAAGCATACAACAGCAAGCACTGATATGCAAAAGAGAATTTGCGGGGGTTAAAAATCAATTTCCTACATGAAAATCCCATTCAAAAATAAACGCGGGAGAAATTTTTTCTTTTTCTTTCAGTTCCAATCCACGACGTCATTTAAAACTGTTATTTCCTCTCTCTTTGGCTGAACAAATAAATCTTTGGATAATTTGATGAATATTTTTTGAATTCAACAGCATGCTTTTTTTTTGTGCTGTGCTATATTTATGCTGTGAACATTTTTATTTTATTGGAATCTTTTTAATAAAGTTTAAGTAATTTATGAATGCGATAAATTCAGTTTATTGTAGATATGTATGTGGTAATATATCAGCTTTATTTAAAATCTACATGGATTTTATGGTAATTTGGGATTTAATTTGACTCCAATTTTAGGATTTTGCCGGTCTGTAGTTGATTCTGATGGAACTAGAGTGGCTCCTTAGAAGCCGGAGTCAGATGTAGCAGAAAATTCAATTTGTAAACACTATAATGCACAAAATGTCGCTGTCATGTGGCTTTTAGGGCACATCTAAGTCATTTTGAGGTTTAGTCATCTACAGGGCGGCTTAGCAGTGCCATATTGACTATGTTGTGCCACTTGGGAAGGCTTTAATGAGTTGATGATAATAAAAATGATGTAAAGCTTACTTAAAGACATTTTTGTTGTTTTTTCCAAGCTTAACATGTGGCTATTTTGAGCATTATTCTTAAATTCCAGTTTAAAACCCTTAAAAGCATCTCAAGCAGTCGCTAACTCGACATACACTTGAGGGCTGATCATACAGCAGTCAAAAATCCAGAAGCAACACTAATTTCTGCTTAAAACTTTTAAAGCATCTCAAATAGACGCTAACTGGAGAGCTGTCCACACAGCAGTCAAAAAACAGAATTATTAGAATCAATATTGGCCCACTTGGCATTGCCACAAACTCGAGAGCCATTTAAAAGCTAACTCTTAGTGTACAAAAGCTAGTTCTTATCAAAATGTGAAGTCGATTAGGATTTTAAATGAAGTCGAATCGATTAGAGTCGGCTTTTCCATTCATACATAGCAATAGCTTTAAAATGATTGAAGAGTTTCTGCCTTTGATAATTTGACCAAGCTTGATTATAATAGTTTTGTTGATTTTTTTTACTGCCGTGTAGACAGCACTCAAGTGTAAGTCGATCTAGTTAGCTTCTACTCGACTAGAGTCGGCTGCTCAATTCCAGATTCGAGAAGACTTCGAGCTCTGATTCTTATCAAATTGTTCAATTAACTGCTATTACAAAATCATTAAAGTGTGTATTGATCTGGTAAGAGCAACTGAATGCTCCTTAGGGAAGTACTTACTTATCTACTTCGCTGGCAGTTCAGATCAAATGTGATCCATGTTTGTCCTTAGTTTGCGTCTTAAGCTGGCTCTATCGGTGGCAAACTCTTGCTAATTACCAATTCCAAGTGCATGTTAGAGAGTTATACCGATGAATAAACAATAGTCATATGCAGCATATATACAGTCCGGGTTGAAATAGAACATGAAAGAACTTTGCAACATTTAAGCTAATTTTATGACTTTTTTACCTTCCTTGTTTGCTAATTTAACATGAATTTACATCCATAAAATCCAACTTGTTGACTTAATCCTAATTTTCTCTCTAAAAATTAACTACAAAATGCTCTTCTAACTGCTACAAGAATTTACAAGCACAACTTCAACTCAAACATTATGAAAAAATTTTCAAAAAAAATTTACACCGTCAAAAAAAGAGAAAAAAATTCTTAAATAAATAATTTCGTCAGTCGAGCGAATCCATTTCCATTCTGAGGTATTTTTTCTCCTCTACAAGCACAACTGCAATATGTAAAAATAAACAGTGATTGATTAAATATTGGAAGTGAAAAGGCAGGCACAAAAAAAAGTGACGAAATATTTTTTGAACATGTTAATTAATTAATTCACAATAATTCGACGATGACATGCAAATAAGCAAGTTTTTAGTCTCTTTTTTGTGTAGTTGGATATACGACAAAATCATCATCAGCATCGTCATCACTATTTTCACATGTTTCTGTTCATGCAAATATTCAATCGATCTCAGATGAAAATTGAGGAAAAAAAGAAGAAAAAATTAAAAAAATTTCTTATTTTTTGTGTATTGAGCCAGTATTGAGTAGCAATTGGAAAATCTTTTTTTCACTGCTTCTGGTTTTTTCACGATCAATGTTTAATTTATAAGACTTATTTTTTCAATATTGTGCGAGGTAGTGAAGATGAGAGTAATAAGTATGAAGGAAATGTTTAGTGGAGTTTGGGCATTGGAGAGCATTTTTTTGGATTTTAAATTGAGTTTTAAGAGATGAAATTCTCTCATTTAATTGAAAGATTTTATTGCGATTTTATAAAACTTAAGTATCTAAATTGGGTTTTTCAAATTCACATTTTAAAATCTAACTGAATTTAAAATTTGAATGAATTTAAAAATTTGAATGAATTTAAAGTTTGAATAAATTTAAAAATTTAAAAAAGTTTAAAAACTCGAACGAATTCAAAAATTTGAGAGAATTTTTGAAATTTAAAATTCTAACAAAATTTTAAAATTTGATATTCTAACTGATTTTCAAGTTTTAAAATTTGAAAGGAATTTTCCAACAGTTTTCTACATCTCATAATTGTAAATAAATTTGAATAAATTTTTGAAATTCTTAAATTTAAAATTTTAAAACTAAAATCTAAAATTCAAATTAATTCCAAATATTTAAGTTAAACATTTGCTCTAAGAATATAAATTCTAAAGTAAAATTTTAACGTTTTTAAAAATTTCAAAGTTCAAAAGAATTTTTAAAATTCAATTCTCAACTTAACCATGAAATTCAAATTTTGAAATTTTAAATTCAAATTTTGACATTTAAAATTAAAATTTTGAGATTTTAAATTTTAATTTTGAAATTTTGAAATTTTGAATTTTGAAATTTTGAATTTTAAATTTTGAAATTTTAATTTTTAAAATTTTGAAAGTTTTAATTTTATAAAAATACAAATTTTTATCCCTGTTTTTATCTTATTTTCAGAATTTCTTTTAAAATTCAAATTTACTTATTTCACATTTTCAAAGCCAAACTCTAATTGAACTCAAAAATAATTAACATCGTCCAAAATGCACTCAAACTCCCCACCTAATCTTCAAAATATACTCTCAAAAAAACAATTTTCATGTTCACGTATTTGTATGAAATGTTCATCTGTAGATGAGGAATTAAAATTACAAATAAAAAAAAAGAGTTTAAATATGTGGATTTGTAACAAGTGTAGTTGTGCCTGTACACGATGCGGTTATATCTTTATGTTATTATCCACTCGCCTCACTATTCTCATTTTATATTTTATTTTATTTTAAATTATATTTCGGACCACTATGACTACATATGCCATTATCATGTTGCAATTAATTGACCGTACATATGTTCAATTATGCAGTAATGAGTCTGGTTTATTCATGAGCAAAAACTCCTTACTCTAATCATGTCAATGAGTACATTAATTATGTTCTCTACATGTGCCTTTCTATGGCCATTCATTCGTTTGACAGTTTCCACCCTACTTTTTACTTCACTTACTTCTCATTACCACCATTAAGAGCGTAAATCATTTGAAAATCAGCTGCCTAATGTTAAGGCTACACAAAAAAAATTATTTGTACTTTTTTTCTCATTCTGTGCATCAAGAAAATGAAATATCGGCATTAATCATTTGAAGGTTCCTTATGTTTTCTAAGCCTCATGTGTGCTGGTTTTGTTTGTGGTTCGGAAATTTTCCATTACAGTCTTTTACTTCTTTTTTTTTTGTTATATTACATATATTCATGACTAATTAGGAATCGATTTTCTTATTAATTAATAATAATTGTGTGTGTGTGGTTGGTTGGTATGTAGATGATAAAGGGTTCTTTAGAATAATTATTATTTTCTTGTTGATAATTTTTTTGGGGGTAAACATGAGTGGATTGTAAATTGTTTGGTATTTGACGGAGGATTTTATGGTGGAAAATTGGGGATGTGAATATTTGATGATCAATTGTTGAGGGATGATTTCTGGATTGATATTATGATTCTAAAAAAATTAACTAAACTCACCAAAAATTTCACCAAACTCACCATAAAATTCAACAAAGTCACCACAAATACACCAAACTTACCAAAAATTTGCCAAAATCACCAACAAGTCATCAAATTTAATATTAGCTCCTCTATTTTACCAAGCTCTACGAGCCGAAAGTTCACTAATCAAAAACTTTCCAAATCCATCAAAAGTTCACCAAACTCAACATAAAGTGACAAATTTCAACAATATATTTACCAAATTCACCAAAAATTCTTCAAATTCAGCATTAGTGCTCCATAGTTACTAAGCTTTTTAAAAATTGAGAAAATTTATCTGTATTTTCTAAATCACTAGAAAAATTGGTCATGAAACTCACCAAATAATTCACCAAATTCACCACAAATTCCATAAACTTACCAAAAATTCTCCAAACTCATCGAGAGCTAAGGAAGCCTATCTATCCTTTCCGCCACACTACTAAATTTCACCTCTAAGTTCATCAAATGTACTAAACTCTAAAAAAATGATTCAAAATTTAAAATTTATTCCGAATTTATTCTTCCTTGAATTCCTCAAATTTCTCAACTGTCCCAATTTTCTTCTCAAAATGACAGATTCACAAAATAAAGAAAAATTCACATCAACTTTAAGAAAGCTTATTAAACTCTATAAAACTTTCTTTTTTTAGTATCATATACCTTGATTTTTTCCAAACGACAGTCTCTAATTCCTTTTTGCTGGCAACATTTTCATTATCATTTTTGTGAATACATAAATTTATCCATTTCTGTGGCTTCATGGTTTCTTAATATCCTGAAACTTTTGTACTTTTATGAAAAATTTCTTTTTTTTTGTGTGACCTCAGAAAAGGAATAAGAAAAAGTTTTTTGTGCTGTTTTTGTGATGAAAAATTTATGATTCTGATGTTTTTTTGACAAAAATATAATATTGTGATGTGGGATTGTTTACAAGTGATGTTCTATATTTGGGAAGAAGGGTTGTTAAAAATGTAGATCCGAGCGACACAAATGAAGAAGGAATCGACCAGAGTTGCAAAACAGGCACCTATGACAGGTAAAAACCATAAAACTTCTTGATAATTTGTATGGATTTGTAATAAAAAACTATACAAATTATCAAGAATTAAAAACCAAGTACGGTTTTTGCCTATTACAGGTGCCTGTTTTGCAACTCTGGTACCGACAAGGTAGTTTTCAGGCTCCGCTAAACCTTTATTATTAATACCAAATGGAAACCGTCTTCGTTTAGTGTCCATAAAGCTGCCAAAAATTTATTGTTCTTTAAGGTTCACTCGGAAACTGGTATTTTCTGAAAGCAGTGCAATTACCCCGGAGCACCATAACTAGGAAAAAAGAAAACTTCCCCGAAAAACGTTGGTTGAAGCCAGGGAGTAACAAAAGTGGGGAAAAATAGAGCAATTTCCCCTGGGCACCACAACTTGGAAATAGTACGACTTTCTATGTAGCCGTTGGTTAAAGCAGGAATTAAGAAGTCGAGACGTTATTGGTTGAAGCATATGGTAAAAAATGTGGGGAAAAGGAGAGCAATACCCCAGGAACTACAATGAATGGATGGAGATGGCGGGTTATGATGCAAAATTGGATATAAATACTCAATCATGAATAAACCACAGGGGGTAGTTTCCAAACAGTGGGTTTAAAAGAACTGGGGTTTTTCGAACATTTACCCCGGGGCGCCAAGACGATTAGCTAGGCCATTAAGATGCTAGAGATAAGGATGGGGTAGGCGGGCCATGATGCGAAAATTGGGTAGATTCCAAATAATGGGCAGTTTTTAAAAGAGCAGAGGGTATTTTTTTTTTAAGATCTACCCCGGGGCAGCATAATGTTTCGCTTTGCTATTATTATGCAGTCTCTCCAACGAAATTCGTTTTTTTTTTGTAGCTTTTTTGGAAGTCAAAAATAAACAAAACCATGAAATTCCCTCCAAATGCAAGGCTCAATTTCGGCCTTGTATGTACGTAATTTATGGGAAATCTATATTGTTGTTCACATACATATCATCGTCATACCTCATATGAATAAATACATGAATAAATTTATCATATACCCCACCAATTCTTATTTTTATCATATTGCAAGCACACACATTGTAAATGTGATAATTTAAAACTTTTTTTTATGCCATATTTTTGTGTTCAATCCGATATTGTCTTCTAAATATTTTTCATTCATGACAGAAATATGAACTGAGTCTTATTTATGTAAACATGAGTCGATGAAATTCAATTCGTTGCCTTTAAAATTTCATTCACAATTTAAACTACAAGCTATGTGTAAAGAAGAAATAAATTAAAAAGTTATTAATCATTTTACGTCCTCCTCCTCCTTCTTATTTCCCACATTCATGTTCATATTTTATTCAGCATATTGATAGATTAATGTAATTAAGCATTACTCAATAATAATTACTATGAGAAAATTTACAGAAGTTTCGTTATGAATTTATTTCAACTCCAAGTTGGTTGTGTTTATAGATTGGAAGTTGTATGATATTTTTGTAGTTGACATGACATTAATTTGTTGGACATTTGATGACTTCCTGTGTTTTTATTGGCTAATAATAGAAATTTTTTTTAGGTCAGTACTGGTAGATTGTGGAGCTTTGGATTGAATTGATCTATAGTAAGTAAGGGTTCTTGATATCCAGACCAAGACTGGAAATCTAGGACTTTAGAAATTCCCTTACAGTCTCGGTTCCGTTGTTCATCTCAGTTCTGTTCTTCATCTCAGTTCCGCTCTTCATCTCGGTTCCGTTCTTCGTCTTGGTTCCGTTCTTCGTCTTGGTTCCGTTCTTCGTCTTGGTTCTGCTCTTCGTCTGGGTTCCGCTCTTCGTTTTGGTTCCGTTCTTCGTCTCGGTTCCGCTCTTCGTCTCAGTTATGTTCTTCATTTCGGTTCCGTTCTTCCTTTCAGTTTCGTTGTTCGTCTCGGTTCCGATCTTTGTCTCGGTTCCGATCTTACAGTCTCGGTTCCGTTGTTCATCTCAGTTCTGTTCTTCATCTCAGTTCCGCTCTTCATCTCGGTTCCGTTCTTCGTCTTGGTTCCGTTCTTTGTCTGGGTTCCGTTTTTTGTCTCGGTTCCGCTCTTCGTCTCGGTTCCGATCTTCATCTCGGTTCCGTTCTTCGTCTTTGTTCCGCATTTCGTTTTGGTTCCGATCTTCGCCTCGGTTCCGTTCTTTGTCTCGGTTCCGCTCTTCGTCTCGGTCCCGCTCTTCGTGTCAGTTCCGTTCTTCGTCTAGGTTCCGCTCATCGTCTAGGTTCCGCTCTTCGTCTCGGTTCCGCTCTTCGTCTCGGTTCCGTTCTTCGTCTCGATTCCTATCTTCGTCTCGGTTCCGTTCTTCGTCACGGTTCCGTTCTTCGTCTCGATTCCGCTCTTCGTCTCGATTCCGCTCTTCGTCCCCTTTCCGCTCTTTGCCTCGGTTCCGCTCTTTGCCTCGGTTCCGCTCTTTGTCTCGGTTCCATTCTTCGTCTCGGTTCCGCTCTTTGACTCGGTTCCGCTCTTCGTCTCGGTTCCGTTCTTCGTCTCGGTTCCGCTCTTCGATTTGGTTCCGTTCTTCGGGAATTCTTTAATAATGTGAATTGATCCATAAATTATCCCTTTTGACATAAATTCTTAAAAAACTCAAATTTTAAAACAACTTTTTCACCAAAAAATCAGCCAAAAATCCAAAATTAAGTCCACAATAAAAATCTCTATAACACTTAATCCGCACATCCGCATAGTAAAAAATTTCACTAAAAAATTGACCCAAAAAAATCCCGCAATACTTGTCCTAGTATTCACATTTTAATTCAGGTCAGTGATCAAAATCAAAGAATGTCTAGATAATAAAGCTCAATAATTTCTATAAAAGCTTATTTTTTTATTGACCAATGTAAACATGTCATCACCCTCCCGTAGCTACACAATAATACCCATAAATTATATCACATTAGATCCTGTCATATAATGAGTTAATAAATTGCAAGCGATGCAATGTAATAAAATATGGAAAAGAGTCACATTGAGGCATCAGACTGTTCTATACAATAATATTATGGCATGTGCGTATTTAAAATAGAGCAACTGCATAATGTATAGTCGGGAGAAGAATGAAAAATTTCATAAATATAGTGTACATATGTCATAATCATGATGTGAATAATTTAAAATGTTAATAATCATATGGTGGTGTTTGGGAGTGATATGCATCGAAATTTCGGATTATTGAACTTGGTCTATTACTATATATACTGGGAGGATGAATCAATTGGGATATGTGACCTCTTTTTGAGTTCTTAAGCCAACACATTAGATGATTTTGGGATGATTGTGGTGGAGGAGCACTTGGTATTGGCAATTGGCAAAGGGCATCGATAGAACCAGTTTTAGACGAAAACTGGGAGAGGCCATGGATAACAGCTGATCTGGATGGCCAGTGAATTTAGTAACTAAATGAGTGTCGGAATAAAGCTCATAGAAACCTACTGCTTAATTTTGGGTGTCTTGAGGCAGTGCTGAGGTTCATATAAGTTCATCCATCAGTGATATCCTGCATTTTTGAGCTACTGTATCAGTGGAACAACCTCTTGTGTTGGATATCGGAAGATATCGATCTTAATATACTCAATGGTTATAATTAGTAGTGATAAACTACATTTTAGAAGTTATTGAAGCTGATGGACATTTTAAGAAATTTATTAGAGCTTTTTAGGACCAGCTTACTCTCAGGGATTATGGCTGAAGTCATCGAATTTTTATGAAATCAAATAAAGTCAGGGGATTGGGGTAATTTCCTCCGAAATTGATGTAGTTCTGTCTCGAGTATTAGAGATCATTTTTCTCTGGGACTCGGATTCATACCCTTGAGAATTGTAGCACATTCTCCTCTCGCTTATTGGAGTATACTCCACAATTGGGGTTGTGGTACATTTCCCTTTGCAAACTAAAGTACATACTCCTCGCGGATTGAAGTACATTCCTTTGAGATTTGGGGTGCATTTCTTTCGGAAATTTAGGTACATTCCTCTTGGGAAGTGGGGTACATATTTTTCGTGGATTGTGGCATATTCTCCTCGCGGGTTGTGGTTCATTTCCCTCGCGGAATGAGGTATATTCCCCAATGTCAGGAGATTGAGATGAATCTCACTGAAGGATACATTGCAAGATGTACTTCCTTTGAAATTTGGGTACATTTCTCTCGGGGATTGGAGTTGATTCTCCTTGACGATTGTAGTACATTCCCCTCGCAGATTGGGACACATTACCCTTGTGGATAAGGATATATTCACCTTGCGAACTGGGGTATACTCCTATAGCGGATTGGAGTAAATTCACGATGCAGTTTAGAGTGCATTCCCCAATCTATTGGATTAGTGAACATTCTCTTCAGGTATTGGGTCATACTACCCTATCAAATTTCTTTAAAATCCCCGATCTCAAGCTACGCACCTGACAAAGAACTTAACAATTTAAATTTTCTACTAAACCTCATGACTATACATGACCCCCTTTTTAAATAATTGAATAAATTTTTAGTGCATTTTTCCGAATGATGAAAATGATGAAATCATCGCCCGACTAAATTGGTCGGTCTGTTTATCTTCACTAAGGTCCCGAAATAAAAAAAATGAAGCTAAGAAAATTATTTGAAGTTGGCCTTGAGCTTCTTTCTTCTGTATTTATACCTGTACAAAAAAAAATATCAATCTATACAAATTCAATCTAAATTTGTAAGTGTGGACGGAGTTGATGTGTATATTTTGAACTGTTTTGACCTTATTTACCTCTACTTTTCAACTTGCACACACGCTCGATGTGTTGATGAAAAAAATAACTTTTAATGGATACATAAAATATTAATATTTAGAGTTGAATTAGTCGATATTTTTTTTGCTTCATGATTAAGGGCTCATATCTTGCATTTATATAGCGCCATCAGCTAAACAGTAATCGATTATTTTAAAATTCAAATTTTTTTCGAAATAAGTAAGGAAGTTGGATGAGTTATTGGAACTGATGGAATAAGGCGCAGTTTTCTAGAAGGATAGAGCCGACTCTCCGTTAGACGCTCTATTCGCGCGTATAATGGGCACCCGTGTGCCTCAGTTGGAAGGAAAGGAAGTCCTGTTTTTTGGGGGAATATTAGCAAAAAATAATGTTGATAATATTGACAAAAAATGTGGCAAAAAAGTCGTTCCTACATATGCCATTGGTAAAATTAGGATTCTATTTTGGGATATGAACCCACGTCTCTTAGTTTTTTTTGGAAAGATATATTATTCTTGATAAATTTGGATGATGCTTTACTGAAAGATTCGTGATATCATGTCTGATGCTTTCAAGTAAGTGATCGATTGCCTTTAGTTCAAGTGTATTGTAAGGAAGTAAGGACTCCTTATGTCTGGACTTTGACGGATAAAATTGTAATCGATCTCTGCCAATTAGTTAGTTTAAACTTTACTGACCACTCCTTGGTTGCAAATTGCTTTGTTTGTATACGTTGATTTCGAAAATGGTCGGACGTAAGTGTTATCATCCCTAGTCTGATAGTGTCTGACTACCATCCTTCAGATACGGTGCTTTGGATAGGCTCTTACTCTATCTTTTAATGCATTTATCCCGGCATATAGCTCAGTCGCCATCGGTGTATTTATCAATATCAGGGAATACACAACTTACCTTGTTTCAAAATCACGGCTGAAAGAGCTTACGGCATGTGGTTCATGACATTTCCAAGACACTAGTGAGTTGCGACACACAGTTTGAACAACACTTACTTACTTACTGTAACCATGTTCATGAGTGGAGCTTAGGCTACAACAAAAGGCTTTTTGTGTGACTCTGTTTTTAGCTCTGTAACTTAGATTGTACAAATTCTCTGTCCGAATGTTGAGTTGACATTGTTTCAGCACAGTTCTTCGGGAAGTAGCTTTTGGAGCTCCTGGTCGTCGTTTTATTTGCGGATTCCAATTAAAAGTGGTGAAACGACACCAAGCGATACAAATTCGGTGTAAAAAGGTTTACTTGGGACTGCTCGGGGGTGTGCAGCTCGAGGTAGCAAACTTGCTACTCTGTCTCAGCAACGACATTTGCTCCAGCATTTTGCACAACACAGCAATAAGTAAACGATAAAACAGGACAAACCAGACATATTCCCATTAGATTCTCTTGAATGCCTCAATAAGTTAAGCAAGAATTGAAAGATTTTTTGTGAATATCAAAATATTCCATAAATATGATATAGATACACATGGTGAACATGGTTTTGGGAAATAAAAACTAATCGATAGTCATAAAAAATCATGAATTTATGGAAAAGTCTGGCACACAAATATGATTTTTTTTATTCAGTTCTTTTATATTTCGTTATCTTCTCGATTCTGTACTTTAACTACGGTGTGTAAATGCGCGTCAGTGAAATTTAATAGAAAAAAAAAATCCTATCGCATGCTAAAAATATTTGTGTTCAAGTGGCACGAAACAATTCCTCCATCCCTCGATATATACAATAAATTCCTTTGCAATTTCTCATTTTCCCCAGAACGCCACCTTATAAGCACATACCAAAGTCTTTTGTGTCGCACGACATCGACGATCGAGAATAAGAAGACTTGGAAATTTTAGTAGCTTCAAGTACGCCAGTGAAAGTGATTTCCAGAAAAATATTCGCTGATAATTTTCACAAATTTTCCCTTCACTTATAAATAGCTCAACTTACTTTACTTTAATACTTGCATGAGACTGTCGAATATGAAAATGAGAATGTAAAATATGTGGAAAGATATTTAATACAGTGGGATTTTTTTTTATTTTTTTGTAGTAAAGCTAGTTGAGTAAAAATGACGAAAGCGTAGTTTTGTGTTGAGTCATTTGAGTAGGGTAAATATTTATTTGTGATTCTTAACGGCTTTCTGGTATTTGAAATGATTCATAATGTGAAAAATTGTGATTCAGAGGTTTTGCATCTTTTTTTAAGGATGCGGAGATTTTTGAAATTTATTTAGATGCAAAGTATATGGATTTAAATTTATTTTTTAAAGATGCAAAGCTTTTAGATTCAAAAGTTATAGGATGTAAAACTGTTCACGTCGAATATTTGAGATTCAAAATAGCATGTGTCAATTTTTTTTAGATGCAAAACTCGTTGAGTCTGAATTTTGAGAAGCAAAACCTTTTGCATCTTTTACAATCTTTTTGCGTCAAAATTTTAAGATGCGAAACTAATTGCATCAGATTTAAGATACAAAATTGTTTAGTTATGAATTTTGAGATGGAAAACTGCTTGCATTAATTTTTGGGAGGCAATTCTTTTGCAATTAAGAAGCAATTTTAAGAAGCAAAAATTTTTGCATCAAATTTTCCAAGATGCAAAACTATTTGTTACAAAATTTTAAGATGCAAAACTGCTTAAGTCAGAATTTTAAGAAAAAAAAAATCTTTTGGAACAAAATTTTTAAGATGCAAAACTATTCACGTCAAATTTCTAAGATGCAAAACTGCTCGAGTCAGTATTTTGAGATGCAAAACCATTTAGATCAAAATTTTGAAAATGCAAAGCTGTTTGCGTCGTAATTTTAAGAAGTAAAACGTATTGCATCAAAATTTTCTATTTATTTAAATATATTTTATATTTTGCTTCAAAATTTCCATAAATTTAATATTTTTTTGCATCTATAAATTTTCCTTAATTTCCCCAATCAGCATCCAAAAAAACACAGCAAAAATGATCACAAAACATCAGACATTTTCCCGTGAAAAATAAGTTAAAAGAAAATCTCTCATGTGGATGTTAATCATGCGATATTTTTTTTCATTATTATTTTCACGTTTTCTTCTTTCTGACGAAAAACAATTCCCTTCACAGTGAATGATCTGAATTCTTATTTGATGAGTATTTCATCTTTATTGTTTTTTACGCTTAATTCCGCTCATTCCTCGCAATATGAATCAATTTTTATGTATTCACGCTGATTGTCATGCCATTTCGATGCCAAATGTAATGAATTTTTAAAATTCCACTCAAATTATTCAATGAAAATTTCGGGAAAATTCGAGTTCATTTTCAATGATTAACTTCACATTGATTGTGAGTCATAAAAACTATTTCGTGCAGTCAGTTAATCACCTTAATGTAAACAGCCATTTTCATAAGCTCACTCAATTTTCAATTTCGATGTATATGAAATAATATTTTGAAGTAAAAGATTCGCTGTTTTGCGCATTTTCCTATCAGGATAAGGTACTGCTATCAGTCTGTCCGTCAGTCTGTCCGACTCAGTCTATCCGACTCAGTCTGTCCGACTCAGTCTGTCCGACTCAGTCTGTCCGACTCAGTCTGTCCGACTCAGTCTGTCCGACTCAGTCTGTCCGACTCAGTCTGTCCGACTCAGTCTGTCCGACTCAGTCTGTCCGACTCAGTCTGTCCGACTCAGTCTGTCCGACTCAGTCTGTCCGACTCAGTCTGTCCGACTCAGTCTGTCCGACTCAGTCTGTCCGACTCAGTCTGTCCGACTCAGTCTGTCCGACTCAGTCTGTCCGACTCAGTCTGTCCGACTCAGTCTGTCCGACTCAGTCTGTCCGACTCAGTCTGTCCGACTCAGTCTGTCCGACTCAGTCTGTCCGACTCAGTCTGTCCGACTCAGTCTGTCCGACTCAGTCTGTCCGACTCAGTCTGTCCGTCAGTCTGTCCGTCAGTCTGTCAAAATGCGCTTCTGTCAGTCACGTGTGGCCACGTCTATACTAATTTCACTCTCTTAACAAACGTTCGCACCCACGGCTGCTGGAAAATGTCAAAATAACTTCTCTCTTTTGTTAATCAAGAACTCACCCAAAATTGATGCTTATTGTTAGCTAGTTAAAAGTTGTTTGTGTGAAATAATTTTTTTTTTCAAATTCTCTTCTGTATACACAAGAGAGTCGAGGATAGAGAAATTTCAAAATATTTCCACACATACGATTTGTATCGCTTGTGGTTCTTATTGCGTGCTTGATAAAACCGCAATTCTGCTCAATCAATCTCTTTTAATTAGACTTTAACTGATCGATAAATTTAATTTGACGTTGAAGAATTTTAAGCTGATGAGAGAAATTTTGCGGAAGGATGAAGAGAAAGCTGATATTGAGGGAGGATGTGCCAATGATATCTTGATTTATTTTTTGTGATCTTTTTAACTGACTAAACAGACTTAAAATTCTATTTTTTATCTGGTAAAATTGCATCGGTTTGAAGTTTTCGCTTCAAAATGTTACTGAACGCACTTTGGATGCGAAAATTTTCAGCATCAATATTCACTGAATGCACTTTTGATGCGAAATTTGCTGCCTCAAAATGTTACTGAACGCGCTTTGGATGCGAAATTTTTTGCCTCAAAATGTTACTGAATGCACTTTGGATGCAAAATTATTTGCTTCAATATTCACTGAACGCGCTTTGGATGCGAAATTTTTTGCCTCAAAATGTTACTGAATGCACTTTGGATGCAAAATTGTCTGCTTCAATATTCACTAAACGCACTTCTGATGCGAAATTTGCTGCCTCAAAATGTTACTGAATGCACTTTTGATGCGAAAATTTCTGCCTCAAAATGTTACTGAACGCACTTCGGATTAAAAAGTGTTCAGTCTCAAATTCCCATATTTTACATTAATCAGTCCCATCGGCACACACACTGTATCCAAACATTGTCATTACAGATTATTGTATCAAAATATTTTCCAGACTCGATCGGAAAGGTTTAATTTTTTAAAAACAAATTGAAAAGGGTTTCCCATAAATAAATTAGAGTTCCGTTTCTCGCGTTTCAAGAGGAAGATAAATTCCTGTAAATAAATTATTGTAATGATTTTTTTTTGGAGGGATGCCATCGAATACAATTTTTTTAAATACAGATGTAATTACTTTAGCAACTCAAAAATAAGTAAATTTACCTTCCACTTCTCATGTATCAAATTTGTGGAAATTTAAAATTGGATCTGAAGCTTTTTTTTTTGCGGGGTTGAAGCATATCGAAAAGTTGAAAATGATGTCTCGAATATTCAGAGTATCACATTAATAATAATGAGTTTATTTTCGTATTTTTACACTTTTGACACATTGAGGTGAAGAAGTTGAATTTACTTTATCATTTTTTACGCGCTTTTTGTCAAAAAAAAAAGGTTGTTGTGAGTTAAGCCTTGACTTTTTGAGAATTTTTTGATCGATTGGATGTTTTGGAAGGTGAAATAATGGAGGATTTACATTGTTTTGCACTTTTGAATATGTAAATTATTGATTTAAATTCAAAGATTGCTTGATTTTGAAATTAAAAGCTAAACACGTGTTTTTTGTTTTGATTTTCCACTTGGAAAGTTTGTTGGTTAATATTTCAGTCAGTTTTGAGTTAAATGTGATGAATTTTAGCTAGAATTGATGAAAATTTGTGAGCAAAGAAGATTTTATTAAATATTTTGTATAATATCATCTCAAAACATGAAAAATTAGCAAAAATCATTTTGGCGGGAAAAAAAACAAATTTAAAAAAATCAAAGAATAAAAGTTTCTAGATCAAATTTGAAGTTAAAATAGCAATTCATAATAAATTAAGCTTAACATTCCATAAAATCCTCAATTCAGCTCATTAATTCTCCAACAATCGAAAGAACTAAATTAAGAATTCAAAGAATTCAAGCACATAAAATAAAACTTTTAATTCAATTTCACACCATTTCAAGGAGAAAGCTTAAATGATTGCTTAACTTTGAATCACCTGTAACGTTCTTAAAGCACATCACATCGAACGTAATTCCACTCATTAAGTACAAAAAATTCTTTTATTGCACTAAAGAAGGTGGGGCCATAAACAGAACAAGTAATCTTGATGACTTCAAATGATTTTCTCATTTTAAACAACTTTTTTTTATCCTATTTACTTTTATAATATTTTCATTCCTCTTTAATACTCCCCATTATACACATTTTTATGTTGAGGAAATGAAAGCATTAAAGAAAATTGCAAGATTATTTCAATTGAGATATACTTTTTTTTGATTCAATTTCCCCACACTTTACTATTTTGCTGTCTATATATCTGTATATAAAAATAGAATTTATAGTTTGGGGATGGGGGAATGTCCATGTGTCGAACAGACATAAATAACATCAAAGTGAAAGTTTTGTAATTAAAGTCCATTAAAGCAATCGTGCTAAACTTTTTTATAATTATATAGTTAGTCAATGCATGTTATACTTAGATACATGACAACAAACATAAATTCATTCACATGTGTTGCTCACAAGTTTTGTACAGTTTTATATATCTTTTTAGTTTGATTTAAAGGTTTGTGGTGTCGTTTTGGGTATTTTGAGATGCAGTTCGAATTGGATGTAGTGGGATGTTGATGGGATTCTTATTGAAATTCACATTATTTAGCTCGAAATCACTTCATATTGGTGTTTTAACGTGGATAAATGAGTCTGCATAGGTAATATCCATTTAACGTCCATATGACTAGTAAAAGAGGTGTGACGGAGGATTAAAAGATCCATGGCGTTGTTTTCCTTATTTGTGTCGCTCTGGGTAATAATCTTGGTATTATGTAATTGAAGAAGCCAATGTTTGACTTCGACAATGACCAAAAGTCAAGTATACATCTTCTCCTAAGATCCCTTGATACTGTTAAAAACACTCGTGATCGAACCATGTATCTAGTTTCATACGTTAAAGAATAGATTGAATTCCTATCCAGACAATCTCTTCTGAAGTATGATATCCTCTCAATCAGGCTAGGTATGGTAAGGCTCATAAATGTCCCCGATGTCGAGACCGAGACCAAGACTTCCTGGGTAGTCGCAAATTTGTCGAGATTAAGACTTCGGGAAACCTTAACAACATACAGACAATCATTTCCAAAATCACATTGTACAAAGAAAGCAGTAGAACTAAATTCAGAACCAGACACAGTGCCAGATGGAAAGCCTTCTGTTGGAATCTAAGCTTTACATGAGTTCATGGCTACAGTAAGAAAATAGGATGACTGTCGGTAAAAGAGACAAAGCCAGGAAGAGGAAGTTGATGAAAACTCTCCTAAAAAGATGAAAACTTGATGAGAACTCCTTACTTCCTGACTACGTCTTGAAATCAGACACTAAATTCCACTCAAAAAACTCAATTCAAATTGAAACAAGCATCAAATTCCTCAAAGTTTGCCACTAAATCCTCTTTCTTACACCTCAGATGCCAACAAACTTCACAACACCATTTTCCCTATCTTCCTCCTTCCAACCTCAAGCAGCTTTCAAAGCCAAAATTGTTTGTCAGAATAACAGATCCAATTTTGAAGCTTTTCACTCATTTTTCACATTCCTTTGAAAAAATTTTTCTTGATTTAACAAGATTTCAAAAACCTCAAAATTCTTCCTTTATATACTCAATGTCACAGTCAATTAGCATCCAATCAGACTTATAAGACATGACACTCAAGAAGTAAAATCCAATATTTTACAACCTTAATCCATTCACACCTACACGAGATGGAAATTTGATATGACCCGTTTACATATTCATTCCTAACTAGTTTGCTACTTCAAGTTGTTAGTTTTATTTATTTAAGGGCAGTGGTGGGCAAACTGTGTGACATGGCACAACTTGGTGGTGAGGTAGGACCAAAACCGCACCCGGCATGCAGTTAATGGCATTTTCTAAACTATCGTCGACATTTTAATGGACCGCGTCACACAGTTTGACCAACACTGACTCAAAACAACGTTAATCAGTCATAGGAACGAGAATCTCACTGTATATTTATTTTTAAAATAAGTTTATATAGAAATGTGCATAAATTTTCCTTCATACAATGCATTTTTCCCGATGATGAAAAATAAATAAATAAATAAAATCGATTGCAAAAGTCAGCAACATGTAGAAAATGGGAAAGAGGAACTTATCTTGCACATTCTTTCAAATTCACTTATACTTTTGAGCTCTGACGAGGCAAAAACAACATTCCACTCAATTTGAGAAGTATTATGGAAGGGATTTTAAAATTTATTATGGAGGGATTGGTAAAGCATTAATCACATTGTAAGCCCGGCTTTCTCTCATTTCAATATGCTTCTTTTTAACTTCTTGTTTGACTTCTTTTTTTGGGGAATTTTTTAGTCTATGGGGTTGGATCAGTTGTTAGGTTGGCTTTATGAGGAAGTAGAGTAGTGCAGAACTGAGTTCAGTAGGATTCTAACTAAGGAAGTAGGCCAATCTAAGGAAGTAGGGGGGTGCCGGATTCTATCTAGAAGCCCTGTAGCCCTGTATAGCACAAATGGATTAATTGATCAAAAATCCAGACCCAGACCGGCGTTATTGTGACTTAGAGCCGGACTCGGTTTAAGTTAAGCATCATTCCAGAGTCACACCAACTAGTTCCTGAATTTTGGATCGGTTAATCACAACTTGTGCTATTCATGGAAATTCAGAAGTGTTTTACGAGCCAGAATTCGAAACTAACTCGATTTTCATAAGGAATCGAGTCGACTCTTTCATTTACAATCATAATCGACTTTGAATTCTGGGATACAAGGTAATGAATTTAGAGATCGTATTTTGATAGGAATTGAACTCACTACCTCAAGATGGAAACGGTTATATGTTTTGCCTAATTATTAGGTCTATTGCCTAATTATTAGGTCATCGTATTTCATTGTTGAAATGGCCAAGAAGTCTTCATATGATTCTATATCTCAGATCAGGTTCTATTCCTCAGATCTATATTGGTACTCTCAAATGCCGGGTTCATAAACTAGTGCAACAAACTTGGGAATGTAATTTGTATAGAAATTTTTCAATAAAAAACGTAAAAAAAGGCTAAAAATCTTGATCTAGACTGACTTGACCCTGTTTTGAGGACGGATTTCATCGAATCTGGTCTGGAGCAGGATTCATGTTGGCCAGGGGTCAGATTGTCATCCGTTTCAACGTCCTGTGTCTTCCGAGAAAAAAGACGAGTTAATGAATTAATTTTCCATGCTACAAAACTACTTAACATCCCCAATTCTCAAATATATTAAGTGTAAGACAGATCAAGCTTAAATTTTCGTTGAACACGAGTATTAAGTAATCAATGTCATCAATGTCAATTCAGGTTTGCCTCTTTTGTTCTCTTTCTCATTCAATTTTCCTCTTCATATTTCTTCTTTTAAATTCCTTGCCTTGTCTTTTATTCTCACTGGCTCTTTTGTGATGTATTTTTTTCATACCATAATGCACATTTTTCTTTAAGAGTCGAAAGGAATTGAGTATTTTTTTTGTGCTGTTGTGAAGTAGAGCTCCTTCAGGGAATAAAGTTTTTGATAAATTTGAGATGAAAATTGAGGAAATCCATTTTCGTTAATTTTGTTGAGTCTGGTGTGGCTGTGGAGAGTTAGTTGATTGATATTTGTGTCTAATTTTTACTTTTTTCAACAAGATTAAAATTGAATTTGTGAAAAGTTTGTTTAAAAATGTTAAAAAATTTAAGTTTTTTTTTTAAATTTGAAAATTGAAATTTTTTAAAATTTAAATTGAAATTTTTTAAAATTTAAAATTGAAATTTTTTAAAATTAAAATTAAAATTTTTTAAATTTGAAAGTTGAATTAAAACAATTGTAAAATTAAAAAAGTTTAAAAAAAAACAAAATTTATAAAAAACTTCAAATTTAAAATTTCAAAAATTTTTACAATTTTAATTTTAGTTTTAAAGAAATTCAAAAATTCAAAAAATCAAAAAATTTCAAATTTTAAAATTGATCATAAAATGCTTTAATTTTGAAAATTATCAAAAATGACCATAATTTGAAATTCATCAAAAAAGCTCAAAATTGGATTTTTTTTTAAAAAAAATTTCAAAATTTGAATTCTTCAAAAAAGTTCAAAAATAAAAAATTCTTCACAAATCAACATAAATTCCCACAAAGTTCCCACCCACTGAATCACTTCTCATCCACTGCGAATAAAGATTTGCTGATGGATGTCAATCCATCCATCATGAAAGGCAGCATACGCCTGTTATTAAACGAGAGAAATGTCTACATTGAGATTTCAATTGAATTTAATGAAAATACGAAATGTACTTAACAAAAATATTGAAATTGAAAACACATTTTCATTCTCATGCACAACGTGTGACTTGTTCAATAAGTTTCATTTAACTTTTTTTTGAATAACGATTGTATTTTTTTGCTATAAAATATAAAACTCATAATTCACTTTTATTAGTCACATGGTAGTTAAAAATCGATTAATTTTCTTTTGTGTACTAGTTTTGATGCAGTAGATCGATAAATATTTAATTTGAATGATTTTTTAGAGGCTATAGTGAGAACTATTAGGCTAATTTAGTCTTTTAAATATTTATAGACAAAATTGTAAGCTTTTGAGAAGCAAAATAAAACGTAAAAATAGTTTTATGTTGAAAAAAGATGCGGAATAAGATGCAAACGAGTTTTATTCTCTGAAATGATGCAAAAATTGAAGAAAATTTATTAAAAAGATGCAAAAATATTGTTAGGAAGCAATAAAAGAAGCGAAAAAATTTGAAAAGATGCGAAAAATGATGAGAAGCAGATTTTAAAGCATTATTAAGGATAATAGATGCAGAAAAATTTGAAATTCATTCAAATTTGCCACAATAAAAAATTTTAATAATGAATTTTAATAAAATTCTAACAACTCAAAAGGCGAAAAAAAACTCAAAAGATGCTAAAATGAAATATAGTAATAAAATTAATAGATGCGAATAAATCAAAAAAGGATGCGAAACATCAAAATAGTTCAAAAATCACTAAATGATGCGAAATATCAGAAAACGATTCAAAAAACTAGAAAATTATGCAAAAAATCAGAACATGATGCGAAAAAATACTAAGAGATGCAAAAAATCAATAAAATGGTGCAATAAATCAAAAGATGATGCAAAAACTCAGAATATGAAACAAATTATCAGAAAATGATGCAGAAAAACCATAAAGTAATGCGAATGAATCATAAAATAATGCGAAAAAAATCACAAAGTGATGCAAAAATCATAAATAGAAATGAAAATGATGCAGACATTTGTAAAGATGTTTGCTAAATTAGCGCAATAAATGATACAAAACTGAAGCAAAAAGTGATGCAAATGTAAAAAGATGCAAAAAAGTTCAAAAAAATCCTTCAAAAATCTTCAAAAAATCCCAATCTTTACTCAATAATCAACAAATTCAGCAAATTATATTACCAACAATAACTTTATGTTTCAAACTTTTTTCATAGTTTTTTTTTCTGCTCGTAAAAAAACAATTTTTTTTTGTACAAGGCAATAATAAACTATAAATCGACTACAACAATAAATGTTCATCTAAAACAGCTGTTAATTTTAGTCTATTAAGTCTGTTTTTGCCTCACATGCATTTTTTTTTCACATTTTGTCCAAACAATTTTCACTCGAAATTTATCAAAGTCGAGTCTTAAAGCAACAAAAAATAAATAACAAGCATAAAATTGTAGAAAATATCTTTGTTTTATAATCAGAGAAATTTCCATTTATTTCGGATGCAGAAACTAAGTATATTGTAAACATAACAGGATAGCGTCATATTGGAGATCAGTAGGTGGGGGCATGACATATCCAGCAACAATATACAAAATTGCAGAAATTGAAAATTTTTCTCTTTTGTTGATTTAAAAAAAAAAGCATTTTATGGTTGAATGGAACGTGCGAGATGTAAGATAAAGAGACTAAGAAAGCAAAATTTTCGATTCACTTCTGCTTTCTGCTTCAATTTCAATATCTTGTACGGATGGAAATGATGTAAGAGATGAAGAAAATTTAAATGACTTACTTGTTTATATGTGTACAAAATAAATGCAGCAGTGGTGTACAACATGTGTGACACGGCACTCTACTGCCGCATGTCGAGTGTGGTTTCAGTCGTAGCTCACAAATTCAGCTTTAATCAGCATTACTGAATTCAATTTTATTCAGCAGTACTGAATTCAACTCTATTCAGCGGTGCTGAATTCAACTTTATTTAACAGTGCTGAATTTAACTTTATTAAGCAGTACTGAATTTAACTTTATTCAGCACTGTTGAATTCAAATTTAGTCAGCAGTGCTGAATTCAAATTTATTCAGCACTGTTGAATTCAACTTTATTCAGCAGTACCTGATTCAACTTTATTCATCAGTGCTGAATTCAACTTTATTCAGCAGTGCTAAATTCAACTTTATTCAGCAGTGCTGAATTCAACTTTATTCAGCAGTACTTAATTCAATTTTATTCAGCCGTGCTGAATTCAATTTTATAAAGCAATGCTGAATTCATCTTTATTCAGCAGTGCTGAATTCAACTTTATTTAACAGTGCTGAATTCAACTTTGTTCATCTGTACTGAATCCTCCTTTATTCAGCATTGCTGAATTCTACTTTATTAGTCATACTAGTTAGGTCGTGGCTTACCACAAAGTTGTGCCGTAGCACACAGGTTGGCCATCACTGCTGTACTGTTATCGATTTGGATAAGGAAATTTCCAAAATGATCTCCTTGTGTATCCCAATAACAATATAAGCCATAGCGATTTTCCGATGGAAAGACACACATACACAACAAGATATGTAATTAAGATAAGAGAGATGATTCGATGTCGTTGACATTATCAAAAATTGATGATATGAAAAATGACATCATGATAGCTCTTTAAATAAGTATATCATGTATTAAATATTTATAAATTACAAGTTGAACATTTGCACGATGATCGCGATACTAAGACGATAATAAGGAAGAAGGTATGAGAAAAAAATTAATGAGATTATTTGAAGGAAAATGTAATAATATATATAATTGATTCGTGTATCGTGTCAGTTAACGGGAAATATGGATGAGTTTAGTTGGCATAAGTTGGAGGAGCGTCGGCAGAATTTTGCTGATTCTTAGTAATTGAAAGTATATTTAGATTCATTCAGCATTGCTATATTCAGCAGTGCTGAATTCTACTATATTCAGCAATGCTGAATTCAGCTTTTTTTTTTTTTGTTTTTTTCAGCAATGCTGAATTCAACTTTATTCAAAATGCTGAATTCAACTTTGTTCAGCAATGCTGCATTTAATTTTGGTTTGTTCAATAACACTGAATTCAATATTAGCGGTAGTGGTGAATTCAGTATTTACATTCAGCAGAGCTGAATTTAGCATTTACATTCAGCAGTGCTGAATTCGGCACTTACATTTAGCAGTGCTAAATTCAGCATTTGCAATCAGCAGAACTGAATTTAGCATTTACATTCAGCAGAGTTGAATTTAGCATTTTCATTCAGCAGAGCTGAATTCAGCATTTACATTCAGCTGTGCTGAATTTAACTTTATTTAGAAATGCTGAATTCAAAATTATTCAGCATCGCTGAATTCAGCTTTATTTATTAGTGCTGTTCTCAGATTTTTTCAGCAATCTTGAGTTCAGCTTTATTCAGCATTGCTGAATTCAGCTTTACTCTTTTTTAATTTTACCTCAAATTCACTTCAAGAAATTTCCGAAAATTTCCACCAACCCCATTCAATACCTATCAATAAAGTTCCACATGCAAGTACACTGCCAAAGATGCGAAACGATTAAGATAATTTATGACTCTTAAACCGTCTGTTTTGTTCCCACTCTTATGCTTTATTTGGTTTAATAATTAAAATAATTACCATCATCATCAACAGCAAAAGCAGCAGCACCAGCAATAAGCTTAAAGAATGTAAAACCATTTCATTGTTAAATATAAAAATTACCAAGAAAAAGGATAATAAAATAAATTATGGGTCGGGAAAAAAACAAAAATATAAAAAATTTCACCTCATTTTGGCAATTAAAATGGAATGATGAGCAATGAGTCAGGTTGAATGAACTTTCCCGATGCTAAAAACCTCATTTTGACAGCATTTCAGCTATGAAAAATGTCAAATATTTAATTCCATTTCATTACACAAAATGAAATTTAATTCCTCAAAAAAAATGCAGCCACAAATGATGATGATTAAAAGCATAAAGTTCACTTACATTTTGGGTATGTCAATTAAGTAACCACACATTAACAATAATGGATGACTTTTTTGAATGACACATTACTTAAAGTGTTTCAAGTGGAATTGAGAGATGCTTTAATTGAGGCTATGAGTGTCTAGTCTTGTCTGTCAGGTGCTGATTCGCACATTATAATTTCATTGTAACAAATTAAACTGGCAAGAGATGTTTTTGACTTGAATTTTTTAATTTTCTTTCTTTTTTCTGGGACGAATTGAGATGAAAATTGAGATTTATTTAAATGATAATAATTTTGACGTAAATTGTGATGTAATTGAAAGGAATTAATGGAGGATGTCATTATGTCAATTTTAAATAATGACTTGGAATAATGCTGACTTTTTTGTAAATTAAATGATTTTTTATGTGAATAGTTCTGAATAGCTGCGAATAAAATGATTTAAGTTTAATATTCATGGAAAAATATAACGGTTTTGCAAAATTTGAATTCGAACGACTTTTTTAGATTTGAATTTTCTTTTGAAAAGTTAACGGTTTTTAAAAATTTCAATTATAACGGCTTTCTAAAATTTGAATTTTTGTTTGAAAGATTAGAGACTTTTTGAAAATTTAAATTTCAACTAACTAAATATCAAATTGCATTTTTTTGATTATTTGAAGACTTTTGAACATATTCAACAGATTTTTACACATTTTGAACATACCTTTAAATAACCGTTAAATTTTTATTTGACCTATTATTGACAAATTCAAAACTTGAATGACCGTTAAATAATTTTGACCGTTAAATTTTCATTCAGTTTGCTTCATTTTTGTCAAAAATTCAAATTTCAAATGACGGTAAAAATTTCTATTTTTGAAAAGAATTTAAATTGTAATTGACCGTTAAATCTTTCAAATCCTTTTTATGATGAAATTCAAGTTTTAAATGCCTTATTGGCCTAACCTATTAAATTTTCCAATTTCTACTCAAAAGTTAATCTCTTCTTCTTGCATCAAATCCTTAAGACTCCATAATTGATACTTTCCACATTCTTCTACCTTATACATCCTCTCTCATAATTCATATCGTCATATTTTTTTTTGCCCTAATTATGATGGATGTGGATTTAATTAGTATTTAATTAATTATTTAAATCGCATACAGCAATCTATGCCTTAAATTGATTCTTTCTAATTAGTATCTAACTTCCTCAAGATCTGTAATTTAATAACAAAATTATTTTCTTATTTTTATGGTCGAGATGAATTCGTAACCGACTCTATTAAATTAAGACTTTATCTTAACTAAGTTCATTAAAAGTTTGTTGTTCATGAAAATGAAGAAAAATGGAAAGGTCTATGATATGGGTTGAGGTAAGAGTTTGTAATCAGTGGGATGAGCTTATGAAAAATTTTCTGTTTATTTTGTTTCTTATTGGACATGTTGGATTATTGCTTATTACAGACTTTTGGAAAAAAGAAATTGTTTGTTGGATGTTTTGGTACGGATAAAATCTTTTTTTTTAAGATAAAGTTTGCCGACGTGGTTGGATTTAATTTAGTGAAGTTTTAATTAAATTTTTGAAAAGTTCATGGAATTATTTATATATTAATCAAGAGAAGTTGTTAGTCAAAAAATGTTAACGGTCTATTAAAACTTGAATTTATGTCATAAACATGACAATAAAATCAAACGGTCTATTGAAATTTGAATTTTTATCAAAAATTAGTCAAAAGAATTTAGCGGTCATTTAAAATTTGAATTTTTTGGAGAAAAACACTACAAGAAAGATTTAACGGTTGTTTAGAATTTAAATTCTTGTCAAGACATTTCAACGGTCAATTAAAATTTGAATATTGTTCGAGAATGTGTCAATAAAATTTAACGGTCATTTGAAATTTGAATTCTTGTTAAAAATGGAACATGAGGAAATTTAACGGTCACGTTCAAGTTTGAATTCAATTTGAATTGAAGAATTGAAAAATTGATGGATTATCACCTTCTATCAAACTTAATCGAATCCATTTCCCGAGATTAACTTCTTCCCATATTTCTAATCCTCAAAAACTGCGTCTAGCTATTCATCATCCTAGTTCAAAGAACTAGAAAGAAATAAACACAACAAGATTTCATGCAATTAATAAAACTTAAAGTGTTTTTCCCTTCAAATGTCAAAAATCGATCAATATGAGCGAGTCCTATAAATTATAAAGTCAGTTCCAACAGTGTAAGAATCACAAATTTTGTTTCACTTCAAACAACTTTTTCTTCGATTTATCAAAATATTTTCTTTGCTGAAAATATTTTTATGCAGCATGTTCTTATGGCGATGAAAAATTGTGATTTGCTTAGCATTTAAATGAACAATTTTCGATGATGAAGAATTTTTAATAATACAGTTATTTATGGTAATAAGCGATGGAAAGTTTAATTGACGTCAGAGGGAACTTGAGCAATTGTTTTGGATCTTTATTGAGTCATTTAGGGTTTTTGATGGAAGTTTAATCATGTTTTAGTTATTGAACACACTTTTGAGGCGAAAAACTTCTGCTTCATTTTTTTACTGAATGCACTTCCGATGCGAAAGTATTTGCTTCATTTTTTTACTGAAAGCACTTTGGATGCAAAAATATTTGCTTCATTTTTTTACGGAACGCACTTCCGATGCGAAAGCATTTGTATCATTTTTACTGAATGGAACTTTGATGCAATTACTTTTGCTTCATTTTTTTACTGAACACATTTTGGATGCAAAAATTTCTGCTTCATTCTTTTATTGAACGCACTTTGGATGCAAAATTAATCAATTTTTTTTAAAAAATTCCACTCCAAAAATCCCCCAAAACCCACTACCTGGTCTCTAAAAAGATAAATATCTCCTCTTATTCCTGCATTTTTACAATTTTTTATTACTTTTTTTTTCTTCTACTTAACTCTTAATGATAAATGTGTTCAAGTATACGACTTAAGTAAATTTTTCCTTCGTTTTCTTCCTCACATTTTTCCACAATCTCGTCTTAATCTCTCTCTCTTTCTCTCTCTTATTTTTCGTTTTGACTTGTTGTTATTTAACAAAAAATTTATTATAGAATAAAATATAATAAATGAGGTAAAAGTGAAGCTATGGCAAGAATGTGAAACACGAGTTTTTTGAGTGTCAATTTTTTGTTTTTGAACCAGAACGAGTCTGTTCCTCGTTGTCTCATCTATCAAGATTTTCTCAATCTGTTTTGTGAACTAATATGAGCTATCCAACGACGAGACAAAAAATATAAATTGTGCCAGATAAGAGCAATTTCAATTAATAGAATCCTTGACCCAAACTAATTGTATTAAACGAGCAACAATGGAAATGGTAAAAAATGTGGAGCAATATTGGTTGGGATGTGTGGTTTGTGGCGCATTTTAGATGAACTTTCAGTAGAAAAGAAGCAAAAACACTTTCGCATCAAAAGTGCATTCAGTGAAAAAAGAGGAAAAATAAAATTTCACATCAAAAGTCAATTCAGTAGAAAAAGAAACAAAATATATTTTTGCATCCAAACTGTATTTAGTACATAAAGAAGCAAAATATTTCGCATCTTAAGTGCATTCAGTAAAAAAGAACCAAAAAGTTTTCGCATCTAAAGTACATTCAGTTTAAAAATTGAATTAAGAATCTGCAAGAGTGTCAGCATTGAGTTAGAAAAGAAGCAAAAATTTTTCGCATACTTAGTGTATTCAGTAAAAAAGAAGCGAAAGTTTTCGCATCCAAAGTTCGTTCAGTAAAAAAAGAAGCAAAAAATGCTTTCGCATCTTAAGTGCATTCAGTAGAAATGAAGCAAAATATTTTCACATTACAAGCGCATTCAGTGAACAAGAGGCAGAAATTTCTGCATTAATAGTGCATTCAGTAAAAAATAAGCAAAAAACATTTTCGCATCAAAAGTCAATTCAGTAAAAAAGAAGCAAAACATTTTCTCATCAAAAGTACATTCAGTAACAAAAAAAATTCTATTTTCTAAATTAAATTAGATCACTAAACTCCCAGTTCCATTCAAAATGAAAATGAAAAAGTCTCACAATATTTCACACAGCAGCAGCAAAATCCACTAGAGAAACAATAAAAAGGCGAACGACTAGCTCAACAGTATGATGATTTACAATAATAAGCTCCCCCAACAAATTAGAGTCACTGTGTATAGAGCAAAAAAACATTTGAAATTTATCGTATTGTGTGGATCTTTAGAAAATTAATGTAATAGCCATGTAATCGGGGCAAACAATCAGATGAGACATTGGATTAGAGGAAGAAAGATTAACAGACATTAGAAAAGATGTTGATAGACAAACAGTGGAAATGGAAAATTAGGAGGGAAAAAAACAAACAGAAAAAGAGATGACAGAAGACAGTAAGCATAAAGACGGAGATCAAAACGGAGACATGAAATTTCAAGATTATTTGTTTTTTCTACAAGATTTGCTATTTCCTTCATATCTTTGAATGATTCTCAAAACTCCAATTTTACATTCGGATTTGTTTCCACAGTTATTTGCATAAAAAAGTGAGAATTTATTTACATAGAGCTTTTGAGAATCAATCACAGCTTAAATCTTCTATTTTCACGCTTTATTTCCTCTTCCTGTTTGATTTGCAGTCGGGGTGTGTCAATGGATCTTGTTTTTTGGGATAGATGAACATGTTGGACATGGGAAATTGGAGTTTTGAGGTTAAAAATGATGATTTTTTGGGATTTGGTACAAAAGTGCGTTCAGTAAATGTTTTGGTGTATTCAGTGAAAAATCTTGTACGTTCAGTGAAAAAATGATGTATTCAGTGGAAAATTTAGGATTTCCGTTGAAAATTGAGGAATTCCGTTGAAAATTGAAAAAATTCCGTTAAAAATTCAAAACAAACTCAAAAAACCTTCACAAAACTCCTCAAATTTCACTCAAAAAGCTTCAAACTCAATCAAAACAGCACTCAATCAGCCTATTACCTTACCCCAGATATCCACCATCCAAACACTTGATTTGTGTGTCATGATAAGTGAAAATCTATTCGAAAATCATACTCACAAATTTATTCACAGTTTTATATCCAATAGTAGACAAATATCAATGACTATATTATTGTCTTCTTGATGACATGTCTTTGGAAGTTGATGTCAATCATTCAGTCAGTCCTTCACGTATCTTTTTTCTTTCTTTTCATTTCCTCCATACCTTTTTCGATTTTATTTGTTGCGCATCATTTACATTCACATTCACATCCATTAAGGAATAGTCACGGAAATGTGTGAAAGTGAATGTGAAAGTCTTAAAGCGATGGGAAATTTTCAGGTGGAAAATCTGATCCTTCAAAAAAAGGATTTTTTCATGAGGTTGTCAATTTTTCATTGTATATGTGTGTATTTGCAGCATCCATATCTGTGCTATATTCTTGCTTATTCACAATGAAAGGATGGAAAAGTAAGAAGAACCAAAAAAAAATCAATTGGCTTTCTTGCTTTTCATTCTCGTGGCATGTGACTTGCATGCCTTACATTAGCTTCAATTTATACTAGACCGAGGAAAGTGGTTGGGGTTTGTGGATTAATTACGTAACGAGAAGAATCGACGAAACAATTTTCTAAACGATAACATGGTGTGACAACGTATTAACCATTCCTCAAAATCACTCCTTTCCCTACTTCCTTCCCTCCGCTCTCTACACTCCCAAGACTCCCAAGACTCCCAAGACTCCCAAGACTCCCAAGACTCCCAAGACTCCCAAGACTCCCAAGAATCCCAAGACTCCCAAGACTCTCAAGACTCCCAAGACTCCCAAGACTCTCAAGACTCCCAAGACTCCCAAGACTCCCAAGACTCCCAAGACTCCCAAGACTCCCAAGACTCCCAAGACTCCCTACATTCCCTCAAGAGCGTTACGTAACAAGAGAACGATCCCCATTAGAGATGACTTCATTTTACAATTCAGTGCTGTTTACACTTTAGGTCTATTGTTCAATTTGTAGAATGGATCCGGATTAATTCTTGCATTTTAGAATTGGAGGTGGGGATTGTTGGTAAATGAGCTTACCTTAATGTAACTAGTAGCTTCTAGTAGAAAGTTGTTCCTCCCTAATGTACTTCCTATTGCCATTCTTACCTTTTTACCTTCTTTTTACGCAATGAAAATATTTCAACAATTTTAAGTACAAAAATTAATTCTCTATTTCCATTTTGGTCTTCTATAAACAATTTGTTAAGTTGTGCCTCTTGTTGTTGATATTTCCACTCAATGCATAACAATCTGGGCTTCTCAGTTTCTTCTTTGTTATTCTTTTTTCGGCTGACAAGCAACATTTCTCTTTTATCAAATTAAAAAGTTTCACGTCCAACATTCATTTATTTATTGTCAATAATTTCTTTTCAATTTCTTTTCCCTCAGCTTTTTCTTAGTTCTTTTGATTTCATCTAACATGATTGTTGCTACAAAAAAAGGAACAAACATGAAGCATTTCAGTTGGGGATTCTGTGAAAGGCATGAATTGGTGTCAAGTTTGTAGACATATCTGAAGGGGGAAGTTGTTTGATTGCTGAAGATATAATGAATTATTTTAAGAAGTGTTTGGGGGAAATTGAATTAACATTGAGGATTAAGAGGATAATGTTAAGGAAGATACAAGAATAATCAAAAGCTTGAAAAGCACATGGCGTTGAAAAGGCGAAATTCCAGCTTTTGATTGACGTAGCTCTGGTCCTGGACTAGGTTTCACAGAAAATCAAAGTCTTTCCAGCTTTGAATTGAACTTAACACCAGAATCCTAACCGTCAAAATTCAAAATCAAACTTTTTTCGAAAATTTCGGAAAATTTTTCTCACTTCGAAAACTTTTTCAACTCAAAAACGCATCTAAAGCTTTCAAATTCCAATAATTTTTGTGTATTTCTGTTTAAAAAAGTGGCACACGTTGTTTGCCAACCATTTAATCTTTCAAACTTGATTCCAAAGCTAATAATCAATTGAAAATAAGACAAAATGGCTGACAATTCCTTTCAAATCTTGCTAAACAATCTAAGCACCAACTTTTTTCTCATGTTTTTACTTTTGAGTGAACAATCACACATGAAAAAGATGAAAAATCTTGGCATTTTGTGCCAGGGATGAAAGTATTTGTTCCTTACATGAAAACAGAAGGAAGAAGTTTCTCGATTGCTTTATATGACTAATAAAATCAACATTACATCCATAAACGCATTTCATACTTGAAAATGTTTAAATTTGTTTGTTTGCTTTTTAAAAACTGGCTACAGTCTATTCAGCCTCATCTGTTTGGCCTTCAAACTGCAAGACAGACCTTACTGTGGATGCTATTCATTTGCCATAAAATAAAAAAGAGGAAATTTTCTGTTCTGTTTATTTGTTTTTTTACGGAGCAATGCTTTTAATGAGCATTAACATTGTGGACAAATGTTAACAGTTTCTCCCCAAGTTTGTTGTTTTATGCTCTTATGCAAATGTGATTCCATCAAGATATGTTCTTTTTCAAGAGTTCTTTTTTTGTGGTAAACAGAAATATAATCGTGTTTTATGAATTTTGTTTGAAGAAATTTACAGCAAATGGATTGAATGAATATGTGAACATTTAATGTTAAACGAGGACGATAAGGTTTGGGGAGCGTTTCGATGTTGGGTCCCCTGATCTCAGGCGTGACAGATCAGAGGTTGACGTGACTGTGACTGTGACTTTGTTTTGGATCCGGTTTAAATCTGACAAAATTTGAGTATCCAAGAGCTCATGAGAAATTATTAAAGACAGATCCAACATTCGACGAACTCTAAATGCAGCAATTGGTCCTCGTGCACCTTCGTCAGAAGGAAGAGAATCACGCAGGCCTGGTGCCGGATTTTGAATCAATTTGTGGATCGACTTGTGCTATTCGGGGGACTCAATATCCTCTTGCAGATTATGGCAACCCTAGATGTTTCTAGATCAAAACCGCATAAGGTTCATAGTATTTCCAAAATTGTTTGGCTAAGTACCAGTATGACAAGTCACACAGGTTACCCCCTCTGGTCTGCAGAATCATAATCCATACAGTTCAGTCCCTGTATCATTACATGCTTCCGAAATGACCCCTTGTTGATCATCCAAACTCTTAGTTCTCTCATTAGAGCTTAATCGAGATAGAAATTTATCTAAAACCCAACTTTTTTATATATTTAAGCAATTACTTTGATTGAAATTGAAACTTTTCCTAACTTTTCAGTCTGATGTTGATTGCTATTAGAAGAAGATTTGTTTGAGTTTACGGAACTAAAATTGACATGAATATTTACCATAAGTACTCGCCATAAGCTCTAAATTCTCACTAGCTCATAAATTTGTATTTAACAAGCACTTCTAAATATGAAAACCACACATTTGGAAAGTGCTTGATAGAAATTTTATGGCATTTACCAATACCAGTTCCATTAGAATTTCTAAAATTATCCCCTAACATTAAAATGCTATCATCCTATCAAATAAAATGAACAACATTCAAAGCTATTGCAATATATTTGTATTAAAGCCTATAATATACAGCCTCATAACTTAAATCTCTTTCATAATTTATCACTTTAAATTCTGCTCTAAAAACATCGAAATAACTTCCTGTCGGATTTTTTTTTTCTTCTCCTTCGTGCTGCTATATAATTTAATATTTCTTAAGGGGGTCGTTCATTTATGATGTCTAATGATGAATTTTCGAAATGAAGAGCTTAGTCCTGAGCAAAGATTGCTCATACTAATTAATCATTGATCCTTTTGGAAGCTTTCTGTCTCTCTTTGTTCTTTTATGTCGTATTGTGTTCTTTTTAGTCACTTTTTTGGATAGTTTGATCCTTCTCTGACCGTTTCGAATGCTTCCTGAATCCTCAGTCAGTTTCTGACCTTCCTTGTTCTTTTTTGATCTTCCTTGTTCTTCTTTGACCCTGTCTTGATCCTTTATTTCTATCCCTGATCCTCTTAGACCTTCCATGACCCTCTCTGACCTTCCATGTTTCTCTTTAATCCTTCGTGATCCTTCAGGACTTTCTCTGTTGTTTCTCTCGATCTCTGAGTTGTTCATTGTTAATCTCAGATTCTAACTAAGTCTTCCTGTCTCTTTCTTACAATTTCTGACCTTACATGATTATTTCTGATGTTCTCTGTATCTCTCTGATTTCCATATTACTGCTTACCCTTCACTGTTCTTTCCCGTTCTTCTCTGACATTTTCTGATCCTACTTAGCCCTACTTAATTCTCCCTGTTCCTCTTTGATCTTACTTAATCTTTCCTGACTATCTCTAACCATCACAGATCCTACTTGACCATTCTTGACATATCCTGACTCTCTTTGAGAACTCTTGTTCCTTTTCTGACCTTATCCATTTCTCACTGATACTTTTTGAATCACTCTATTCCTCCCTGGTGCTTCTTGATCCAACCTAATCTATTTTGACCCCCAACAGGCAAAACTCTTCTTGAACCTTCACAAAATCTCATTAACTCAAGGATCATACACTCCAGTGGTACAGTACCTTACTTATTGTACTTACTGTACTTTCATGTAAATTCAACAAGTACAGTACTGTACCACTGGAGTGTCTGACCCTTGCTTTTACTCCACTTTTCCATCCCTGTTCCTCATTACCCTTCCATGCAACCCTCCCTGTTACTCAATCCCTCATTAATGAGCATTTTGTGACATACACAGTCAAACCTCCCACATAATAATATATGATGATAAACCCCATAAGTGAACGACCCCTTAAAAAACAATTTTTCAAATTTTTGAAAGCTTCCTCGTGCTCCTTTACATCTTCTAACCGCAATTACAATAAGAATATGCACTCAAAAAAAAAAAATCTTCAAATGATGACTCTATAAAGTGTTCTCCCAATTCACATAAATTTCATGCTCACTCAAGTTTATCTCAATTACGAGGAAGTTAAACCACTAACCTCAGCCACTGGGAAATAAAAATTACGCGCGACATCCATTGAAGTTTTGCAAAAGAAAATTATTATTATTATTTTTTTCGAGACTGCCTTTAATAAAGTAAAGTATATCATTTAGTTAAAGGCACATCTTTATGCTTGCTACAATTTTTTCTTCTGTTCTGTTCTGGAATAAGACATTTGGGCGCCGAATTAAATCGATATAAATCTCTTACAAATGAAAGTTTACAGAAGGTCCAACTTCTTATTTTTCTGCAACAAGGGAATATGAGATTATGTTGGGTATGGAAATGTTATTGGGTATGGATGATTGGAGTGCATTTTTTGGATGGGGGTGGAGGTTGGGTAGGGGTGAAGACTAGGTAGGGATTCAGGTAGTGTGAAGACTAGGTAGGGATGAAGACTAGGTAGGGTTGAAGACTAGGTAGGAATGAATTACTTACTGTACTTTACTGTACTTTACTGTACTTTACTGTACTTTACTGTACTTTACTGTACTTTACTGTACTTTACTGTACTTTACTGTACTTTACTGTACTTTACTGTACTTTACTGTACTTTACTGTACTTTACTGTACTTTACTGTACTTTACTGTACTTTACTGTACTTTACTGTACTTTACTGTACTTTACTGTACTTTACTGTACTTTACTGTACTTTACTGTACTTTACTGTACTTTACTGTACTTTACTGTACTTTACTGTACTTTACTGTACTTTACTGTACTTTACTGTACTTTACTGTACTTTACTGTACTTTACTGTACTTTACTGTACTTAACTGTGCTTGTAACACCTGAATTGCTCAAAAATCCGGCACTTGGCCGATGTGACTGTGGCATACTGTTTAAAGCCGGTTCAAGTTAGAGCCACGTCAGCCTGGAGACGGATTTTGACTCTACTGACAGATTTGTGCTACTGAGAGCAACTAATCCCCAGATCAAATGCTCACAACTCTTCAATTTCTCAATACAAACAAACTTACAAGTGCAAAAATCAATTCATTCAATACCCCAGACAGACAACAATCCAGACTGTCTAACATACAAGCAATGTTAAGCTCCGCCAAAATACCCAGAGTAAAAGAGTTTTCGGAAGAGAACAAAATCCGCCATAAAGTTGAAGAAAATATTAAAATTTTATCGATTTTTATGAGCAGAAACATAAATTTATGATCATTTGAGTCTTGGATCTTAAAGGCAGTAGCAGCAGCAGTATAAATCGGTGCAGTAAAGACACCATAGCATGAAATAAAATATGAAACAGCTTAATCTCCTTTTTCAGTAAATATATACAGCATAGATGAGCTTCACCTACACAAAATCATTCAGGACATGAAGCAACGATACCAAAAGTTGACATGATACTAAAAGCATTCCATAAATACATTTCATATCATCATTATATGTAGTCAAAAGATTGCTGCTGCCTTCACCTTACTCACGACCCACGTTTTTCACTTCCAATTTTTTCCGCTCGAGATAAAAAAAGACACAGCTATAGCTTTATGCTCTTTTCTGTGAATTTATTTATTATCATCATCCTGTATATCCTGTTTGCGTACATTATTCGTTTTTATTCATCCGTGTATGACCGAAATGTGCAGGTTGAATGGCAAGGTTCCACTCTTTTGTGTGTTAAGGTCACCTGTAGCAAAAAGGAGCAAAAAACCTCATTTGTCATGATACAAATGCGAGAAATGTGCAGATAAAAATTATTTTCTTTTATCATTTTCCACCCCAACCTCCTCACTTCCTTTCCACTCATGAGCATGAATCATGTATGTGTGACCATTTGTGGCTTTTAAGAGGTTTCTGTGTGAACTGGGGCATTGTTGGTTGTTGAGTTGTAGGAATTATTGTTGAATTTAATAGTCATTGTTAATTGTGTTTTAAGAATTTGGTTGGAAAATACTCAAAGAATGTTCAGCAACAAAATTCTAGTACATTTTTCAAAAGGACGTTCAGTAACAAAATTCTAGTACATTTCATAAAGGACGTTCAGTATCAAAATTCTAGTACTTTTTTCAAAAACGACGTTCAGTTTCAAAATTCTAGTACTTTTTCACAAAGGACGTTCAGTAACAAAACTCTAGTACATTTTCGAAAAGGACGCTCAGTTACAAAATTCTAGTACATTTTTGAAAGGACGTCCAACTTCAAAATTCTAGTACATTTTCCAAAAGGACGTTCAGTAACTAAATTCTAGTCCATTTTCAAAAAGTTATTCAGTAACAAAATTCTAGTACATTTTCATAAGGACGTTCAGTAACAAAATTCTAGTACATTTTCGAAAAGGACGCTCAGTTACAAAATTCTAGTACATTTTTGAAAGGACGTCCAACTTCAAAATTCTAGTACATTTTCCAAAAGGACGTTCAGTAACTAAATTCTAGTCCATTTTCAAAAAGTTATTCAGTAACAAAATTCTAGTACATTTTCATAAGGACGTTCAGTAACAAAATTCTAGTACATTTTCAAAAAGTTATTCAGTAACAAAATTCTAGTACATTTTCATAAGGACGTTCAGTAACAAAATTCTAGTACATTTTCGAAAAATCATTCACTAACAAAAATCTGGTCCATCTTCAAAGGTACAAAATTCTAGTACTTCCTTAAAAGCACGTTCAGTAAAAAAACAGGACACTTAGTAAAATCAAAATAAATTCAAAGAACAACAACAAATCAGCATATTCATAAAAACAAGCAATCCCAAAATAACAAAAACAAAGCAAAAAACCAGCTTGTGAACATAAACAAAAGCTCCTTTGCTGCCCTATTTCTCACTCTCGAAAAAAAAGTTTAATCTTATCATCATACATGATAAAGAGTTTCCATAGCTGACAACATATAACGGATTGAATAATTTTTTTTATGAACTTCTTCTATATATTACACAGCATTACTGCCACTTTTTTATTATTCTGGATCAGGAGTTGGCAACCTGTGTGCCGCGGTACATCTTGATGGTAAACCTTGACCGAAACCGCACACGGCGTACGGTTTGTGGCATTTTCAATCATTTTTGATGTGCCGCGGAACACAGGTTGCCCACAACTGTCCTAGATCTACTGCTTGTATTCAATATAGCTGAATAAAGGCAATATCTTATATATTCAACAAAAAAGAAACTACTTGAAGATAATCCAACCAACATATCAATCATCCTGTGGTGTTTTTACAACTGAAAACCAATTCTGTTGACGCCTGTAAACAAAAAGCTGTCACAACATAGAAATTTTTTTTGGGATACGCTTTTTTTGTCCTAGAAAAATTTCAATTTCTCTTCCTATCTCAGTGGAGGGTAACCTGTGTGCTGCGACACACTTTTTTGGTATGCCTCGAATATAACCACACACTGAATACGGTTCAAGGCATTTCCAAATATCTTGTCGTGAGACAGGTGTGTCGCGGCTCATAGGTTGTCCATCACTGACTTATCGTTACCACAATGAACTTGTTCTACATTTCAGATGGACTTAACATTATTAAAAACTTGATGACTAGGATTTTCGTACGGCTCTTGATAGGGACGGGAAAAAATTGTGTAGCAACAATAGACTCACGTTTTTTTGCCGTTATTGCTGTGTTATAAAGTTGTAGTCTTTTTCGATAATACAATAATAGGATTTTTAGCTTTAGGTTTATTAAGCGCATAAAAAAATTTAATATTTATTAGAGAAAAGTGTGGAAAGTGTCATAAATATACAATTTACAAGTTCAGATTACCACGGATTGGTAGATAATTTGAAGGATTAAGTCAGTCGTGGAATGAAATTTGGATTAGGATTGGTTATTTTGTTAGATTTGGATTTGGTTTACTAGCGAACTTACTTACTTACTTCGCTGGCCATACGGATTAATTGTTATCCATGGCCTCCCTTAGATGAAGCCTGAAACTGGCCATATCACTGGCCAATTTCCAATACCAAATGCAACTGTGTCTGTCAACAACCGTTCATTCGATGAATTTGGTTTATTTTGGTTAATTTGTACGGTTCCTAATTTTACAAGTCGGCTAATTGATCCTAAATACTTTACCATTAAAGTTGCATTAAAGTTGCAATATTGCATTTTTATGGACTCGTGAAAAAGGTCAGAGTCAATCCGTCCTGGTACTGAATTTGGTATTGATTAGCCGGCTTATGTTATTCGGATGTTGCAAAGCGTTGTCTTGTCTGCTAGGGGATATTAACTTTTGCAGGTCTAGGTTAAAGTTTTTGTGTGGTTTTTAATTATTAGGTTCGATTCCTAAGAATGGCCTAAGAAGAAGACTTAAAAGCTCAAAATCGACTCGAATGTATGGAGTACAGAATACTTTCTCATAGAAAATCCGAGTCGACTTTGAGTTCTGACCAAAAGTAATTTTGGATATAGAATTTTCAAAGATTACGCGCTTTATAGATGAGCTTATATAACCTAAAGTAGATGACAATCTCTACCATTAGATAATCTTTCAATCAGCAACTTTTACTAATCCACCAACTTATTTACCCTTCAGTAAAGTTCTAAAAGCATGCCTAATAAATACTTTAATCAAAAACACGCGCAAACATTTCAACATTTTTGATAAAATCATTAACCGAATTGACTGGAAAATCTTGATTGACGTTATAAATTTGTTGATGTCAATACCGTCTCCAAATCAATGATTTTTTTCCTTTCAATAAATTCATCGATTTACAATTTTTTCTTTTCCCTTAAAGATCAGCAAAAAATGTTCCTATATGGGCTAGAGGAAGGAAGGAAAAACAAACTGAAATATTTCAATTTTATTCCCGGAAGGCACATGGAGGTTGAAATGGTGTAAATGCGGGTATAGGTCAGTGGATCTCTGGGAATGATTTCTTTGGTACTAGTGCAGCTTGGGTACAGCATGGTACGTTACGGTATAGGCATGTCACTGATGTGGTATAGTGGCAGATCTGGTAATTCTCAGCTGTGTGCGTATACCTTACCAAACATACACCGATGATGCATTAATGATGCCAATGGTACAACAATAGTGCCAACAGTACATCAATGGTGTCAATGCTTCATCTATGTTGCTAATGGTGCGAATGGAACTCCAAATGGTGAACTGTTAGTACGGTATAGTGGTACGATGGTTCATCAATGGTACGGCATCGGCATACCACTTTGCCATACCAGACATACCACTGTACCATACTAGTATTGAACTTATACCGGAAAGTTCCAGTATTGGAGAAATCGGCTAATGGTCCTAGACCAGATTCCATGAAATCCGGACTCAGGACAGAGATCCCCCCAGGCCACAGTCAAGTCAGCCTGGAGTCAAATTATCGATCATTCCCATATCCTGTGCTTCCCGGGATTGATGATACCGAAAAAAAAGAGAAAAAATTCAAATATTTTTTAATCCACATAAATCATCTGATGGAGAAGCAGTATCAGCTTTCAAAATACTTCCTGTCGCGCATACATTACAGACGATGATGATGCTTATGGAAGTACATTTTTTGTTCTCTCTTTTCTTGTGTCTACATACATGCTACGTATGAAATATTGGAAAAAAATGTTTATATATGATTGAATAATGCTAGAAATTTATGATGTGAGGTTTTTACGTACCAAATATGAATGCTGGCTGTATAAATTGAAGGAACAAGTAGTGTGAGATGGCGATTTATTGAATGCGTTCATATATCATGCATAGTTTCATATCATAATCAAAAGTACTACGTAAAGTTATAAATCCCATGACAACAAAGCAAAAATTTTTTTTTTAAGGAAATGATGATGATGAGTCAGACATTTTTTTTCTTCTTAGTTCTTGATATTGCTTGATATATAATAAAACATTCATTGTTCATGCATACGTATGAGCTGTGCATTAGATGAGTAGGAAAAGTAAAGGAAGTGAATGTCGATTATGTAGAAACGCAAGTGAATAATAAGATCGAATTATTTTGCTTTGAAGTATTTCTGAAAGGAAGTCTGATGAAGTTATATGTGAATCAGCTGTAGAATGGAACGCATTTAATGGAATGTCATGTGCAGGAATTGATGATTTACTCATACTCAATACTAAATACTCCAGTTACTTGATATCTAGAATAGCACAAATGGTTAATCGATCAATAAACTGATTCCAGGCTAATGTGAATTTGATTTGATGCTAGACTTAGTTCGAATCCTTTTCTTTGCATTCATCTTAAATCCGGGATCAAATCAAGTATCTCGATTGTCTAGAGCCTGATTTTGAATCGATTACTCATTTCCCAAGTGGAACAAGCTGCGACTAGTCGACCGTATGTCTGATTGCAAACTCTACAATAGTTATAATTTGTAGATGCACGGTCGACTAGTCACAAATTGATATTTTTTAAATAGACATGAAGTCGCTAGGCTTATCCCGTCTAGGCTCAACGAAACTTGCCTAAACCAAGCTTAAACCACCTACCTTCTTAAGAATATTGGAAATAATTATAGTTATAAATAGACCTAGACTCATTACAAAACAAGCTATTGCTAAGAAAGCCTAGACCAGTGGCGGACAACCTATGTTCCGCAAAACTCTAGTGTGTTTCCAAATTTTTTGGAAAAGCTATGAATAGTTTGCCATGTGCAATTTCTATCTAAGCTTACCATCAAGGTGTACAGCTTGAAATAAAAGGTTGCTCACCACTGACCTAGAATGTAGTGATTCCTAGCTAGCCTAGGTATAAAGAATTACTGACTGGCCATAAGCAACAATTGAAGCAGACAAACATTTTTCTCATCTATTCAAAATTAACTTGAAACTGTCGTGCTTGACTTCAAGTCAAGTCCTCGAGTGGACAAAAATACGTTAGAACTAGTCATTAACTGGAAATTAATTTGCCATTAACTAGTTATAACGTGTTTTGTTTATTCGGTGTCGTTATCTTCTGGTCACATTCTTGACCATTTTAGCATCGTGCATCATAAGTATCTGTTACCTTAACTATATATTAATCCACCTTACGACAAACCTGCTCAAAAATTATTCCCGCATCAAAAACTCAGCTCAAACACCGCTCAAATATTGTATCTACATACATCCATAAATTTATGCAATGTGCGAAAAGCTATAAATTTCCATATAGACAGCAAACATTTTGAGAACAATTTCTTAATACATTCATGAGGGAGTACTGAAAATAATAAAAAGAGAATTTTTTTTTGCATTCCTTTTTTCATTACGATTATTAAATGTGTGTCTCTGCCTCTACATTTATTTCAATTTACATGCTACATTTTTATTTAACGGAATACTTTTGTTCATCTCGTTCTCTTGCAGACCCTAGAGAGTGTAAATCATAGTAGTGACATCCTGAATTAAATAATCATAAGAAGCATCCAACCGAGCATATATTATCATCACGTGTATGTCACACACACATTTACACATATAAATATAGCATATATGTGCCATCATTGTCATCATTTTCCTCATAATCAACATTAACGTGAGTTCGGTGTGTCATCATTATCGTACGCTTCACTTAGTTGCACCTTGAGGCATAATTTTTTTCATTTATAAGGAAGGAACATCATAGACAAAGAGCGAACTAGTAGAAAGCAGCAGCCATCACATTTGCATATACACCTTTTCAGGAATTGAATGATGTTTGCAGATGGCTGCCTTTGTTCATTTTGCTTTAATGCATAAGAGATAACAACAACAGTAATAAAGTTAATGCTGACAGCATATACATAGCAACAGAAGAAGAAGTTTAAGATAGATAGAGCACATCATACATGGAAGAAGTCATGCGGGTTATAGAGTATCAGCATCGTAATGTCGCATATTAATTTGTATGTATGACTTGCATTTTACTTAAGTTTAATTAAATTTTACATGAATTGTTAACATATGGGTGATTCTATGGAGGGGAGGAAATGAAATTTTTGGTTGAGATGAAAGATGGTGGTTTTAGTTGATATTGTGCTGCATATGTTCCCTTGAGGTAGTTGTTCATATTCGTGAATCTTTCAAGCTTGTAAACTAGAGAAATTGAGTAAATTAGGTGAATTTTGGAGCAATTTAAGAAGATTTTTGATGACAACATGTTAACTGTCATTTCAATGTTCAAATCCTGAACCGTATTTGCAACTTCTATTAGTTGATTTTCCCCTGAGTTCTTTGTTATTATTCAAGTTTGTAAAACCTAAGAAATTCATTAAATTAAGTGAATTTCGAACAAATTAAGAAGATTTATGCTAAAATTAGCTGATTTTCCCCTGCGTTCTTTGTCAAGATTCAAGCATGTAAAGTAGAAGAAATTGAGCAAATTATGCTGAAATCAATTAAATTTCGTTCAATTTTGCTTAAACTTCATCAATTAAAGATGAATTTGGTTAAAATATGCTAATAATATGTCAACTGTGATTTAGAATTTGAATTGCATTCACAACTTCAATTAGTTGATTTTACTCTTTCATAGTTGCAAGCCCTTTTCATAGAAATATTTAGTTTGTTTACAATCGTCAAACAATAAACATCTGCTTGTTAAAATCAACTTCATTGCTCTTAAACTGTACAGTATGTATAAGGATATAGAAGATTAACCAATTTTGCATTAATTTTAGTTAATTCTAATCAAAATACATCACAAATAGTGTAAATTTCCAGATAAAAATACAATTTTTCAAAGAATTTCATATTTCCCGCTATTTTCAAATTCATTTTGCTTACAAATCCAACCAAGCTTTTCTTTCCAATTTCTCATCCAAACTCCTCAAACCAAGTCAACAATCAACATAATCATCATCAAATCACTTCACAGAATCACCCATTACATATGCATAAATTGTATGCATGAGAATCTCACAAAAGACGACACAATGAGGTAGAAAAGAGTCATGAGTTGAATTTTATCGAAATAAACAACAATTTAATTTGATAATAATTCCTGATGACTCTTCAGACACAGAAGCAACCTTGCCATTATCCTTAAGCATAAATACATATTTAGATAATAAACAACATGTAAACACATTTCTTTCCTATTCCTGACTCTGTTTCCCATCGATATACAACAATTGTATCTAATAATAAGGATTATAAGGAAGTGGAACTTGGTGGAATAGGAAAGAAAAAATGGCAAAACATGTGCTTAATTAAACTGATACGTGTTCAGCAAAATTAACGACAATTTTTTCTTTTTTCTTTCCATACGCACCAAAATCAACAATAGAAGAAGCTTTAAGAGACGAACGGAAAAGCTCACAAGCATAGACAGAAGAAAAAAAAAACATCCTCAAGAAGATTGAGTGAAGCATCTTGAAGACAAAAAAACACTTACTTAAGTTAATATATTTTCATTCAGTCACATTCTTCAAAAAAGGGGTGCTAGACAGTGACACTAATCACATTACTGACATACATCCATTGTAAATGCAAAAGCATCATGAATTATAACACTTATTCCGAATCGGACATGGAAAGTGAAACAAATTTTCAACAGCCAACGGGGAAAATATCGAATAATAATAACAATAATAGTAACAATTTTGTCCGAAATAATAGCATTAAGAATAGTAATAAGCAACAACATAAACAACAACAAAAGAGCACGAGTGGACAACGACGTGCTAGTGATTGTAGCTACTATGGTAAGTTTGGTGATACAGGCGATAATATAAGCTATTATGGTGTACCATTAAGTGGACATAAACGTTCAAGTCTTAATGGTACAAATGGCCGAAGACGTAGTCATAGTCACAAGTCATCAATATCATCATCATCAAGTGATGTAAGTAGTCGTAGTGGTTCAAGTACGTGCAGTGGAGATGATACAACCAGTACATCATCGGGTCAACCAAATCTCCCATATCCGGGCTTTGTGGAATTTTCATTTAGATATTTAAGTCAAGAAGCTAGGCCACGTAATTGGTGTCTGCAACTCATCACAAATCCATAAGTATCTCCTTTTTTATATATTTTAAAATATTTTACTCTCGTTCTACTACGGATAACGACAAAGTTAGTTTATTGACTTTTTTTTTGTTGTTGTTGTTGCTTGGATAGACTTTTATGGGACTTTTTTTCTATGTATGTGAACACAAGACACAGGTTGAATGAAAATGTTTTTGTCTCATAAATAATGTATTTTGACAATTGATAGGGGGATAAGCTATGGAGATGGAATGGTGAAAGCTTTTAATTTGAAATTGGATTTCAAACTGGATAGACTTTATTTAACAATGGTTTAGGTTGTATAATTGTAAATGGATGTGAGGTACTGGTTACTTACTTACTCTACTGAATATGAAGTTCTTTTGATGAGTATTACATGGATATAACATCTATTTTCATATTTTGGGACTATTCGGGAAGTCTCGGGACTATTCGGGAAGTCTCGGGACTGTTCGGGAAGTCTCGGGACTATTCGGGAAGTCTCGGGACTATTCGGGAAGTCTCGGGACTATTGGGGAAGTATCGGGCCTCTTCGGGAAGTATCGGACCTCTTCGGAAAGTTTCGATACTATTCGGAAAGTCTCGGTTCTATTCGGGAAGTCTTGGGACTATTTGGGAAGTATTGGGACTATTCAGAGAAGTCTCGAGACTTATCTGAAAAGTCTGAGAAGTCTCGGGACTATTCGGAAAGTTTCGGTACTATTCGGGAAGTCTCGGGTCTGTTTCGGGAAGTCTCGGATCTATTCGAAAAGTCTCGGGACTATTCGGGAAGTCTTGGGACTATTCGGGAAATCTCGAGACTATTCGCGAAGTCTCGGTCTCAGTGTCGGCCTTGACAACCTTTAATAATAGTGACTTATCAGTAAGGTACCACTCAAAATCAGCTAACCCCCTAAAATCCAAAATCACGCACCTCCCCAACCCCTTATAAATTTAACAATTTCTCCTAAATTCTGATTCCAAAAAAATATATAAAATTTCACCACTCTTAATTAAATCGACTCAATTGTGTAAAATTTATTGAATATTTTGTTGATCATCCAGTGCACACAGGAGGCATTTAACGCCTACAATAATTCAATTTAATCGTATATGAATGCGTTTGACCCCAGCATAAATCAAATAATTTTTGGTTAACGATAATTTGAATTTATTTGATGTTTATATTGATGCATTTATTGAATATTCTGGGGTATATTTACATTTATATTTTGCCTTAATTATTTTGAGCTGCCACAATGGCCTGGATATTATTGGCCGAACAGCAAGTGCTGAATTAATGGCCAATTAAACTTTTTTATCAGACATTTTGTTTCATTGCTCGTCAGATTGCTTGTATCTGTGATCTTTATATAGCTATGCAATAAAATAATTTACACGACAGTACAGATAGCAATAATGCTGATTTATGATGATTTTAAAATTTGATTGCCCTAAAAAACTCTGTTTTTAAATACAATCAGATATCCTCATACCATTCCTCAAAACAGAGTTGCAAAGCAGGCATCTGTGATAGGCAAAAACCGTACAAATTCTAGATAATTTGTAAAATTTTGAAAAAAACCATACAAATACAGCTAAAACCGTACAAATTCTTGGGAGTTCGTATGGATTTTCTTACAAAACCTTACAAATTATCATGAATGTGTACGGTTTTCGCCTATATTAGTTGTCAATTTTGTAAAAGAAAAACCATACAAATTACCAAGAATTTGTACGGTTTTTTTCCTGTCACAGGTGCCTGTTTTGCAACTCTGCCTCAAAATAAGCATCCTTCCGATGAATAATTCCATCCCAAAGTCAATTTAAAATTCAAAAAAGATTAAATAACAAAAAAATTTTGTTATTTACTCTACGAATATTAAATATAAATTTTGATAGAAACAAACCCCGCCTGTAGTTGACATTTTGAATTGCTTGACAGACGAATAATCCTCACAACCTGAACAGAGCTCTAGAGAGAATACGATGCATTGCGAGTCAATCGCAAGACAAGAAGAACAAAAAAAATCTCATTGTTAAGTAAATATTGTAAATTTTTAATCGCATCGGTATCATGTTTCGCTCAACAATTGAAATGAGGGTAAAATGTTGAGCTTCTTTTTAATTCCATTGGGAACAGGGGTGAGGAATGGATGCTTAGTTTTCTATTAAGGATTTTTTTGGTATAATTAGAGAATCCTCGAGAGGTAAATTACTTAAAAGTTTCTGAGCAATAAAATATAGTTAGTGAAAAATACAAAGACTCGCTCGACCCTAATGAGACTCGCTCGACCCTAATGAGACTCGCTCGACCCTAATGAGACTCGCTCGACCCTAATGAGACTCGCTCGACCCTAATGAGACTCGCTCGACCCTAATGAGACTCGCTCGACCCTAATGAGACTCGCTCGACCCTAATGAGACTCGCTCGACTTTTATGAGACTCGCTCGACCCTAATGAGACTCGCTCAATCTTAATGAGACTCGCTCGACTTTAATGAGACTAGCTCGACCCTAATGAAACTCGCTCGACCTTGGTTAGACTCACTCAACCCTAATGAGACTCGCTCGACCTTGATGAGACTCGCTCGATCCTAATGAGACTCGCTCGACTTTAATGAGACTCGCTCGACTTTAATGAGACTCGCTCGACTTTAATGAGACTCGCTCGACTTTAATGAGACTCGCTCGACTTTAATGAGACTCGCTCGACTTTAATGAGACTCGCTCGACCCTAATGAAACTCGCTCGATCCTAAGTAGACTCGCTCGACTTTAATGAGACTCGCTCAACTTTAATGAGACTCACTCGATCCATTTTTCAATACTCACCCCTGACTAATTCCAAGCTTCTTTTTTTGAATAAAAATAAAACCTTCTTCTTAACCCACGTTCCACAAGCTTTTTATTTATGTTTGAAAACAAATGTAAAAGTCTAATAAATGAAATTAATTTTCATTTTGTGAAATTAGGAAGAGAATAAAAACTTCTAAATTGAAATGAAAGAGGTATAGGAGGCCCAGGTGTTTAAAAAGAAATCAACATGGAACTCCATTAATCATTCATCTTCTTGTTACTTTTTTCCTCATTTTCGTTATTTTATTGTAAAATTTAAATTAATTTTAAAAATTTTTCTTTTTCTGCATTCACGATTCTTTCTTGAACATGACATGTTTGACTCTTATTCCTTCATATTAAATGTAATAAGCAAATTTTACTGTACTTGACATGGTATGAAGATGATTCTATCGTCTTATCATTTGAAAATTTATGAAATCAACATAATCATAGCAATCGTCAATTCAACTTAGTGAAATGTTCCATGAAAAAAGTTCTTATATTTATGCTTCATTCGTTTATTAGCATCGATTGTAGTATGTTTTTATGAATATGGAGGCAAAAAAGGGATGTCAAGGGGTGGGCAATTTAAGCAGAACAACATACATAGTTGCTAGGGTTCTGCTATGTAGCCTTGTCTACGAAAAGTAGCGAAGGTCATGGCGACACCGTAACTGCTTGTTTTGGCTCAATTTTATGTATGCTTTTCCGAAATTCCGGTCCTGATTTTTGGAACTCGTGGCGGAACCGAGACGGAACCGAGTCGGAACCGATTTGGATCCGAGTCGGAAACGAGTCGGAACCGAGTCGGAAACGAGTCGGAACCGAGTCGGAAACGAGTCGGAACCGAGACGGAACCGAGACGGAACCAAGACGGAACCAAGACGGAACCGAACTACACAACCTTTTTCAAATGCTACCCAGCCAATAGAACAGTCAATTAGGAACTCATCGTGTCTTCCTTCAATTGGAAGCTTAGAAAACTCACGCATTCGATTCAAATTTCACGGACATCCATTCGAAAATCTCCAAAAATTCCAATTTTCTCCCAAAAGCTCATCAAATTCCCATCCCTAGTCCAAAATACCGATGCTCTATAAAAAAAAACTCATAGAAAGGGGGAGAAAAAAGAAAAAAACGTTCAGATAGCTTTTAAGCGTGAAAAATTTACCTCGCGCTTTACCATTTACACTTTTACACGTACTTCCACAATAGCGTAACATGAAGACAACATTTCTCTTCTTTCCTTTCCACGTTCTTAACACAATGAAAAATGATATCGAATTAAATTAATTTTTTTTGTTGCTTCTCTTGAATGTATGTTTCTTGCCTTGTTCAGCATTGCGTTTATGTTGCCGGTGAAAAGTTTTTTTTTGCAATTTTCTACAATTTTGCTAATACACTTATCGGCGTGAGTACTAAAAAAATGAGAGGAGATAAAATGAAAATGACTTACATAAAAAGCCACGAATTTACACGTATTCAGACCATAAGATAGGGCCGCCGTCTGCTGTATTTTCTGTGTCCCGACAAAGTTCTATTTGTTCTCGATCCCTTTTGTCTCTCTAGCTTCACTTAAAGTTTCAGACCCCGTTTCCTTACCCTTATGTGGTTCTGAGCTCTAACGTGTCATAGAGCTTTAACGAGGCTCAGAGCACCAATATAGGCAAAATTTCATAAATTAAGCAGTCGAAATATCTTAACTTCCGAAAAAGAACAAATTTGGAAATGGTTTGGATTCGAACTGACGACCATCGAGTTACCACACCAAATTTGAACCAAACACCTTACCTATTCGACCAACAAGGCACTTATATGCTATAGAAGTATCTGAAATTTTGTTGAATTAGTTCTATAAACGTAGAACAGAATTTAATACACTAAGGAACATACAAATTGACTTAATATACTCTATTTATTAACAGACTTGATACAAAGTAGCTTATGAACGAATTTTTCCCATACATTAACATAATTTAGGTCATTTTCTGTCCTTCTTTCTGTCATTCCGCTATAAGCGGAAGGAACTTTGGACTACTTAAATTACAATATCCACCATGTTTGATGAAGAGTAATTCTAGTAATATTTTGGCATTCGATAAATGTTGCTTGTTTTACATTCTTTAATTCTAATTTTGTATTCCTTAAAAATATTTTTAATCCATAATAACTTTTTATCATTTCTTTGATCATATTTTGGTATAGATTGATATAAATTTCCATAATTATAATGTTTTTGTTTTAAACAGTTATATTGGTCCTCATAACTTAAAACTTTTTTCATTTCACTCCATGTTATGTCAATTAATTCTACTGAACATTCCATAACAACATAAAATAGGAATGATCTATAATAATAATCAACTTGCCTTAAAAGATTGAAAATTTCGTCTTTATTTAAATATTCGTGGATATATTGCCATGCGTATTTATATTCAATATCATTGATTCTTTCAAGTGCTACATGCAAAACATTTTTATTACATTCTCTTATATGTAATAGATTTATCTTAATTTCTTCACGAGTCATGAATGATTTCAAGTCATCAAACATAAATTCAAGAATTTCATGATTTCCAAATTTGAAAATTTGTGTAAAAAAGTCGTTAATTTCCAGAAATTTGACAAATTCTTGAGATGTTTTAAATATTTTTTTAAAAAAATCCACCAAATTTCAAAAACATTTAAATTATTTCGATTATATTTAAGTAAATTGTGTAGAATAGCTACATCTGCTCTCATCAACTGTTCTACCTGAATGTCTGTGAAATTTTCTTCAAGAATTTTTATTAAAAATTCAACAACATTAGTGTCGTTAGTTTTAAATATATCTGCTATATAACAGCCATAATAACCATATTTTTGAATTAAATTTTTTTAAGTTCTTCGTGATTTTCAAAAGTTGTCAATAAAAGATTCCATAAAGTTTCGTGGACTTTAACATCGTCAATTTGAGAAGCATTGCTGAATATACTTTGTTTAAAAATAAATTTTTTAAAATCTTTTGTCAAATTTTGTACTTTAAAAATATTTTCAACTTTTGTCCAAACATTCTTTAGTAATTCTGAGTCTTTTTCATCAATGGCGGCACAAATGATGTGAGTTTGATATTCTAAAGCAGGAATCATGATATCTACAGCTTCTTTAATGACTTCATTCCATGTAAAATTGAAGATTTCATTAGAAATTGTTACAGAATTGCAAAGAACTTGAGAGAAAATTATATCAGCGAAATACTTAATGTCTGCTAAAGTAAAGTATTGTCGATATATATCCCATAAATATTTATGTGTTTCTAGACTTTTAGACTTATTATAAAGGAAAAAACCATGTCCTCTGAATGTCAAAATTTGTACAAATTCATTTTTTGTTAAAATTTTTCCAAAATGTTGAAATGTGCACTTTATGACTTCTAAGTTTGAAGCACCAAAAGCTTTATAAACAAAGTTAATAGTTTGTTGAATGTTATACTGCTGATTGTAATCATAAGGATCATGATCAACATAGTAAGATATTGGAAAATTAAAGCTTCCAAAATCAGAACATGCGTCATTACCAATTTGATATTCTTCAATCATTTCCACAGCTTTACCAATTTTTTCATCATTTTTCCATAAAATGAATGCTTTGAGCTCGTGTGCTGTAAAGCTTTCATGCAACAGTTTCCAAAGAGCTTCATGGAACTCAACATCATTGCAACCTGCAGCAAGTTCAAGAATTGTCAAAATATCATTATGCCAAATAAAATAATAATTTCTGTCATCAGATACATAAAGAACTGACACAATTGACTTTACAGAGCCTCCAAAAATGTCCTTGACTTCATTCCAGACTGTTTTTAGTAATCCAACGTCATGTTGCTCAACACAATAATGCAAAATATTACGATAATTTAAATTTCTGTTCTTAATCAAATTCTTTAATTCTAATTGCTCGGCAGACTCGGCAGACTTGAAATATTTTTGATTAAATTCACACAAAAGTTTAACAATTCCAAGATTTTTTGAATCACGAACAGCAGTGGACAGCAAATTAGGCTTATTTGAGTCTTTGGCACTCAAAATTTCACAAATTTGTGCATTATTAAAGTTGTCTTGAATGATTTTGAAAACAAAATTGATAATTTTGATATTTTCATTTCCCATGAGACTGTGGATAAAGATGGATCCATGGATACTTTTCCTTGTCATTAATTTCACCAAATTTTCTCGATTTTCATATTTTTTGAGAATAAATTCCCAACAAATTTCATGAATATCAAAATTTTTGCAATTTGCAAGCATATAAAAGTCATAGGCAGAGTTGAACAGTCCACTGTTGGTGATTTCATGCCTGAGGGTTTCTGGACAGTTCAACATTTCTAAATCTTTTGTCTTTAACCAATTAAGCTTGAGAACTTCAACTTCCTTGTTTCCTAATTTCCAATTCTCTATTAATTCTTCACATTTTTCAATATTATTAATTGCTTCAGTGGACATAATTGTATGTTTAGTGATGAATTCCTTGACTACATTCCATACATCTTTAGAGAATTTCTTGATCTGGTCGTATTGATTTTGGGTAATATTGTTCTTGGGTAATACATTAATAATAAAATTTTCGCCATCAATGCTACAACTTTGCAAAACTTCCAAAACATCCGAAGGACATTGGTATTCATAAATCTCATTCCAAACAGTCAAAAATGAATCGTAATTCGAAAAATCGTAGAAAATATTTTTGTTCTTTTTATCCAAGTTCATTAGTAATAATTTGATTTGGTCACTTGTAGTAAATCCTTTTAATTTACGAATTATAAAATTTAATATATAAGGTTTGCGTATGACTTTACAAATCATGTTTTGTCCATAATAATCTAGACCATTAATACATTCTAGATAATCCTCATCAGATTTACATAGATTTTTTTGAATAAAATTCCAAAAACATTTAATAATTTTTACATTTCCATGTTCTACTGCAGTCAAAAGAATATTATTGGACTTAATGCTTTCAAAAATTTCCTCATTGTTGAAAACTTTCATAATTTTAACAAATGTGAATTTAATAATTTTAAGTTTTTGACGAATTAAAATTAGAGAAAATAAAAGATTAGGAGTACAAAATATTAAAAATTTCAATTCTTCTTGATTGAAAGTTTTAACCACAAGGTCCCAGAAAGCTTCATGAAATTTGATACTCCTGGAATTGGCAATAGTTCCAGGAACAGTTTTATCAACAATTCTACGTCTTACTAATTTTTTAAAATTTTCATGACTTTCATTTGATTTATAAAAATTTTCAATTTCTGTCCACAAAGTTATAAAAGTATCCACATTTTTTCTATCTATGATTTCAATGACTATGTTTCTTCCTTGGAGAATCATAAATTTCATTATTTTCGTAATTTTAAAATATCTTTTTAGAATTTTAAAAAACTTTTGAAATTTCAAGCTATTAATATTGTTAGACCATAAAAAAGAATCGAAAATATTTGAATATGAATAATAAGGAAACTCGAAATTTTGGACTATAAAATTAGCACCAAGCTTCCGTTCGACAGCGTTAATAAATCTTTCAAAATGTTCAATGTCCTCACATGATACAACTATTTGAAATAATAAATTTTGCTCTTTTATCAATTTTTTCAAACATTCGGACCTTAAAAATGTTACTAAAAAGTCTAGAAAAATCTCTAAATTTATTGGAACTTCTGATTTATTTGCGTTATTAAATATTGCATTAATGTTCTCAAATAAGATCTTTGAGACAATTTTATATCGTCTCCTATTTAAGACCATAACAAAAAATTTTCCAAGATTTTCCAAATTTTCTGTAAAAACATATGAAATGTTTGTGAATCCATCAATATTGGCAGTGATGCTTTTGATTGTTTTGTTACTTAATTTCAATTCTAAAATGTCTTTAAATCCTTGATTTAAAAACATTCTAATGCATTGATATCTTTCAATTGTAAGAACTTTCAACAGAAGTGAATAAAACCAAGTTGGAACTTCATCATGCCTTAATGTCCTCAAAATAAATTCAGCAACAAAATAATCGAAATAAATTCTGTGTATGAAGACAAATGTTTCTCCATTTTTAATCATCAGGTTAGCTGGAATGATGTCCTTGTTAGTCCAATCCTTGAAATCTTCATATTGAAGATCCAATAATTCAGAATAAATAGGAAATAAACTTTTCATTGCCATAATTTCGTTGAATTTCCAAAAGTTTAGTTCATTACTTTCTGTTCCTGAATTTTGTGAGTTTATCAATCTCTCGTTCAAATTTTGTGTAAATTCTCTGATGATGTTTAGTTCCTCTGATATTTCTTTGTCATTTTCTGTGATTTTTGGAATCATTTTACATAGCTGAGGCACAGAAATTGATCTAAATATGATCTTTAATTTATTTTTTAATAAATTCTTTGAATTCTTATAAAAACTTTTTTGTCCTTATTACAGTCAATGTCATTCAAGTTCCAACTAGTTCCCATCAAATCGACGCAATTTGAATTCGTAAATTCAATAAATTTATATGAAATATTAGGCTTGCATTTATGATTTTGGCAGCATTTACATGCGGCATTGACAATCTCAACTTCAATGTTGTTCCTTGATGCGATCCACAACTGATTCCCTCCATTGAACTCAAAAGATTGAATCAATTTAGTAACAAATTCAGCACATTTTTGATCAAGTTCATCAAATTCGTCCAAAAATATGAAAACTTTTCCAAGTTTGTACATTTTTTGGAAGATTTTAGCCTCAAATTTAGATTTATAATTAAGGACAGTCTGAATAAAAAATATTGGAAACTCAAGGTTGTTTCCTTTATCCATTTCATACTTAAATTTGTCAAAAAAATGCTTCAAATTGACATAAGTTATCCAATTAGTTGGATACTCTTGGTGAAGATTCTGTGCAGATCTTTTCAATGTCCAACTAGGTCCAGTTCCTGGCATGTCTGAAATTACAACAAATTTGGAGTTCCGGCAATCCAAAATTAGTTCCATTTGGGACACAACATCTTTTCTTATTATATATTGTTGTTTGATGGCTTCCTTCTTATCAGACTTAATCTCATCAAGTTCCTCAATAACTTTCATCTCTAAATTGATTGGAATTTCTGGCATTTCGATCATCAAACCAAGAAGTTGATCGTCAATGATTTCTAAGAAGTTTTTAACAACTTCTTCATCTTCTGGATTGTGTTTATCCTTCAGGATGTCCCAAAATGAAAATTCTGAATTATTTTGAAAATTAATTTTCTTTTTTAACAAACTCATTTGACAGTCGACTGTCAAGTCATTCCAGCTATAATTGACTTCAATTTTTGTTGGATTCAATTCAAATCCTGTGAATTCTTCAATCAGTTCCTGACATTGGTCCGGATTAGACATAATAAAAGTAAATGATGTATTACATTCATAAATATTGATCGAAATGTCATCAAAAGTTTGACAATTCATCAATAATACATACAAATTCTGGTTGCATGTCAATATATTTTGAAAACTATCAAGCAATTCGGAACTATCAAGCTCCTTAGTGATAAAAACATTTTTGACTGCATATAAATTCCCATAATCAATTTTGAGATAATTTTGGATGTTAAATAATAAAAGTTTTGGTAAGTTTGTTTGAATAACCGTGAAACTATCTACAACCAATGACTTGAGATCAATTAACTCTCGCAATTCTAATGCTGGATTTAAAATGCTTGGCAAAATGTCCACGATTTCATTAAATTTCCTTATTGGAACTAGCATTTCAGACAAAATAAACGTTTCAAAATGATCAAAAATAATTTTATACTTAGCCTGAATCCTCGCTTGTTCCTCCATATCGTCATCAAATTGAGCCAGACACTGTACAGCACTTGCTATTAGTTCCATTTGGATATTTTCTGGTGTAGATGTTCGAATTGCGGATGATATAAGTCTACCAGCCTGGTCTGAGTCATCTAATTCCATATTGCTGACTATTTCGACAATTTCATTGATTTTTTGAGCAGCTAAGACGTCATGCTGATGTGAGGTGTTGTTATAAGACAAGCACATTGCATAACGACAAATCTCACGTGCTAAAACTCCTTTAATCTCTTGTTCTTGTCTTGTGGATGAACATTTAGCACCAATTGTTATAGTTCCACCAGTAAATGGAATCGATTCAAAAAGTGCTGAATTGTCGGTCTATAATTACACAAATTAGGTCTAGGAAAGCATTTTAAAATGAGGAACTTACCAGTTCAGATTCAGAGTCGTAAAAAATGTTGATATTATGGCATTGATATGCGACATCAAGCAATTCCGAACAATATTTGACATATTCAATGTCATTTTGCCATTTTTGAATTTTCAGTTGAAATTCAGTTTCTTGCTCATTTGTTATATCCATTTTACTTGATTTGCTGATTCAAAATTCAAAATTTAATAAATTTTTCAAAGGATTATTTGTTAAAGTCTCGCAAATAGGTTGTTCTATAGCCAATTTCTCAATATAACTGAAAAACATATTTTGCTTGCTATAGCTATTAGAATCATTTCATACTGTTTGTAATTAAGCAATAATATGAAATTTGTGACACTCTAATACAATGAATAATACTCAAAAAAACCTTGTGATTTCAGAACATGTTCTTAATTTTTGTCGTTAGGCCAAATACAATTAATGTTTATAAATATTCTTATCAGTTTTGTTTATATTCATTTGCTTACTATTTACACACTCGTGTGATTTATTCTTATTTCGGAAATTATGAAATTTAGAATTATCTTGATGTGAATTATCTTGTTTTCCTACAGATCAGTCTTGTCCTTCAAACAGGAGTTCGAAGTCGACTTGGATTTTATATTAAGTCGAGACGACTCTAGTCGAATTTTTATTCAAAAAAGCGAACGATTTTTACTCGCCTGAATATTACTTTCCCAGTATCTGAAGCAAGTTCATACAGGCTCTGTAAACTAGTTTGTACACATACTCTACCCCCGTTGAGGTGACATTCTTTCATTACTTTGTCGCAGGATGTAGCTTTTGGAACTCCAGGTTGTCTTTTCCTTGCGGATTCCCTTGCGATTCCATCCAAAGACATGTAATAAGCTTGTGTTTTTGTCGCAGTTTTGTTATTTTCTATTATTTTCAAGTTCTTAACTAGTTCTTCAAATATTTAGATTCAAAATGTCCAAAAAGACCTCTATATCGCTTAACTTAAGAATGTCCGCGGATGAGCAACAACAAATTTGCTACATGCCGTACCATAAAACGAATTTTCAGTCAAAACCTAATAACTTACACTCGAACGTGTTCAAGTTTATTTGTGGCTTTTAAAGTGGCGAGAAACATGAAAAAAAGAGCATAAACGTCAGTTTATCAGCATGAATACAAGCTGTGGATTGTTTTAACCTCTATAGTCGAATCGAATGTGGAATAAAAATGTTTCATACATGAATAAACGGTTGATTGAAGTGGTTTTTCCGGTAAAAAAATATCCATCTGTGCAATTACATCTGTAGGATAGTTTAAATAGTAGAAACAGTTGTGCACAAATTGGTTTTGACTTGTGGTTCACATTCATCAATTTGACAGGCTTAAAATTTTGCGAATGGGGTTTAGTTGGGTAAATTGTTTGAATAAATGTCAATCACTTGGATATTTCGTGCAGTCTGCTGATTTATATTTCAAAAATAAATATTTGAGGTTATTTTTGGGGATTTTGTTTGATGGCAGTGAGTGCATTGACTTGAGGTTGTTTTAATGCTGTTAGAAAAATTTTGAAATTTCTGCCTCAAAAGTGCATTCAGTAACAAAATTTCTGCCTCAAAAGTGAATTCAGTAACAAAATTTTCTGCCTCAAAAGTACATTCAGTAACAAAATTTCTGCCTCAAAAGTGCATTCAGTAACAAAATTTCTGCCTCAAAAGTGAATTCAGTAACAAAATTTCTGCCTCAAAAGTGAATTCAGTAACAAAATTTCTGCCTCAAAAGTGAATTCAGTAACAAAATTTCTGCCTCAAAAGTGAATTCAGTAACAAAATATCTGCATCAAAAGTGCATTCAGTAACAAAATTTCTGCCTCAAAAGTGAATTCAGTAACGAAATTTCCATATATCAGCAGAACCCCGCATTCCACAGCATGCACACCACTGTCCCCAAACAAAGCAATTCACTATTGAATTGACATGTTCCATTGGAATTTCAAACAATATCTGATCATATTGTTTTAGTACAACAATGTAATGAAAGTTTATGTGTGAATTGTTAGTCTTCCTTTATATTCAAAAAACCCACAAATTTTACTCCCATTACAATACCACCAATAAATTGATTAATTTAAGGTATTTTCAATCTGAAATCAAAAACCAACAGGAATTTTTTTTCTCTCGGTGGTTGTGGGTTCAGTGAGAAAAAAATTCAAATGGTCGTAAATTTGTATTAAATATGTTAAATCCCGGGGGATACAAGGTCTATTTGGGTAGACACGTGGGATTCAGAGTCTAATTGAAATCCATATGAACTCATATGAGTCGAAGTGGTTCATATGGAGTCAAAGTGGCTCGGTGGCGGAATAGTTTAGTTATTGTGATACCTAACCATTGTGGTATCATGGGTTCGAGACTCGGCAAGAGAAAATTTTCACTTGTCCTTTTATGAATTCTATGCAGTGAAAACGCGTGGCTGACGACCAAAGATTTGACAGGATATGTTCTTGAAAGAACAGATTGAAATCATATTTAAATCCCTCGCTTGGAAGTTGGCAGCCCCACAAACAAGCTAGGAATAATAGACTTACAACTTGCTATCTCCGAACCTATTCTGTACAAAGAAGACAACGAAAGGTAACGGAAATTGCAACTCACAGACCTTCGTTTCTAAGTGCAGAGGTCTTGGACACCCTAATGTTATCGCCATAGTGCTTTTTGAATCCCTAACAGGCTAAAGGTCTCATTTAGGTACCCAGAGGTGTTTCTGCACCCATGCAGCATATACTCTTTGTACGGATCTCTCTTGTTAGGTGGATCAAATGATCTGAAAAGCTATAGGGTTCTAATACGAGCTACTCTATCTCATCTGTGTCGCTCGGTACCGCACATGAATTAGTAAGTGACAAAAAAACAACGTATCATGCATACGAAAAACGTTTAAAATCCAACAAACAATCTCACGAATAAAATTTATGGACATTAAAACTCTCGTGCACATAAAGTCAAGTCTTTCGCTTATGAAATATATGTTAATGAGTACAATAATCGTAAAAACATTCTGTTAAATGCGTTTATTGCTATGAATAACTCTCATGACTTATATATTTTTTTGCACATAGAGTAATATGACTGTAAAATATTTTAAAACGGAAAGCGAGAAGATGTAAAATATGTTTAAATAATGGTTAAGGGTTGTGAAAGTCATAAAATATACTACCGACTATGCTTAAAATTTACAACAATTTTACAAGATGAAAATTTTCATCTTTTTTAGCTCATAATAAATACGTCTACTTAACATTCCTCATGATTACCAACATTCCATCTCGCCTTATTGCCCACAGAAGAATTTTCATTGAGACAACACAGACAGGCTGGCTGTTTTTGGCCTGAGCGTTAAGAAGAAGCCCAAGACATTCGAGTAGAGGAAGGAACAAATTCAAAATATAAATAAAAATTCCTAGACAATGATTTTTATTTCTTAGACATTCTTTGCTTCTTTTTTATGGTAAAGAATTTTGTGTAACATGCAGGGGAAGTGACAAAAAGGTCTCAAAAATATATGGAATGATTATGTCATCGTATGATGTTTGAGGACTGAAATTGTTTTGGTTATTTTGATATCTTTGTTGTTGCATGTTTATGAGAGATTTGACAAGGTTAGGCAATAGTGAAGTTTTGATCAATATGAAGGCATGTCTTGCAAAATTTGAATTCTTTCCTAAGCAACAAGCCGGTTAATCGATTCAAAATCCAGAATCTAAAGCTTGGCAATTCAGTCGATTAGTGATATTTCGATTTTGTTCATTTATTCCAGAAATTAAAGCTGATTTTATAAAAATTGACTCGATTTCATTCAAAAAATGAATGCAGTGGTGGCGTAGTGGTTAGAGTGCCGGCCAATCGATCCTGACGACCTGGGTTCGATCCCAGGGAAAGTCAAGTCGGATTTTGAATACTTTTTCGTTGTTCAAGTCACATCAATTCCGATTTGTGTGATTTTGAGACCAGAAAATTTGTAGTTAGGTTCATTGCATTGACCTACATATCTCCTTTACTCTCATTGATTCTGGACTCACTCTTGACTCATTATGGGTCATGAAACTGTGTATAATTGGGAATCAGTCGTCTTCAAAATACAACAAAGAGTGTGATTTAGTTTCAAGTGTCAATTTTGGATAAGCTGAAGTTGTCATTCTGCTAAGTCAATCAATGAAACAAATCAGAAGAAAATGTCAAAGTTAAAGGCTCTAGAAATGAGAGGTCTGAGCACTTGATCATTGAGTGAATTTCATGTTTTCAATTATTTTTAAATTTTTAAGGTTAAGTCTTTAGCAAAGTTCGAAGTCGATTCAATGATTACATGAAGCAGAGTCGACTTGAGTAACCTTTTCCATACAAAATGCAAGTTGACTTCGAACTATGATACTTAAAAAATCACCTTCTTAGAAACCGACACATGTGTATCCATTCCTGCTACGTATTGTGAAGGTTAAAAGCTACCCCTATTCTTTTGAGCTTCTTACCTTTTTAATTCCTGCAATATTTCAAAGAAAAATTCTTTAAAATTCAACATAAACTCGTAAAAAAAGTAGTAGAAAAGCTTCCCATTTAAAGACATAAGCTCCACACAATCATGCATAAGTCTCTTACCATAGCAAAAAAAAGAATCATTCAAACAACCACAAAAACCCCAAAATACTTCCTCTTTAATATTCCAAAGAGCCATTGACCAAAATATCATCATTTTTTTTACACAACTCGTTACATAGACAGCCCTTTTGAAGTTGGCGCCCTTTAAATTTTTTCCCTCCTTTTTTTTGTGCTCAGTAAATTTTACTTTCATTTTAACAAATGATGCTCTTCCTTCTTCTTTCCTTCACTTTCAATGGATATATATTTTTCAATGGCTTTTTATTACTTTTCTTCAAATTGAAATCGTTGAAACTTTGGCCATTCATCATTTTAATAGGGTAAGAGTGAGAAAGAGAGATGGACGGAGAAGTACAGAAGGAATTTAATGTATACTCGTTCCATCTTCATTTCCTCGTCTTTCGTTTTGCTCTTTTTGGAAAGTATTTTTATTGTGAGACAGGGATGCAGTTAGGGGTTTGGTTGATTGGGGATGGAAGGGCTTCTAGTGCTTATCGGAGACCAAAGATCGACTTGAATTAGGCATGGAAAAGTCATTTGATCGCAAATGCAGTTCCAGTCGACTTCCAGCTCTGGATCTTACTAAATAGACTCCTTCTATGGCTATACAGATCAATTGTTATCCATGCCCTCCCTGGCTCTATAGTTGACACCCCTGTCAATCTATAGTCCATTTCATAAATGATTAAGAGTCAAATTAGATCCCAAATCTCAGCATTGAGTAGCTATGGATGACTCAACCCCCACCAACCACCCTGACTACACCCCTATCCCTACCAATCTCAAATAGAAATGAAAAATATGCCTCTGAGGAGAAAAGCAACAAAAAAAAAGAGGAAACAAAAGTTTTCACAATGAATGAAACAATTTTAATTGTAATTTAATGGATGCCACTTTTACTTATTCGATGCCAGAAATTCTTGTGCTAATTAAATCTCATTTTCACAGTGAATAAGAAGAAAGCGGGGGTTAAAAAATATGAGACTTGAGGGCAAAAAAGCTAATTTCAAATTATCCAAAAATATTATTTTTATTATCATAACCATGTTAATAAATTTTCATATTCTCTGCTTTGTGAATAAGGCACAGCGAATGGCAAGTAGGGGAGTAATTTGAGTGGATTTTTGAGAATGCGGTGGAGTAACTGGCGGAAGTGGGGGTTATGAGTTGCAATTTAAGGAAATTAGAAGGTTAAAATGAGGGTGAAAATGAGTTAGACTGAAATTAAGGCTTAAAGATCTTCAGGCTTTTCTAGCTTCAGGACAAAGGTGCATTTGACTAGATTTTGTCTATAATCAACGACATATGAAGCGTCTAATCACAGAGGGTGCGCTCATAAGCTTTAATAGGTAGCTCAAGTCGTGAAGCTACGTTAAGCATGAGAGAGCACAAATGGCTGATTCCTTTGATACAGAGTTGCAAAACAGGCACCTGAGCAGGCAAAAACCGTACAAATTCTTGATAATTTTTTGTGGTGTTTGTTACAAAATCATACAAATTATCAAGAAATTTTTGGCTTTTGCTTGTCACAGGTGCCTAGTTTTGCAACTCTGCTTTGATATCACTTTGCTTGTGATGCTTGAGTAGAAATATGTATATCAAACTATATATAGCAATTGTCAATGAGAGAGTAAAGGTATCAATGGCCGAGTAGTTGGGTCCTTTAATTTTGGTGAGTATGTGGGTTCGATTCCCATCATAGGCCAATCTCTCAATTAATTATACACAGCATTCTATCGATATCCCAATGATTCTTACAATATTCACGACATTAAAGTGCTAAACTCACACTTTTCAATTTAAAGGCAGGTGCTAGAAATCAACTCAAGTATGAACAGTAAGATCAACACCCACAATCACTCCATAATTATTAATTAAGCTATTATTATGACACGAAGTGTTTTTTCTATGAAAAATTAAATCCTCAACTTTCCATAAATCCAGCGGCTATAAAACCAACAATTTATGAGTTCCAAGAAAACCAATTAAAATTTCTCGTACGCCTTTTTCTGCCTGCCACAAAGCGAATGCCTGAATGTATTCTTAATCCAATTTTTCTACTATTATTTTCCGTCAAACAAAAAGCTTACAAATTTATTATAACGAAATTAATAAAAAGCTTTTGCGTTTTTATTACCCCATGACCAGTTGACAAATAACAGTAATAAAGTACACAAGAAATGCTGAAAAGAAAAACTTGTTTTTCTTAATATTCTTCTTATTCTGTTTTTTGTTTGGAAAGGATTAATTGAAATTTAAATTAAGTTTAATTGATATCGAGAGAAATAAGGCGGATATTGCCAAGAGCAAGCCGAAAGGATAAAGTTTATTTTTTGTTGACGAGAAATAAACAATTCGTGATTAAATTCAGCCGTTTTTGGCGCCTTCGACTCTTTGTTCATTAGCATTTCTTGTCTTCTTATTTGGTTTTTATGGAAATTCAATAGAAATTATTCATTTATTTGGGGGATGTATTGACGATTTAAGAGTTTCTGGGGAACTGTGTGTTGAGGAGCTCTTCATGGGTTCGAAACTTGGTATGGGAAATTCTTCGTTTGTCGATATTCAAACCAGAGTTGGCAATTAGCTGACGACAATCGGCAAAAGTACACAGAATATCATCCATTATTGGCAGTTAACTGCGTACGTTCACAAATGCCATTGGCAACCGACCGTTGATCCCTCTGGCCAACGACTGACCGGTAACCGATGGTATTTACTATCGGCAACCGGCCGGCGACCGTTAAAACCTTCTCAATGAGCAAATGGTTGACTGTAAATTGTAGAAGACAAAAATGTCCGAAGATAGTTGATTGCAAAAGATGGAAAATGGCCAATGACAGCCGATTGTCAACTCTGGTTCAAACTCTGTGTACTTGACCGAAGTATAGTCTATCTGCATAGAATGACTATTGTAAGAATTCCTGTAATGGTCTATCAACGGTACAGAATAACGTATACTCTTGTATATGGCAGTTTGCTGTATAGTCGATTAATCCTCGATAGCTCAATAGTAGGAGCAAGCGACCGGAAGTAAGACGTAAGACCTTTGTTCAAATCCCACTTGGGATCCCGTTATTCCAAATTATACTTTTTCTGTTAGATCAACAACTATAGACTTAATATAGCAATAGAATCGAAGAATTAGTTCAAATCCCACAAGGAATTCTTCTTTATCCAAATATTCATAACAATGATGAACACTGTACAATGAACAATGAATCATCATAAGCATAACTGTTTCCCTAGTAGAACAAAAATTCCTTAAATTCCTATCTAATTCACATTTCTAATTTCTTTCCATCCAACACGTGGTTCGAGCGAATTTCAATGCTTGTGATTTTACTCAACTGTATAACATTAGGAATGTTCCAGCCGTGCGTAGATGATAAGTGTGAAAAGAATCGTTGTAAAATACTTCAGGTGAGTTGATAACTATATATATATTTTGTAATACAAAGAGAAAAATTCCATTGTGGTTCCCGAACATAATGAAAGTGCAGGAGCAGCATAACGAAGTGCATAAGAGGAATGCCAATTGAATTCCCACGTATATTACATCCATGACACTTATATTATTAAAAAAGAAAAAAGAAATATTCGAGAAATTCATGCAGAATGGAAATATTATATTATAATGCACATTGTAAGGATTCCATCCGCATGGGAAAAATTTTCATTCTTATTCATGGCGTTCCTCACTCCTTCGTAACTTGTTGAATGAGCAGAAGGATGGCAGATATAAAAAAAATATGAAAATTCTTTCAGAAAATGAATATAATTTGGCATAGAATATGAATATTATTTCCATCTAGTCCTCCATCCCCAAAAAAAGCAGAAAAAAAAACTTTGATTAATCTTCTTCTACATTGGACAAATGCCAGTCACGTTTGAATGAATGAAAAACTTCAAAAAAAATCGTCTGTCTCATTGCCACTTTCTTTTTATGTGAATGACATTCTCATTCTCCATAAAAGACACGAAACTGTACAAAAAAAAGTGTCATAAACCTCTTCACTTTAATGATAATATTATGCATAAAATATACATTAAATTAGGTGTTTAAATAAACCGAATCCAGCTATTTATTATGATAAAGATTCATTAACTGTTTGCTTTAAAGAGCAATCTATGACATTGTTGGCATGACAATGGCTGAATGTGTTTATGGAAATTATTCGTTGTTTTAATTTTTTGAGCTTATTATCCTTGAGAAAGGGATTTTTTGAGACGACAATAGACTTTAGTCGAGGTTAATTGTAGAGATTAAGTGGGTTTTAGGGAATTAAAACTGTGTAATGCAGTGGTGGGTAACCTGTGTGGTGCGGCACACTAGTGAGTTGCTAAAAATGTTTGAAATGGATGGTTTCGATCGAGGCTTACCACCAATGTGTACCGTGAAAAGAGAAAGGTTGCCCATCACTGGTCTAAAGCATTAAAGGGCAACCTGTGAGCCGCGACACACCTTGGTGGTAAGCCACAACCGAAATCGACCAAAGCATACGGTTCATGGCATTTTTAAAATTTTTTGAAAGCACATAGGTTGTCCACTATTGGTCTAAAGCAGTAGAGAGCAATCTGTGTGCCGCAACACACCTTAGTGGCAAACCAGGACTGAGTCACGCATACAGAATGCAGTTCAGGGCATTTCCACATAATTTTGGCTGCACATAGGTTGACTACCACTAGTCTGAAGCAGTGGAGATCAATCTGTGTGTCGCGACATCCATTGGTTGTATTCCACGACCGAACCACGCACACATCATGCTGTTCTTTTCATCTTCTAGTGTGTCGTAACCCATAATTTTAGCAACACTGCTCTAAAGCTTCATAGAGTTTAATAGCAAACAGTTCTATTGTTATGGATATAAATAAATGCTTTTTAAATTTCTGAGATTAAATTCTAATTTTCCACTAAAATATTGACTAATTTGACTCAAATTAGCATGCTAATAATATATTTCTCATTCCTTTCCATCCACAGATATTTGATGATGTTATTTTCGCATTCTTCTCACTTGAAATGACAATTAAAATGATTGCAATGGGTGGATGGGGTAGAGGAACTTATTTAGCTGACTCTTGGAATCGTTTGGACTTTTTCATCGTGATGTCTGGTGCTTTAGAATACTTTTTACAAGTTGAGAATTTAAATTTAACTGCTATCCGAACTATTAGAGTATTGAGACCATTGAGAGCAATTAATAGAATTCCTAGTAAGTATGCTTAACTAATTGAGTAAGATAATGCTGTTCTGGAAAGTACATGACGTAGAATTGGCTTTGAATTCTATTTCAAGCTACTGTGACTCTTACCTGAAGTCAGATTCAGTGAAATTCTACGTCATGTATCGACTGTATCATTTAGATCTACTTATACAGCTATTTAAGCTTCTTTTCGCCGAATTCTAACTAAATTATTTCCAATTTTATCTCGTTCCTCCCATTTAGGTATGAGAATTTTAGTAATGCTGCTACTCGATACATTACCTATGCTTGGTAACGTCCTTCTTCTGTGTTTTTTCGTATTCTTCATTTTCGGAATCATAGGCGTACAGCTGTGGGAAGGTAAATTCTTTTTTAATGATCTCTCTCATGACAGTCTTGTTCCACTTCTTTTTCGTTCGAAGATAAACAAATCGCTTGCCAAATTCTTTCTTGAAAAATGTTTAAAGTAAATAAATTATTAAGGATTGAAGCTTTAATCTTGGATGTTTAGGTTGATGAATATTAGATTCATTAATATTGGCATTATTATTGAAATGTCAAGTGGAATTGAGTTAATAAGAAGATTTGAGATGTTGATTTAGAAATGGAATGATTTATATTTTGATGGAATCTATTTTGAAACTAGTCCGAGCTTGTTTTCTAGTCTGTGTCCGTTTGGAAGCCATATAGACGGCATATGGTGTCCACATGAAGTCGGCTTCCATTTGCTATTAGTTAAAGAGTTAAGCGGAGCTCTAAAAGCTCCATGGCAGAGTGTTCTTCATTTGTCTTACTCGGAAATGTTTATATTTTCTGGATTAAGAGAACTAATATCTTAAAACCATAAAAAGTTAATTAAATCATTTCAATTCAATCAAATCTTACTATTTAGAACTTTAAGCAGCAACAGATGCTCTAAAAATGTCTAAAAATTTGAAATTCAACCTTTAACAATTTGTTGTTGTTAGAAAATTTATGAAACTCTCGATTTTCTATTAATAATCTTCATAAATGCACATTTTTTGCACGAACTGTTTACTTACCCTTTTATTACTGCTGATGAAGCTGATTTCTCGCTGAATGTTTGAGTTTAATCCATTTAGAACTTGATTTTCTTATCAATTTCAGCTAAATGATGTTTACAATTTGATTTTGAAGTTCAAACTGAAGTTGGCTGCAAAAAGTTGACTGAAGTTGAATATATTTTGAAAAATTATTGACCGTTAATATTGAAATTGGTCAATTTTTTCATTTTCTGATCAAAATCTATAAATTTTACTTTATATTTATAAAAATAATCCGAAAATCATTCAAAAACTCATAAAAGCTTCATATTTCCATTACTTAATATTCCAAACAGTATTAAATCATCAAAAATTTTCCTTTGAATGAAAAATTTCTCACATTAAAGCTTATCCTTAATAGTCAATTATGGCAATTTACACGTAGAGAAAATTGGCAGTTGTGCAAAATTGCTGACCATTTTATAGACTATAATTAAAAACAAATTAACAAGTACATTATTATTAGTCCCATAAAAAAATATAAATTCATTCATCCCATGGAAAAAAAAATAATTTTTCCGTGTCTTCATCTTTTTTTACGACAATTTAAAAATATGTTTAGGTATACTGAGGCAACGGTGCGTCTTGCAATTGCCCGATGGCGTTATTAAACCTGAGTAAGTAAAACATTTTCATTCAATTTCACTCCGTTTTTTTATATATATTTATTTTTATTTCACATTTTCTATCTTATTTTATACTTTACCGTAATTATTTATGTTTAACTGTACATATTTAAATATATATAAAAATATGAATTTAATTACATAAAAAAAAGTGTAATTTATTGTCAAAAAAATATGTAAAAAACTGAATAAGAATTTTCATCATAAATATAAAAATAAGTCCTTCTCTCTCTTTTTTTTTTCAAATTTAATTTAACATATTAATTCAGGCTAATTTAGTAAATTAAGTATACGAACTGAACCGTACGATAAGAAGAGCTTTTGTCCCGAGCGACACATGATGAAGTAGGCTCTGTCACGGAGCTTTTAAGGCTCTTCTAAAGTTCTTTTATTGACATCAAATGAAGGCTGCCTCCGTATGGCGTCTATAAGGCTGCCAAAAATGGACCTAAACCTCTATTTTTAATACTTAATGGAAGCCGTCCATTTTTTGGCATTCTTATGGACGCCAAACTCAAACAGTTGAATTTGGAGTCCATAAGGCAGCCAAAATTAGATAGCTTCCATTTAGTGTCAATAAAACAGCTTTACCGGAGCCTTTAAAGCTCCATGACGGTCTCTTCCTTATTTGTGCCGCTCGGACATCAAGCTACACTCTTCACAAAATTGCAACCGAATCTTTACACAGTCTTTTTCTTGGCCTTTTCCTTCCTTCATTCTCTCATTCTCTCCTTTTTTTGAAGACCTTTTCTTCCATCTCCCTTAGTCATTGCGAATTAAAGGTATATAATTCAAGAGATATGAATGATTGTTTGCGAAACAAAAGCAAGCAAGCGAATGAGTACGCAGCAATGACGTGGAGAATGAAGGAAGAAAAGCAAATTCCCATGGTGGGAATTTTGTCAGATTTATTTTTATGAGGAAATATTTGTCATTTTGGGTGGTCGTAAAGACTAGGCTTCTTGGTGGTTAAGATGTAAATTCTGCAGGACACTTGAGATTTTAGGATGTTTTGGTCTGGATTTCAGACTGTTTGTCATTTGTTAATTTATTCCTGAGTGGATACAGCTAGTTAATGTCTAAAAGGAGACAAACAACAATTTGCCATTTCAATTTTTTGAACATTGCTAAATAATGGAAGCAGACATCAACTAGACATTTGCAATGTTCCAAATTTCCCTTAAAGAGCATTCACAAAGGACTTAGACAGTCATCTAAAAATGTATAAAAATTCATTCTGTCCTAATATTAACCCTTACACTAGACTTAAACTGGAGCTTAATCAAATAAATGTCTACATTAAGGTATCATCCTCAAAACTTTATTTTCTATGTGATTGAATTTAGATTGTTCAACAAGTAAATTTTATGCTTTAAATCTTCAAATTCTGCCAAATTAGGAGTCTTAGTTCCGAGTGACACAACCTCTATCAGACAATTACCATGCTCACATGGTGCCTGGATGATACCTGGATGCGTAGAATAGAATATAATGTTGGGTTTGCTTATAGCAACGGCACTGCGATCGATGATCAGTTGTACTGTTAGGACTATTCCCTAATAATCAATAATTCTTAGATCAGTCTCAATTCCTCCTCACAAAAATATAAATCTGACAATCATTTCCCCAAAGACTAAAGGAAAAGCCATAACAAAAAATATAACATAGAAGAAGACCGAAGATATTTTTTTTGTTCGCACAGTGAGGATAATAACGACACCGGGTCGATGATAAAAGAGAGCACTTGAAAATGTTTTCAAGCTGTTTGTGAAGCAGTTGCGAGAAGTGCTATTAATTAAAAGGTCTTTTTCAACACCGAAACACAACCCCCGAGTCTCTGTAATCTTTCAAGAGTCAACTAGTCATGAAAAATAATTTTTTTCACTTTTTTTCACAAGAAAAAACTTTTTTTTTATTTATTTTTATCATCATCATCGTGCACACAATAAGAATAAAAAAAAAAACCCAAAAAACAAAAAAATATGAAAAAAAAAAACTTTTTGTTACTTTTCAATATAGCAAAATATATGAAAAAAAAAATTGTATATTCTGCAACACAACATATATATATATATATTATTAAATGTATCAATATCCTCCCTTCCTCCATTAGAGACAACAAACTTTTTTTTTTTTTGTTTCGTATCATGAACCCAACCACAAAATATATACTGTTATTTATTTAATTTATTTTGTTATACCTTCTATATTCTTCCTTCTCTGCTGTTCTCTTCCTTCAAGCTTCAAGCTCTTCGTTTAGTTTTTTTTTTAATCTTTTCAGTTTTTTTTAACTTGCCAACTGTTGTTTATTTCTTTTTCATTCCATCTTCATACTTTTTGGTTCTTTTTTTTTGTATTTGTTAGATTATTTTAAATTTAATTTCCTTGTTCAGGTGCTGTGGAGGTTGGTTTTGGAAGGTAGTTGTTCTTTTGGCTGCTGGGAATTTTAGAAATGAATTATTTGGCAGGATTTGCATTGTAAAGTGCAAGGAATAAATGCATGGATTGATTTATTAAATTGTTTAAAGTTTGAATTTTAATTTGAAATTTTGAACTTAATTTTTAAAATTTTCAACTCAATTTTTGAACTCAGATTCAAATGTTTTGAATTTAATTTTCAAACCTTAAATTCAATTTTTTCAAATTTTGAGCTTGATTACGAAATTTTCAACATTATTTTCTAATTTTGAACACAATTTTTGAAACTTTTAGCTCAGTTTTATAAACTTTAAGTTTAACTTTTTAAATTTTGAATTTAATTTTGGAAATTTTGAATTCAACTTTCGACATTTTGAACTCAATTTTCAAAGTTTTTGGCTTAATTTTCAAGCTTTTTGACTTAATTTGGAAAGTTTTGGTTTCAATATTTAAGTTTTGAACTTAACTTTTAAACTTTAAATTTAATTGTTCAATATTAAACTCAATTAGGTAATTTTCGAATCTTTGAACTCAATTTTAAATTTTTGAGCTTAATTTTCTTTTTAATCTTAAACACAATTTTTGAAATTTTGAACTCAATTTTTAAACTTTGAAACTTTAAACTCATTTTTCTAATTTTGAACAAAATTTTTGAAATCTGATATTAATATTGGAAATTTTTAACTCAACATTTGAAACCTTGAGCTCAACTTTTGAAATTTCAAACACAATTTTGAAATTTTTGATTCAAGTTTCAATTTTTTGAACTTAATTTTCAAATTCAGAATTTAATTATTGAAATTTTGAACTTAATTTTCAAAATTTTGTAATAAATTTTTGAAATTTTGAATTCAATTTTCGAACTTTGAACTCAAATCTTTAAACTTTGAATGTAATTTTCAAAATTTTTAACTAAGTTTTTAAGCTTTTAGCTTAATTTTACAAATTTTGATTTCAATTTTTAAATTTTGATCTAAATTTTTAAAATTTTGAACTCAATTTTCAAACTTTAAATTTAATTTCTAAAACTTTAATTTCAAAAACTTCAATTTTAAATTTCAAATTAAATTTTTAAATTTCCAACTAAATTTAATTTTTTCCAAAATTCAATTAATTATAGTCATAACAACCCACGTCAAGCACAACAAATTCCTGCCAACTTCCACATCAACTTCCCTATTTGTTTCAAAATTCGTTTCATAGAACAACACAAATTATTTTAATTTAATTGAGAATATATCGCGTAGATAGACACAGAACTTAAAATAGAAACAATTATTTTGGTACATTTTGCACGCTTCTTTTCAAGATGATACATAAAAATGCAAAAATTCTATTATGTTTGCTCTATTTAGCTTCATTTTAGTTCCATTCTTGCATTCCGGAATGCAATTACCATTTTAGTTCCTTTTTGTTTTTCTTTTGATGCATAAAAAATGCAAAATAATCATCATGAAGAGACACAAAATTTATTCTAGTTGACACTCCAAAAATGAGATTTTTTTCTTTCCTTTTTTAAAATTTATTTCCTTTAGCTTTTTGGCTGCTTCATTTACCGCCTGAGATATGCTAAAAAATATTTTTTATACCTTAATTTCTCCCCCCTACCCACGGGGCTCATTTTTCGACAGTCATTGCGTTAATCCTTACCCAATGAGCTTATTTTATATACTGTAAAAACACTTCTTATACGTTTCAAGGAACTTCACTCGAGCATGAAGATTAAAGATGTTATTTTATACATACAAACCGCACAGTTGATGGTAAAAGCTTAACGATGTGGAATCTTACGATCAATAACATTACATTTCTAATAAATTACTAAAGAACGTAATTAATTATTTATTATGAGATATGTACATAATCTTTTGGAAGTGCTGCTTGGATATGGAGATGGGTGAGATATGGTCTGAATGTCCATCAACAGTTTAAATAGAATATTCTATACAGGATACATTGAATTCAGCATTATTCGAAAGTTTGTAAGCTACTGCCTAGCATTAATAAGCTACTGCATAGCGTACCGAGGTCTATTGGTATCCAGGGTCTCGACGCCTCTTGACGTCTCTAGATTCTAGGCTTCTGGTCGTTACGGTTGTTTAGATCTCTTCGCAACCCAGTTCTCTAGAAATTTTGGCATCCCTGGTTTCTAGGCCTCTTGGCAACCCGTATAGCAAGGTCTTTTGACGTCCTTGGTCTCTTAGCCTCTTGACGTCCCTGGTCTTTAGGCCTCTTGGAGTCTCTAGTCTCTAGGCCTCTTGACGTCCCAGTTCTTTAGGCTTCTAGGCATCCCTGGTCTCTAGACTTCTTGACGTCTCTGGTTTCTAGGCTTCTTGGCGTCCCTGATCTCTAGACCTTTTTGCGTGTCTGGTCCCTAATCATCTTGATGTTATTGATATTTAAGTCTCTTGACGTGTCCGAGCTCTAGGCCTATTGGCCTCTTGGAAAACCACTTCACCAACATGCCCATTAATGTTTCTTCTCCTTAAAACCGTTATTTTCAAATTATTTATCCCATCTCTAAAATGTAGCGCCCGGGGAAATTGCTCATTTTCTCCCACCAATGATACGCTTTTGGCTCGTACGAAGGCTCAAAAAAGAATATGTTGCCTAAACTGTGTCATGCTGATACTAAACAGTGCAACAAATCATCCTTTGTAGTCCAAATACATCAATATGCAGGAGCCAATAAACAAAAACAGAATTATCCAGGAGTTCAGAGTTCCTAACTCCTGCCGACTGACTCCTCCTACCGACCTTCGTCATCAATAAATGATCCATAACCCAGATAACCTTGACCACCACCTTTAATATCCATCAAAATACCCAAATGCGTCTTAATTACTCCATCAAATCTACTCAACACATCCGTCTGCTACCTCAGAGATTACATCCTCCCATGCAACCATAATATAAAGTATACACAATTACAAATTGGAAGTATATTAAACTTTTAGATTATGCAGTTTACATAATACATTAGTTCTATACCTGTACACTTAATATTTAACTTTTACATTATAGAGTTTGTCACAATTAAGCCTCCTCATTGTGCCTTTTTTTTTACATAAACATGATATCTAGGTTAGATTGAGATTTCTTCTTGTAATTCCTTTATTATGTACACAATTTTGGAGCTTAAAGTTATAAAGTTTTCTTCTATTTTGAGGAGATTTTGTAGAAACTTTTCTCGAGTCAATGTTGAGTATTTTTGTGAAGCGTGAATGGAATTTTGAGCTTAGTAATTAAAAGTTATGGGTGTGCGGCTTGAAATAGATTCTGTTGTCATGTTGTCGGCTTGATTTTCTGTTCTTAGAAGATGAGTTTTTGATGGATTTTTTAATATGATACGTGGTAGGATCTTTTTGAAGCTATTTACTTACTTATTTCCTTGCTTGGGACACACGTGGACCCATTGGCGCATGTGAGTTCATTGCAGCACGTGAGCCCATAGCCGCACTTGGGCCTATTGCCGTTCAAAATTTTGAGGTTAGGAACTTCAAACTTTGGTTTGAACTGTGATTGCTTAGTGAGTCCTCTTTGGACTCTGGACCATAGCGTCCTGGGATAATGCTGCACTTTTCTCCTCTTTTTTGAAGTCTAACCTCAAAAACTAATTTGAATACCTTGACAACAGGTATGGGGCATCACCTGGCCTCCTCATAACCTGAAATTTTGAATGCTTGTATCCCGAGCAACACATGGTTCCATTTGACAGCCACCCAATGTTCAAAATCCATTAGAACTCCACATGGACTCCTCATCCTACTAAGTGCTGCCCAAGGATCAATAATCCCTTAATCAACCCCCACCTCATGACCTTTTGTGCTCATAAAATTATCAAATTACATCGCATGCATTGTAATGCTGAATGATGTAAATCTCTTCTTCAACAAAATGGATGATTCTAAATAAAAATGCGCATTTCTGGGAAGTTGAGCAATTAAAAGCATTATTTTAAGGGTACAATACGTAATTTACTCTACATATATCCAAGTCAGCATTTCCAATTAATCCTTAAAATACAGTATAACCTTTTGGAAGCTTTCTTCGTCATACTTCGCTCTTTTTGAAAGGATAAACGCAATGGTTGTTTAAAAATGGATCGTGTAGCTGGAGGTTGCTGATCAGATTGGGGTTTAAGTTTTAGGGTCGAAGAATTAAATTTTAAAAATAAATTTTTTTAACTTTTTAATTTTTTTGAATTTATAATTTTGAATTTTAAATTTTTTATAATTTTTCAAATTTTTTAGGCTTTTTAAAAAATTTTTGTTTTTTATTTTAATTTTGAAATTTTATATTTATTGAAATTTTAAATAAATTTAAAATTTTGAATAAATTTAAAATTTTAAGAATTTTTTGTTTTTAATTTGCATTTTTACTTCAGTTTTTTAATTTTTAAATTTTCAAATTTTTTGCTTTAACTCATTTGTTATTTTAAATTATTTAGATTTTTTTAAATTTTTAAATTTTATAAATTTTGATAAATTTTTTAAATATTAGAAAATTCTTAAATTATTTTAAATTTTTTTAACTTTTTTTAAACTTTTTATTAAATTTTTTTTTAAATTGTTAAAAATTTTAAAAATAACCTCGTCTGGTTCACAACCCCTGCCATTGAAACTCCCCCACTACTCTGACAAACAAACATTTTTTTGACAAAAATTTGAAATTAAAATAACACAAAATTTTACAGTTTTAAAGTAATTTGGCAATAAATTTATTAAAAATGCTTTTTTTCTTTCAAATTTTTGCTAAAACCAAAAAACATTTTTTAATCAAATTTTTTTAAAAACAATTTTGGTTCACATTGCAGAAAAATTTTGCACTTGGTTTTGTTGAGTTTTTGCAATAGATTTTTTATTCTTATTTTTAAAAAAGTAAATAGCTCTGACTTTTTTATAATTCTTATTTAAATGAATGATTTTTTTAAAAAAATTTTCTCTATTTTTCTTATTAAAAAAGTTTTTTTAATTCTTTCACTATGCTCATTTATTTTTCATTTAATTTTTAATTTATATCTCTGTTGAATATCTATTTACTTAACCCTATCTCCTTCCGTGAATTCCCATTCGAATATAAATAGTTTTCTATGAGATAAAAATATTATTAAATTGTGGATTAAAGTCTGCTTTTTGGCTGTGTTTGGTTGAGATGGATTGTGGAATTTTGACTAGTTTTTGGTAATTTATTAAGAAAATTGTGTGAAAAATTAGTTAAATTATTCGAAAAATTGTTTTCTTCTTTAATTCAAAATGTTAAAATTTAACGGATTTTTAAATTTTAAATTTTGCCTAAATTGTAGCCAACTTCACTCTATACTTTTGAATTTTTAACGGTTTTTTGTGAAAAATTTCTCTAGAATTTAATAAAAATCAAAAAATAGCTTATATCAGTAGTCAATAGATTATAAAATATAGTTTAGTATCAAAATCACATCCTCTCAGCCACACAGCCAATCAATAAAAATCCACAAAAACATGTAACAACAAAAGAGAGAAAAAACTTTAATTTTTGTGCATTTTCACACGAAATCAACTCGATTCCAATATCAATATCACACAATTTGAATAAGCCAAGTCCCTTTGGTCTGTGTGTCGTGTGAATCGATTTAAAAAAATGATATGAGGACCAATAAACTCATACAAAATTGAATTGATCCCCTCAAATTGAGTAACTTTGTTCTCTCGACTAACTTTTTTTTTTGTCATTCTTTTCTTACCAATTCATTTGAAAAAATGGCAATTTTCCACTTTTTTACCCTCATTCTTGTTCAAAACGATACATGGAGTCTTTCCTCATTCCTATGAACTTTTTTGCATATTATAACACATTATGCTCCTTAGCTACCCGAGCTGCAATGGCTGGTGATGAGCTGAGGTGATGCTGTTGATGAAAAAATGTATAGCACTCTATTAACGTGAAGCTTTGCACCAGACCATCGCCATCTTAGCTTGAATTCTTCAAAATTAAGTTCGAAAATTCGAAATTAAGTTCGAAAATTTGAAATTAGATTCGAAAATTTGAAATGATTTTGAAATTTTGAAACTGAATTCAAAAACTCCGGAATAAAGTTCGAAAATTTCAAAATTATGTTCGAAAAATTTGAAATTAAGTTCGAAAATTCGAAATCAAGTTCGAAAATTCGAAATTACATTCGAAAATTTGAAATTACGTTTGAAAATTTGAAATCAGGCAAAACTTTGAATTCTTCGAAATTGATTTCAAATGTTTCTAAGCTTTAGTTCGAATTTTTCGAAATTAAGTTCGAAAATTTCGAAATCAATTTCGAAAATTCCATACCTCCCACTAGTCATTGCTCTTCGGGACCTCCCTGTTATTTTCGAGTGTTTTTGAAGATCCATAAAGACATTTACTTACTGATGTTTGCAGACGCTCTAAAGCTCCTTACTTTACATTCTCTGTACATATGTAGATATTCCCATTTTCACACATGCAATGATGAACAAAGAATGAGCAAAAAAAAAAGACGAACCATGAAGAAATATGCAAATATTTTTTTTAAACTGCATGATTTTGCTGAAGATATAAAGCATATATGAAAATAGCAACAGATTATATCAAATAATATAAAAAAAGGTGGAATGTTAAAGTCGATGGCATTAATCATAATGAGTTTGGAAGTTTGTGTGGAAAGTTAAAGAATAAGTGAGCAAAATTTCACCTAAGAGGATTAAATTTGTAGAATGGAAGTGAAGTCAGAAAGTTTCTTTTTTATGCTTTTGTGTTTTTTTTCCAGTAAAACAATCCTATTTAGTGGGGAACTGATAGCTGTTGATTCGAGTAATGGAAAAAGATTTCTTCAGATTGTGGGAGAAAGTTTCGATTTTATGGCTTGTTTAATGGAATTGGAATTGGATGATATAAATTTCCAAAAACTACTTGTAGATTCTGAGGTGAAATAGCAGTAGTTCTAAGAAGTAATAGACTCATTTACACTATCAAATGATTTCATTTCTTTACTTCACATTCTTGTCGAAGGTGCAAGCCCATTTCCACACGGAAGCTTCTCAATTTTCCTCCTTATCTCAAGTGCATGCCCATTGCAACGTGGAAGATAGAACCTCGAATTTTTGATAGAATATAGACTCAAAAAAGTTTAAAGTTAATCATTCAATGACTTAACTTCTGAACTTTACTTTCTTGACTGAGGTGCGTACTCTTTGCCACGTAGAAGTTAAAACAACACATTTTCGTTAGAACGTAGACACAAGATAGGTTTCAAATTAATCTTTCAAAGGCATTACTTTTTAAATTTGCATTTTTGGCTAAGATGCTAGCCCATTGCCACACGGAAGATTCGTTTCCATGAATTAAAATATGCTATTTTTGATTTTGCATTTTTGGCTGAGATGCTTGTCCATTGCCACGTGGAAGATTTATTTTAATTAATTAGAATCGGCTATTCTTGATTTTCGTTCTTGATTGAGGAGTTTGCCCGTTTCCACGCGGAAGTTACAAAAACATATTTTCAAATATTTAAATTCAGCTTTTCTTAACTTTACATTCTTGACTTAGAATCATACCCATTGCCACGCGGAAGTTTTAAAAACTAATTTCAGAACATCTAAAGTCATCTTTATCCATCGAATCAACATCCATACTTTTTCAATTCCATCACAATTTAATCAAAATATTTGAAATTTTGCTAATTTTTTCGGCCATCCCCATAAATTAGTCGCTATAAAATCGCATCTTAAACCACAGTTGGCAAAATAATTCAATTTTCAATAATTTTTTTTCTCCTTTGACTTTTTTTTATTAAATCAGCAGAGGATTGCAAGTTAATTCCGATAAGCTTTGAAAAACTTTTTTTTTGCATGATTTAAATTCATTCAAATTTTTATTAAATAAAATATAAAAAAAGAATCCAAAATATTCACACATAAAATTGTATAAAATACAAAAACCCAGCTTAATACCGAAATTAATTTAATTTTCATCGAAGATATTTCCATTATGACGCTTTTATTTTTATCATTTAAAATTCAAATTAGATTCACTGACCAAAAACCAAAAACGAGAAGGTATAGTCATTAAATTTTTCAATTATTTTATGCATTAAAACTCCTTTTTTTTGTGATGTTCAATTTTAAAGCAATAATCATGAAATTTTAAAAAATTCTAATTCAATTTTGATATGCCACAAATATTGTTACCAGACATTAGCCCGGGCAGCACATGGGCAGGGATGGGGGTATGTTGGGATTGACCTCAACCTACTCATCCTTCTGACTCTTGATGAGCAACTGTCGTAGATGCTCTGCTACGTCATTGAGTTAACGACAAGATGTATAGTTGTCGTTAGAGCAATGGTGGGCAACCTGTATGCCGCGGCACACTCTGTCAAGACTTACCATTGAGGTGTACCGCGGCACACTCTGTCAAGGCTTAACATTAAGGTGTGCCGCGGCACACTCTGTCAAGCTTAACATTAAGGTGTGCCGCAGCACACTCTGTCAAGGCTTCTGTTACCATTAAGGTGTGTCCCGAAAAATAAAAGGTTGCTGACCACTGCCCTACTGCAACTGCAACTGCATCGTGCTGCCCGGGTTAGCTTCACCAAATGTCACACAAGCTTTATATGGAAACCAACAAAAATCGATTCTCAACACAGCTGTTTACAGCTTAGCTTCATATTTTTGTTGACCCATTTTGTTCACTAATCGTCGTCACTTTAACATTCCACACACTGTAATTTAAACAATCATATTTTATTTATTTTATATTTTATTTATTTTCATTTATGGAGTAAAAGAAGTGTGAAAAACAACAAGAAAATCACGATAGTCGGATGATAAATTATGCATATGGAAGGGTGCTGCGTGAGGCTAATAAAGTTGATATTTGGGCGACAATTTTTTCAAACCAAAAATTATGAGCTCCATGCGTAGCAGCTATGTGGATTATTGAAATTCTTATTTCAATAGCTGCGTACCGTACACACAACAAAAAAGGAACCATGAAATTGTGTTTTTAATGTTGGGAAATTATCGTGCAAAAAATAATTATTTCCATTTGCCTCAGCCAACAATAGCTGCTTATTTTTTACAATTCCGGATAAAGGAGGGAAAATGGGAGCTTTTAATAGCACGCACAAAATATTTTTCGATGAGGATTTAGTCATGAAATTTAATTGTGAAATGTTTTTTCGATTTGTCGGTTTGTTTTTTTTTGGTAACGTTGTAAGCTACTTAATGGCTTTATTTTGAAGTGCGGATAACATATTTTGAAAATATATCAACATTCGAGCATGCACAGTTTTAGAAACAATGAAATTTTGCTTAAATGTAGGGATGAAAATTGAAAAACGAAGCAGAAATTCAAATGTTTTTCAATAATGCGCTATGTTAATGGATGTTATTGTCAATATCGGAAATTGATGTAAACTTTCTTTAAAGATGCAAAAACGATGCAATTGAGTTTTAAAAGATGCAAAAATGAATCAAATTAATTTAAATGATGCATCATGATGCAAAATTTAATCGAATAATTTGAAGATGCAAGAAGTGAAGCGAACATTTTGAAAGATGCAAGCAAATATTTCTAAGATGCAAAAAATGAACAAAAAATCAGAAAGACGCAAATTCAACACTGAAAATTTAGCATCATTTTTCAAAAGACGCAGAATAAAAACCTTGCATCATTTTTCAAAAGACGCAAAAAAAACCTCCAAAAAGCCTAAATCACCTACTTCCTTCAAGTTCCCATCAACATCCATCTCCTCAAATGCCAATTTCCACCACAATAGCATTCATCTTAATTATTTTAATGACTTGTCACATCCAAAAATGCGCCTTCGTTAGTCACTTATAATTGCCTCAAAATTTTCTAAGGCTCAAAATACAGCTTAGAACATACAAAACACAAGATTACAATACATGAAAATTATGATTATTAGCGATATTTCTGTTATTATTGTTTCATTCCATTCATTTACCTCCTAGTGTGCTTAATGCTATGCCACAATATGTGCTTTATCCATCTCAATATAATGTATAGATGTGAAAACGTGTAGAATGGAGGGAAAAAATGGAAATAATTACTTATGAGATTGTGTCAAAAGCATAAGTTTCGAGATACATATTTCATACTTTCACACACATATTACAAATAAAGTGTAAGAAGTAGCTGTGAGGATGTGAATCAACTATTAATGTCATTTGGCAGATGTAAAACTTTTGTTATCAGTTATAATCCATAACAATTGCCAACAAAACGAGGAAGCATTGTTTTCTGTATGAGTGGATTATGGTTTTCGATCAAGTTACTTAACTACTTACTACTCTATCTTTCACGCCTTTTTTTACCACATAATGGTGGTGGATTATCATGGTCTAACTACGGAAACACATTTTCCGGCATCTCAAGTTGTAATAGTTTCTTTTTTTTTTGGTGAATAGGAATGAAAAATCCATTTTCCATTTTGTTTTAAGTGCTTTAAAACTTCCTCTTGTGTTAATTGAAATGATAACATAAATGTATGCTGATGTAATTATGCAGTGAACGTTTTTTTATTATCCATTTGCTGTAAAACATGCTCAGAGTTGGTGTAAAGATGCAGAAATATCTGCTTCGAAAGTGCATTCAGTAAAATAACAGATGCAAAAACTTCTGCATCCAGATTGTAAACTTACATTTCTGCATCAAAAGTACTTTCAGTGAAAAAAGACGCAAAAAGCTCTGCTTCAAAAGTGTATTCAGGAAAATAAAAGATGCAAAATCTTCTGCCTTAAAAGTGTATTCAGTAAAACAAAAAACGCAAAATCCTCTGCATCATAAGTGCATTCAGTAAAATAAAAGATGCAAACTCTTCTGCATCAAAAGTGTATTCAGTAAAAAAACATGAAAAAACTTCTGCATCAAAAGAGCGTTCAGTAAAAGAAAAGATGCAAATTCTTCTGCTTCAAAAGTGCAGTAAAATTGAAGATGCAAAAACGTCAAAAGTGCATCCAGTAAAAACAAAGATTTGAAATCTTCTGCATCAAAAATGTATTCAGTAAAATCAAAGACGCAAAAAGTTTTGCTTCAAAAGTGAATTCAGTAAAGTCAAAATGCAAAGATGCAAAAATTTGCATCAAAAGTGTATTCAGTAAAATTAAAGATGCAAAAAGTGCATTCAGTAAAATTAAAGATGCAAAAGTTTCTGGATCAAAAGTGCATTCAGTAAAATTAAAGATGCAAAGTCTTCTGCATCAAAAGTGCATTCAGTAAAATAACAGATGCAAAATTTTCTACATCAAAAGTGCATTCAGTAAAATCAAAGATGCAAACCATCAATTTCAGAAATTTAATCTCTAAAATTCCAATTCCTATAAAATATTCTCAGTGTTATTCGATAGAATTCTAAATATTACGTTATCCATCTCTGCCTCACCATATGCATATGTAAATTTCAAGTCATATGATACCTCCTTAAAATTCCTGAATCGTTTCTCCATCTCCATATCAACATAATATTTTCAATACCTATTCTATTGTATAAGCAGCATGTATAATATAATTTAATAACCCAAAAAAAAAGCTTCCCATTCATACTTTTGTCAGAATATAATTCATTATATGAAATCATATCCCATAAATTTTATAAAATTTTATTATTGAATTATTTTGTAAAAATTTATGAATTGACATGTGCAAGAACTCTAATACCATTTTGGTAAAATAAACAAATCATCATCATAAATGTTGAGGATGTCCATTAGAAAAAATCATGGTAACGTAAATGTTAACACAACATCATAAAGATTAACATCAAAAGGATTAGTATACGTTTCTTTTTTCTAACTCTATACACACGAGCAGGCATTGTTGATGATGTAAGAAAATTAAGGCATATAAAAAGAGAAATAAGAAGTGATGAGTCATGGTAGGGACTTCATGGGAGTTTTTTGAAAAATATTTTTACGGTTTACTGAATGCACTTTTGATGAGGAATTTTCTGCTTCACAAGATTTACTGAATGTTCTTTTCCTCTTTTCTGCTTCAATTTTACTGAACGCACTTTTGATGCGAAAATTTCTGCTTTACAAGATTTTCTGAATGATCTTTTCCTCATTTCTGCTTCAATTTTATTGAACGAGCTTTTGACGCAGAAAGTTTTGCTTCATTATTTTTACTGAATACACTTTTGAAGCAGAAAAATTTGCTTCATTTTCTTACTGAATTCACTTTTGACGCAGAAAGTTTTGCTTCATTTTTATTACTGAATTCACTTTTGAAGCAGAAAATTCTGCTTCATTTAAATACTGAATTCACTTTTGAAGCAGAAATTTTGTTTCATTTTTCTTACAAAATGCATTTTTGAAGCTATAAATATTTCGCATCATTTTTTTTACTGAACACACCTTTGAAACAGAAAGTTTGCATCACTTTTAAACTGAATTTTTTAAAGATATTTATGAATCAGGTTGGTATGAAATCATATCCAACAGCATCTAAAACCCATGATACCTAAATCTGCATCAAACGTAAATTTAGTTAATAATTTTGTAAACCTCATCAAATCCCTCAATATCTGTAATTTAGCAATGTTTTGGCGCATGATAATTTCCATCAACTTTTTTTTATGTGAATCAACAGTTGTGATCAAATATGTGTGTAACCTAAAAAAAATCACAGTAAAATTGCTGACTAAGTCAAAGATCCAATCAACTTTTACCAGATTTCATCCAAAATAGCCTCACATCAAGTGATCAAGCTCCCAAAACCTCAAAAGCACGATATTATTGGATTCCCTAAACGTATCTAAATAAAAATGGGAGCACACACATTTCAATTCTTGTGTATGTGTGTTTTATGTTTGTTGGGAAAACATTCATACATACCCTATATTATGTATCCGAAAACGAAGTCAAGAAACAAATTGAAAGAAAATTGCTCAAAGACGTGATATGAAAACCTTTGAGAATTTTTCTTATTCTTCTTCTTCCTCATCTCTCCTCTCTTGTTGCATTCTGTATAAAGCTATTCACACTTCTTTCCTCCATAATGTACTATTCAAAAGACGATATAAAAAAAATTGGAGAATAAAAGAGGAGAGAAAAAAAATCATTTTTCAACATTTGAGTAGATTTTTTTACTCTTCCTTCTTTTCTGCTTCATTTTTTTGAATATTAAAAGGATTTTCTTCAAGGGGGTATCGATGGTTGGTGGGTAAAGTTAAAGGTTTTTGAATATAGTTTTTTGAAATTTTAGTGAAATTTTCATTAAGTTTGTGGATTTTATTTTAAAAAAATAGATTTTTTGATAGTTTTAACTAATTTTGAAGTTATTAGATGTACAAAGTCACAGACCCTAACGAGAAGTCTTAGACACCCAAAAGTATATCAAAGTCAAAACAACAATTTTGAAGATTTACAATTTTTTAAAATCTTATCATGTTTTATTGGACTTTTCAAATTGAAAATTGTAATTTCTACGATTTTGTTTAAAAATTGTAAAAATCATGATTTTGCTGTTCTCAAGTCGAGGTCAAGAGAATCCCATATTCCTCGAACTGTCTCAAGAAATGTTCGACAAAAACGTACATACTTACAGGTGTGCAGTTTTTAGCAGAGCTCTAAACTCTTTAGTAAGGATTCACAATGTTGAGACTTTAAAAATACTCAAGATATGATTAAAATGCAGATTAAGATAATCTCGAGAGGTCTCGTTCCCGTCTCGAGAAGCTTTAGTTCTAAGAAGCTTGAAGTCAATTCAGATTTTGACTGAATAAGTAGATTCAACTCCAAATGAAATTTGAATTAATTTCGTGTTCTAGCTCTCAAAAGCTCTCTTGTGCAAGTAGTCTATTGCCGCGTGGAGAAAACATCGAAAACCGGTTCTATCCGTTGAGAACTTCTGGCAATTCGGAATGTTTAAGTCCAATGATAGCTTGTGTACTTTGGTATCTTGACCGGCACTATTTTAATCCTCTTGTTTGGATTACTAAGCACTTTAAGATTCTAATTAGGACAAAATCTAATCTATGAATATGATAAATTTTAAATACTTTATGGGTATTTAGGTTAGCTGCTTGAGTATAAAATCCACAATATAATATGAAAACATATTGAAATGAATATAAAAATCACAAGAAATTCCAATCATAGCTCGAAGTCTACTCGAATTTTGTATCGAAATTTCGACTCAAATCGACTCGACTCCATACAAAATTCAAGACTTCTAGCTCTAATTCAAAATATTCAAAACATCATCATCCCCACCAAGCATGATGACCCCCTTGAACAATTTAGTATTATTAGATAGAAACATATAAAAAATATAAAATTCATAGCTATGAAAAAGAAATTGTTCACATCCTCAATAGCTAGAATAAGTATGAACAAAAAAAAACTCCCTCCTTTCATTTTTTTGTATTCGGCATAGTGATAGAAAAAACATTTTATTTTATTATCCTTATTATTATTGTAGTATATACCCGAAAAAATATTTTAGAAAAAAAAATTACACAAAGAAATCAGAAAATACCAAAAAACATTCTTTTTTTTTTGTTGAATTCCATTTCATTTGCAGGATCCCGGAAGAGTTCAAAGTTCGAGTTCGTGTTAATTCGTAAGGAAAAATTCATTCAGAAAAAAAAACTTTAGAAATTAGATCATATATGTAAAGCCTTTTAGTTTTTCATACCATTTTTTATTTTTCATTACATTTTTTTCTAATTTTTTGTAACTTTTTTTTTATATTACATCACACCCCACCGCCCCCCGCCACCCCTCACATGTTAAAATATCAGTAATCACACTATAAATATCGAAAGTAATATACACATTGTAGATTGGTCATAGAATTTATTGGCATTGACATTATGTGGATTATGTTGTGTGGGAAAATAATTTTATTTGATGGATATATGTGCAGGAGGTTGAAGTTTATTGGAATAATTGTGGGAAGAATTTTGCATGGTAAATGTTTAATGTAAATTAATTTGGTGAATTGTGAAATTGAATTCCTTTATTGACACCAAGTGGTAGCCGCCTATTTTTGCAGTTATATGGCCGTCAAACAGATGCGGCTTCTAATTGGAGTCAATATAGGAGGACTAGTGAAGCTTTCGAAGTTCTCTGCCAGAATCTAACGCGATTAAAAGCCAAAATAGCAAGCTTATTAAGCTATTCGCCCTTTTGAGTCGCTTCTTTACGAATGAAAACAACTTGTCGCATTAAATCTGTAGTGGCTCACTTTCGAGGCAATAGCTCGAAGTCGACTCTGATTTTGTTTGAAAAAGTCGACTCAAGTTGCTTTAAATATTTAAATATTTAAATTTAAATATTTAAATATTTGTGGCAGTATGTGGAAGCCTCTAATGCAGTGGTGGACAACCTATGTACTAGTGTTTCGTTTTCCGTCAAGTATTTTTGGAAATTCAATGAACTGTATGCTGTAGGCGGTTTCAGTCGAGACTAAACATGCCATTAATGCCTCGCACAGATAAATTGTGATTCATGACCTACATGAAGTCCATATCGCTGTCTTCCGCTTGCCAATTCTCGATTCCAAGTGCAAAAATTGCTTGATTTTAAATTGAATTAGTTTTCAAATTGAAAATCTGAAATCCTTCCATTTCAACTGCCATTGACTTCGAAATTCAACTACATTTCGTATAAATTCTATCATTTCCTTCATTGTATTGCTCAGATTGAATTCCATCTTCTCTCCAGACACCCACGAAAAGAGCTATAAACCACTAAAATCCCAACATTAAGAAACTATTTTTAATAGCATTTTACTGCTCCACACCACATCAATTTACTTCCATCAAGTAAGGAACAAAGTTTCAATAAAAGGAATTATTTTTTAATTTTTTTCCTTCAAACTTTTGTTTTATTTCCTCCATAAAAATTCACATTCCTCAACTTTCAACATATTTTTTCAATATAGCAAGAAAAAGAAAAACAAAAAACAGAACCAACTATTTCTTTTATTTCCATCCAACAGATAGAAAAACTTTCTCATTAGAGTGAATATTTTCTATATCACGAAATAACTTGTTGTAGTTTAAAAAAGACGTGTCTTTAATCGGAATGGAAGGATAGAATATTTTTTAAAGTTTGATGTCAATGCATTTAGTTTTGTGTTGGAATCAATACAGAGTTGGTGAGCTTTATGGTGGAAGCTTTGGGTGAAATTGATAATGTAGTGTGTCATGCTCAGCAAGGAGGTAGCCAGAAAATTTTACTATCAATGCTCTAAATGCCCCTTCTCCTGGCTACACCACTGGAACCCAGAACTTTTAGTCGACTAGTGATTTTGTATGGAAAAGTCGACTAAAATTGACCCGAATTCATACAAAATCCGAGTCAACTTTGAGCTCTGGTCTCGCCTTTTATTACTAAAGTCGTTATAATGAGGGTACCGAGGTAGTCTACTCGGTTTACTCAAGGGTTCAAAACTGACCAGAATTGCTTGCACTCTTGCTTACTTTACACTTGACAGAGACGTAATTAAAAATTTTACGATATTGGATTTTCCCAAATTTTTTAAGGGATACATGGCTTTCCCAAAATACGTTCTTAAATAGAAAACTTACTGTCGGGTGAAGAGGACATACTCCACCTTCTGGAAACGTCCCTGACCAGCGAGTAGTGATTATCAAACTTTTCAACATTCAAGGTTTTGGGCAACGTCTCTGTGTAAAACTGATCAAAAGCGGTCAAGATTCCAAATTCAAAAGATTCGAATTCATGCCCTGCTGATCTAGAAGGATCCTTGATATCGAGTCTATCTCCAAAAGCAACCCAAAATCAACAAGATATTCAATACACCTAAAATCGACAGCACACCAACTTAAACCTCAACTCTGTCAACTTTGATCCATTAAATCTTGACATAAATGTAATCCTTTATAGCTTTGTTATGTGGCTCCACGAAGAATATTGAGTGCATTCTCAACTGAGACATTTTATTGATCAGATGTCGTAATTCCAATTGAATTTAACTGTGGGTTTTTGATATTGTGGTGAATGAGAATGTAAAGAGATACTTTAATTAATTTTAATGAATTTTACTAGTCGTAATTGAGTGCTGTGACTCATTGTCAATTGACCTCATTTTTTTAGATGCAGAATTAAGAGTCTAGACTCTATTTTCAGTTTCAATTACGAAAATATAAAAAAACCTTTCGATAAAATTTGAATAACAACATTAAAATTCATGAAAAATATTCAATTTCCATTTTGGAACTTCAACCTGCTGCACATCCACAACTGGTGACAAAAAAAAAAATTTTCTCACATATCCCAAAATGTCAATTAGAAACTTTTTTTTTTTGCCAATTCAAATTCATTTTTCCTTTTATTTTAGTTTTTTTTTATATCATGCTTTAAAAGTGTAACTGTGAATCGATATCCGTACCTTTTTTTTTCATTTCATATATTTTTTTTGGTTCCATAAAATTAATTCCATTGTGTTTTGCAATGAACGCATATCGCATACATAGACTATTCCGGGAAGCACAGTCTTGTCATTAGGATATGGATAAGTCGCAAGGGCATGGTTACGTCGCTGGAATACCGGTACGTTGGTAAGACATAGCTCGGTCGCTAGGACATCGCTACGATGTTGTGTTAAACATAGACGTAAAGTTGCCCTGACGACACTATGCAGAATGTGCTGAATAGCACAACTTGACCGTTAAGGCTTCTTTATCTGGCTGTGATAACGACAAGTCTAAGATTGCCCAGATAGCATTTCGCAGACTGTTCTGAGTAGCACTACTTAGTCGTTAAGATATCTTTATCTGACTGTGTCAATGGCAAGACAGGAAGATGCTTTGACGACACTATGTAAACTGTGCTTATCTAGTTTTGTTAATAGCAAGACTAAGATTGCCCTGACGACATTGTTTAGAATGTACTGTGAAGAATCGCTTATTCATTAGGGTATCATTATGTTGCTGCCTTAAAGACAGTCGTGAGGTTGACCTAAAGGCATCAAGCAGACTATTCTGAGTAGCACAATCTGGTCGTTAGGGCAATTTTAACTGACTGTGTTAGCGGCAATACATGAAATTGTCCTGACACCGTGAAGACTGTTCTGAGTAACTTAGTCAAATCAAAACTTATTTGTTAGATCTTTAGGTTGCTGTCAGTTTCGACAGCCAAACATTTAATTTACCCTAACTTGCTGCTCGGGACGGCACAATTTCTATTAAAATTTATGTTGACAATTGTGTTTTTTTTGATGATGGCAAATGTATGGCGATGACACAAATAAATTTTAAAATTGCTTACAACTTGCATGTGACACATTGCAAAACACAAATGGATGTAAAATTTAAAAAAAAGATTATTATTTATCTAGAAAATTGGAAAAATGCAAATTTTTCTCCATTTTTAGGAAGGAGAAATTATAGAGATAGGGAATGAATTTTATAGTCATAGACAATAATACAGTCAAATCATCATAATTGAAGACAGTCATCATAAAACACATAAAATTTAACCTGAAAGGATGCTTATGTGAATATTTATTAATGTATAACATCAGATTAAATGAGAGCTTACAATGAAAAGTCAGCTATAGATCAGCATGACATAAATTAGAAATGAGAATCTTATGAGAATAAGAAATGGAAGTATTTATACATGGTTGATTATTGAATTCAATTATCGAGAATCTCAATGAGTTGGAAGAGCTTAAGTTTGTATCGGAATCGTTAATAACTTCAACAGATTCTTATTCCTTGATTATGAAGTAAGAAAGGGAAAAAGGAGCAACTTTCTATAAAGGAAATTATTAAAAAAGTTTATTGTTTTTGCTGCAAATTTATGCAAACTGAAGTCGATGGTCAATAGCATTAAGTTTTTCATGTAGACACATTAAATAAAAGACGAATTATTTAATATTCGAGCTCATTTAGAACTTAAAAACTGCAATAATTCAAGATTCAAATTCTTTCAAATTTTCATTATTCAGTCCAACAAACATAATAGTTGCGTTGGAAAATGGCTGCTCATCGCTATTTTTCTATTTCCGAATGCCGGCGTCCAGCGGCTACTGCCGATTTGGCGCTTACCGGTACCGGCATGAAAACTGTACAACTCAGCAACTATATGTTGGATGCTTATCCTAATAGAGAGTTTACAAGCTCATTATCTGTTAGGTTTAGGAGTCACCCAATATCTTGCTTGCTACTAGGCATTTACTTGTTTGACACTCCCAAGTAGAAGTCATTCAGTTCTACCAGAACTACTCATGTTCCTAACAGACATAGGACATGCCCTTGAGAGCTTACTTATCTTAAATATACTACATATGCTCTACATTGTGCCATTAAATCATTTTGTCATATAAAATCCATCCTCAAAATCTGCACTTAACTTCAAGTTGCATCTTTTCTGCTACAATAGATTTAATAGTTCAACAGACCAGCTTTCTGAAGTTTTTTAGAACAGAATAATTTGGATTTTATTTGCTTTAACCTCTCTTAGTGATAATATATCTTCTATACTCGTTAACTTCTCACATAAATTTCATAAAAAAGCTGCAAAAAGTTGCAAATATATTTAAAATATGCACTTGAAACTTCTTTATTTTACGGATCAGAGGAAAAATGAGTTTTACAAACTATTCAGCACATGGAAAATTCAAAAAGTTGGGGTAAGCTCGATTGGGTCACATTGAAGAGTTGTCCTTTTGGGAATCATCCCTAGCAGGCAAAGAGTGTGCTCTCAAGACCATAGGAAGCTTGAGATGCACAGATTTTAAAAAGCTAGAAAGAAACTAGTGCTCATGAGTTCGAATCTCCAATTAATACCAAAATATTGTTTACCTGTAGCTCTTATTTTTCTTTTTGCAAACTAAGTCGGATCTCGAATTTTTAAGACGCAATGCTCAAAACGGTGACCAGTGACCGTTTTATAGTGATGAAATATGCTTATAAAATGTACAGTTTTGATCATGGATTATCAGAGCTCGAAGTCGATTCGGATTTTGTATGGATTCAATATGTAATTCGAGTCAATTTCGAGCTCTGGCAGTCAAGATATACCATGACACTGCAGTAGGTTCTAGAGAATTAGAAGTGGCCAGGACCGACTTATATAACAACAATCAACCATGTAAAATGATTCCAACTAGTTTAAAGCCATTTTTATATCTCATCGAGATTCATCAAATTAAAATAAAATGAAAGAAACTTTTAAAAATTCTTGACATTTTGTTCTCACTTCATATTTCAATTAGAAATTTTTAGATGCTTATTTTTTACATAAATTTCCCTTCATATCAGCCAAACAAAACACAACAAAAGCATCTTTCTCTCTTTCCATTAGCATCATGCTCATATACAGCTTCCAATACTGCAAAAATACATTTTTTTTTTATTTCCAAATTTTTTTCCTCCTTTCTGCTTTACTTTTGCAAGAATAAAACCTTTAATATCTCTCTATCTCTCTCTCCCTTCCCTTACTCTATGCTTTTTTCCAAAACTAAAACCGCAAATCTCTATCATAAGACTCTTAATGCCTTTTGTGAATGTGTTTGTGTGTTTATGGTATTTAATGCCTTTGCATGTTAGTCAGCTGACAATTCCTGCTTTTATTGTACTTTCCATAAATCCTAACCTAAAAATAATTTTTATAAAAAAAAACGCTTTTTGATGCTTTTAAATGAAAAACTTTTGTGAAATTGAGATTTTGTCACGCTTTTGCTATTATTTTTGGATCATGCTAAATATTTTTGCTTCCTTGCTTCAAAAGTCTAAGCCAAAAAACAGTAATGTGTTTAAATTATAACAAAATTTTATAACAGAAAAACTTTATACTTTTTTTATATAAATCACAGCATCAAAATATAAAGCATTCAACACTCCTCAGCATCCATCTCACACATTAAACTAAAATTTTAAATTTTAAAAAAGTGAATTAAACACAAAAAATTTATAAAATGAAAAAGTACCAAATGCGACGAAATCAAATGTAGAATCTTCGAGGTTTTCACTTATAATTGATGGAAATTTAATAGAAAAATTCCTTTTTAGGATCGTTAAATCACAAAATATACTCGATGAGATGATGTAATGTCTCAAAATCATTTTGCGAACTTTTTTTTTTATCTTTTTTCATTGTTTTTCCACTCCTGTGAAAAAGGAAAACAGAGGAAAAAATTTTTCATTCTTTTCTATTTTCTCTCATTTTCTTGATCTTAAAGAAAATTGTATTTTAATCCAACACGAGCCGAAATTCATTTTGTTGCGAAATTCAGTCTTGGGCTTTTTTCACTCAATTTTTTTTAATAAACTTTTCTTTTCTCTGTTTTTTAAAAAAAATTGTTTTGACTTTGTTGGGATGGGGAGTTGGTGGAATTTAGTTGAGTAAGAATTGGTTGAGGATTAATTTGGAATTTTGGATTGAGGATTTCAAAAATTTGAATTTTTTAAATTTTTGAGATTTTTTAAAACTTTAGAATTTATAATAAATTTGAATTTTTTAAAAGATTAAAATTTTACAAGAATTCAAGTTATTTTCAAAAAAGCGCAAACTTTCAAAAATCCAAACTTTTCCAAAAAAAATTTTTAAAATTTCAAAATTTATCTTTTTAAAAAGATTTCAAATTTTTAAAAATTTCAAAAATTTAACCCAATTCTGAATTCTGAAAATTTCAAACATTTCCAAAATTCAATTTTATTAAAATTTCAACTTTCTTAAAATTTTTCAGATTTTCAAAAATTAAAGTTTTAATTTCGAAAGGCTCTCATTTTTTAATAACCAAAAATTTCATGAAGAAAGCTTAAATTTTCAAAACTTTGAGCTCATTTCAAAAAGATCTGATTTAAAAAAATTTAAAGTTGTTTCAAAAAAGATCAAAATGTTTCTTAAAATCCAGCGATTTTTGAATTTTTTTAAACTAATTCATTAAAGTTAGGATAAGATTTTCTTAAAATTCAATATTTCGCTATAATTTTAAATTTTCAGAAATCAGAATTTTTATTTCATAAAAGCTTCAAAAGTTTTATTTTTTCTTAAAAAGTTCAAAAACTTGAAAATTAAACTATGAATTTTGAAAGATAAAATTTCAATCAGAGTCAAAAGTTCAAAATCTTTTAAGAATTTCATGTTTTTCCTGGAATTAAGCTTTGTTTTAAAAAGGTTTAGAATCATTTTAAAAGATTCAAATTTTTTCTAAAATCTTAAAATTTGTAAAAATTTCTCAACATTTAAGACATAATTCCCAAATTCCCCGTCCAACCCCAAAGCATATTTTCATCGTTTAAATCTGATGATGGGTAATTCTTTCATACTTTTTATCTCTAATGTTCCTCATCCAATAAACTTTTCTCTTTTCTGTGTTGAATCCAGTGAGAAATCTTTTTCTTCTTAAATTGATCTAAATTTATTCAATTTTCACATCGTGATTTAATAAGCCTGTGAAAATATACTCGTGACTTCATGAAATTACCCAATTGAGAATTCCTCAAAATCGATAATTCAGTTTGAATTTACTTAAACCTAGACAGGCTCGTGTTGCTCTACGCAATTTTTTTTTTAATAAATTTTTTTTTTTGCTTTTTTGTTTCTTTTCATCAGCTTCTAAACTGCCAACATTATTGTACATATTTGTTGCTATAAAAAGCATCGTATACCTTCCGAATATTAACCCGGATTTGTAGGATAATATAATTTTATCCCTTCCTCTCTCTCTCACTCTCTCACTCTCTCACTCATATTCATGGGCCCACATATGATTTCGGCTGAGGCTTTTCTGTGTGTTGGGTGGGACTAGGAGAAAGGGAATTACGTGAGAGAGTAATCTTAAAAATATGAAAGAGAAATATATATACATAAAATTGAAATCGTTAAGGATGTTGACATTTGAACAATTTATTGTATATCATGACATATCGTTATGGAGAGCAATAGAAAGTTTATAAGAAACTCAAATATTTTATTTATTTATATGGAAAAAAGAGAACTTTTTGATTCGTTTCTGGGAAACGAGATGATGATGAATATGTGTAAGGGAGGTAGTCAGGGAAGTACCCGATCTTCCCCCACCGTCTCTGGTTCTCCCTTTTTTTGTCAGATAATTTAAAAAATCTTTGTACTCAATATTTCAAAATAATAAACAGTCGCCGCTATCCTTGTAACATTTACTGACTACACCCCTGAATAGATGTACCTGGGATTTTATATTCTGCTGAAATCGAGGATTTTTTTTTTGATGTTTAACAAAAAGTTTCTGAGAAAAACATTTTTCAAATTTGTAGAATAAATAAGATAAATTTACTTTTTTTCTTAAGAATTCTAATATTATGAGAGTATTTTGAATCTGCGTAGTAATTTTATTGATCCAATGGTGTTGGAATCGGATTCTTGTAATGACCTACCAACGGTGTATCATTGGAGTCAAGGATCAACGGAATAAGGGAATACAGAAGTAAAAGGGGAACAGAACATGAATCATTTATATTTGAAACTTTGCTGTGTAGTCGAATAACCTCCTATAGCTCAGTGGTAGGAACATGCAACAAAAAATCATGAGACATGGGTTCGAGTCCCACTCGAGATCCAGTATTCAGAGTTAAAAAAAGATCAAAAAAGTCCACTCTATGGAATGATGATTTCATGTTTCGGTACCTAAGTTACACACTGAAATACTTTCCACATTCCATCTACTTTCCACATTCCATCTACAACATTAATGGATACGTTAGACTTACTTGCTGCAGAAATGCTACAAACAGTGGAGGTGGACTAATGATATTCATCAAAAAGAACATCAAAATAATCAATGCTCAATATCATTCAACAACATTTGAAAGAATTTCTCTAGAAATTCTTGTAGAAAACACCAAATATTCAATTCTATCTTATTATAGACCTCCTGAACCAAGTAATCTAGTAAATTTTTTTGATGACATGGAAAATGAATTAAAACAAATAATTGGAAAAGTAATTCTCTTAGGAGATATAAATATTGACAAAAAGGCAATTACAAAAGATGCTAAAGAGTACAGAAACCTGATGGATTCTTATCTTTTGGAAGTAGTTAATGATTGTCCAACAAGAAATGCTAGCAATAAAATAATTGATCATCTGGCATGCAACTTCAACAATGCTGTTCCGATTGAAAATTTCACTATCCATAATAGTCTATCAGATCACAATATGATTGTTAGTGTTTTCAACGATACGAAAATAAGAAAGAAATGTATCATAAAAGAATTTAAACATATCGACTATACCAAAACTAAAAAAGACTTATCAAAAGAACTTAGTAACTCAAATATTCTAAAAGAGAAAAATCCTAACAAAATAGCTGCCTTCATTACGGATACGATGACAAAAGTGAAACAGAAAAACACAAGAACATTTAAATTTAGAATTCGACAAGAGTATGACGAATGTCCATGGTTCAACCTTAAAGTAATTCAAATATTAAAGAAAAAACAGTCCATTGCAAGGAAATTCAGAATTTACAGGAGCCAGCTCTACAAATGGAAGTTAGTATCCCTTGCAAAAAATGTCAAAACAACAATTAAAAATGAGAAGAAAAAGTTCTACAACGAGAAATTGTCAACACAGAATCCTAAAGAAATGTGGAATAACATTAATGGTCTACTAGGTAGGAATAAAAAAAATAAAATTGATGTCATAAAAATCGATGGTGACCCAGTATTCAACGAATCTATTTTGGCAAACAAATTCAACGAACACTTCATTAAAAGCGTAAAAGAAATCATCGCATCTAAAGCCCCTGACTACAGCAAAATAGACATTCCATATGCTCCCAAAACAATGTACTTGGACGATGTAGGTGAGGATGAAGTTATTATGGCTATTATGACACTTAAGAATAATGCCTCTCCTGGTATTGATGGAATCTCATCTAATGATGTTAAAATAATGAAAGACGAACTAGTGCCGGTAATATGTCATCTAATCAATTCCATGTTCCGGACATCAATATATCCAGATATCTTCAAAGTGGCAGTAGTGATTCCAATCAACAAATCTGGTGACATGACAAATATGAAAGATTACAGACCCATCTCAATATTGCCGACATTCAACAAGATAATTGAAAAAATTCTATACAATCGAATATACAATTTTGTGGACGAACAGAAAATCTTGTACACCCACCAATTTGGATTTAGACGAAAAAGTAGTACAGAAACAGCTGCCTTAGAAGTGACCTCGAAAATCAGAACAATTATTGATCAAGGAAAAATAGCATCAACAGTATTCATGGATATTACAAAAGCATTTGATACTGTGAATAGACAATTATTGATGAATGTCTTGTATAAATATGGTCTTAGAGGTACAATATTGGAGCTACTTGAAAATTACATGAAAAACAGAAAACAAATCGTCAAAGTCAACAAATCATGTAGTATTGCTTTAAACATAGAGACAGGAGTAGTGCAAGGCAGCACATTGGGAAGTCTCCTATTCATCCTTTTTATTAACGAGATAAGTATGCTAAAAACCATAAATGGATCTATTGTTATGTTTGCAGACGATATTGTGTTGATTAACGAACATCGGAAGAACGAAAAAGTAGAGCTGAAGATAATAAAAGATATGAACATCATCCTTAACTACATTGAGTCCCTAGGATTGGTTATGAATATGAGCAAGACCATGTACATGGTTTTTCACTCAACAAACACAACATATTATGATGACCAAGAGATTAAAGTCAATGTCAATCAAACAATACAAAGAACATATTCATACAAATATCTTGGTCTTCACTTGGATCCAAATCTCAAATGGAATATGCATGTTGAACATATTGAAAAGAAATTATGCTTTGCGTCGGCCGTATTATGGAAATTCAAAAACTTAATTCCACGAAAAGTCAAAAAGAACATCTATTTCGCATTATTCCAATCACACCTTCAATACATGATTCAGGTTTATGGATCTGCATGCGACAATATCATCAAGCCGATACAGCTAATCCAGAACAGAGCTCTTCGCAACGTCTTTGACATAGACAGACTTGAGAGCAAAGTCAACATGTATACCCACTTGGTCGAAAATTGTCTGCCTATAAGAGCCCTACATTTCGTCAACACAGCGTGTTATATATACGGTAATATTCATAAACTAATTCACACAAATCTCGTTCTAGATAGAAGTAAACCAAGAGGCAGAAATTCAAGAAATCTTCAACAAGCACTAGTCAAAACTAATTATGGCAAAAAGGATATCCTGTCCATGGGAGTTGGCATTTTTAACAGCATCCCGAAAGAACTGCAAAGTCTCAAGACGATGTCATCGTTTAAATGGGCGTTAAAATGTCACGTGAGAAATGAGACTTTCATGTCAAGATGTTTCAATAGCACTTATTTCAAGGAAATTTCAAATAATTCTTAAAATGAAATCAAATAGGACATTCATAATATCTTTAAAAGCTAGGATAACACTTTTCATTTGAAACTTTTAATTTATTTTATATCTTAAAACTGCTACTGTAATATTTTTAATCTCTAGATATATGTATTATTCTTCTAATGTTTAAACTTAAATTAATGTCACCCTTTGTAGACCTAAAAAATTGTAATTAGCCAATAATTTCCAAGAACTTTGAAGTTTCTTCAACGGCTTTATGCCACTGAAACTTAAGTAATATAAACTTCTGTAATTTATAACGTTGATCAAAGGTTTTTATGCCTTTTTAAGTGTAACTTAGACACTTAAATCGGCTTTTCCTTTGTTTGAAAAGAAATATAATAAAATAAATAATAATAATAATAATAAATACGGCAATTCATGAATTCAAAACTCAAAATAGAATCTTTTGTATCAGTTTTGCAATCTAATTTCGGAAATGGTCTTAAACCTTACCAAATTAAATTTAGGCGCTGCATTTAAGGAATCCCGAAGTCTCGATCTCGACAAATTCTCGAGACCGTGACAGAAACTTCCCGGATAGTCTCGGACTCGGCGGGAAGTCTCTATCTGAGGATTCTCAGTCTCGACTTCAGGAACCCTTAGCAACCATCTTTCAGACGAGGTGATTTGAACTCTCTCTATCGTTTAAATAACTTATCATGGAACATTGTTTGGAATTTAGCAGAGTGTGATATCGCAATTAAGTGATACCAAGAGATGATATGCACTTGAAATTTGTTAAGACCATCAAGAAAGACACCAATATTCCCAATCTCCTGGAATATCATCATATTATACTTTACTACACCTGCATATTGTCTACCTTTACTAAGAATCCAAACCTAATATCCCATTTCAAGCCACCAAATCCATATTGTCTAATCAATTTTCCTTTACATAATAAGCATCAACATAAGTTCCGCCAGTATTTCATTCATTTCCCAAAAGCCCCACACAAAATAACTCTTTTGTTAATAATGAAATGAAAACGATGAAAAGAGAAAAATATGACAAAGAAAAACTTCGACAACATACGTAAAGAATTTCATAGGAGACACAGAATTGCTTGATTCAATTTCATTATTATTTTATTATATCGCTTTTGTCTCGTTCTGTTACTGTATCATCCACCATACATAATACAATAATATTGTTTATATTGAATAAGATAAATTCAATATTTTCAGTTCTGTGCTGTTCTGTTGTGTTACAACACAAAAATTCAGCCACAATGAGCCATTTATAAATGAAACATGTGTATGTGTAATCTCCATTCAAAAAAAGAAATACTGAGAATGATGAAAAAGTTTAGGAATATTGAGGATTCGGTGGAGTGGTGTTCGTAAATGATGTGAGGGGTCCGTTTACTTACTACTAAGGATTCCCGAAGTCTCAGTCTCGATAAATTCTCGAGACCGAAACCAAGACATCCGGAAAGTCTGGGTCTCGGCATCGGGAATCCTTGCTTATTACGAGCGCTCTTATTTGGAACGCCTTGAGATTTTGTTGGTTTTGGAAGGCGAATGGGAGGGAGTCAAAAGTAGATGTTCCGCGTTTTTAGATATGTGAACCCTAAACAGCAAAACTGTAAGATTTTTAAATACTTCGCAGGCTTAATCAGAGAATTCTGAAATTCTAAGCAGTCGAAGAAAGCTGTTGGTAGGCACAGTGTAGGACTTGGTATTGGCAATTCGCAAGTGACAGCCAGCGATAAAGCCAGCTTAAGACGTCAACTGAGTAGACCATAAGTAAGGGGATTCCTAGTGGGAATCGAACCTATGTTCTTGAAATATTTGGTTTCATCATCTCAGTCCCACAGGTGTCGAATGTTTTATACTCTGAAGCTTAGCAAAATGCCAACTTAATCATTCAAATCCCGAGTGGACAACTTGATATAATATCTTGTTATTATCTAGACTGGACCTAAGGTCGACTAATAACATTTTCTTCGAAACGTTCAATAAAATTTGCCTTTGGTCGACCTTAAGTCTAACTAATTACCAAACATTATGTCAAGTTGTCCACTTAAAATGCCTCAAATACCTCTTAGTACCCAAACATCATTTATGAACCCCCCTCAATATAAAATCAATAAAAAATTTACAAAAGTCCTCGTGTTATTGATCGAGGGACTTAAGACGCATTTTTGTCCCAGCGATCAGTAATTGATTAACAAGTCACTTGCAGATCTAAAAACCAAGATCCAGTAAGTTCCAGGTTACTTCCAGACCTAAAAACCAAGATACAGTAAGATCCAGTTCACTTCCAGACCAAAAAACCAAGATCCAGTAAAATCCAGGTCACTTTCAGATCTTAAAAACAAGATCCATATAAAACTTCCACAAATTTAAGAACTTCATCATTTAACGGATTTTTATAATTCAAATCTCAAAACGGTCAAAAAAAATTCAAACATTGTTCTGTAAACACTGTAAAAACATCGACAAACATTGAAAAACACTGTAAAACAATGAAAAAAACGTGTTGTTGTTTTTGTTGTTGTTGTATTTGAAAATGAAAAACTGTTAATTATAGTATTTATGCGTTGATTTGAAACTTCTAGCATCCCAATAACTTGAGTATTAAAACCCAGAAACATCATTTATCGAATCTCGCCCAGCCGAACAAACGAACGAACAAAGTCAATATAAAATCAATAAAAAATGTTTCAAAAATCTGGATTTTTCTTTTACGATTCGCTTTCCTTTCTTTTGAAGCACAAAGAACCAATAAAATATTTTTTATACTTTTTGATAAACATCTTTGGATAAAGTTTCATATTAAATGAATTGTTTGGATTCCCCAAATTTTCAACAAATCTGATAATGTATGATACGTACATGGTCCCGAAACTTGCTCCCATGGGACTATATGGCATGCTTTATACCAAATTTAAAAGAAAAAATAAAAGTTTGGATTTTTTATACTTTTTTTTAAGGTTGTCAGATTATTTAAAAAGATATTTAAGATATGATTCATTTATGGTAGATGATTTTACGAGCACAAGGTATGGGTAAGCTTTACATTTTTGAGGGGGATATAAAAGTTTTGGTTGGATATTTTATTTTATGAATAAAAAGATATTTTATGCATGAATAACTTAGTCATGTGTAGTAAGTTAAACGAATTTTGTATGGGAATGTTTGAAAATTAGGTAACGCAGTGGTTAAGGTAGTGATGGACAACTTGTATGGTGGACAAAATGTTTGGGAATGCCATGAACCGTTTGCCGTATGCATTTTCGGTCGAGGCTAATCTCCAAGGTATCCCGTGAATTTTAAATGGTTCCCCACCACTAACTTAAGGAGTCATGCCAAAATCCTACTAACAGGGCCATATTCAAGGTGTATTTGACCCCCACTACCCTACCACTAACTCAGAATCAAATTTCCCAACCTTAAATTTCATCTAAATCCTCGATTTCAAACCTATTGCTCATTTTAAGCATTAAAACTTTACCGGATGAAAGTCATACCTGCTGAATATTTTACTAGCTACAAGCTTTTAGTATTTAACTTCATTTATTTGCAAGTATAACTTATTCATGACCTACATACATTTATTTATACATACTACCAAAAACATAAATAGCATCCAATAAAGTCAATGAAATATCACATGCTGAGTATATTAATAGCAATATATCGACTGTAGATATGAAATTGGGTATAAAAGGAATTCCAAGAATTGATTTCAACATGAATTGGAATTTGATTCTTGGGACAAATTTTGGAAATTCTTATAAAATACTATAATAAGGAATGAGCATACTTACTTGCTTACTTCGATGGTGTGATCCAGGACCTCCCACAATTGTCGCTTGAAGCTGGCTCTTTCACTGCCTTCCACTTGCCAATTTCCAATATCAAATACTACACTATGTGACAATGAGCATACTCACTTAAGTAAGCATAATTATGACTCAATCACTATGCAGATAAGTGCCTTGTTGGTCAAATAAGTAAGGTGTTCGACTCAAATTTGATATGGTTAACCCGAGAGTCGCTAGTTCAAATCTCAGCCATATCCAAAAATTGTCGTTTTTTCAATTGTCGATTGAGCCTGAGCCTAAGCATGCTCAATTTCGTGAGTAAATACTCTCAGGTATGCTCTGTGACTGCATCACTGATACTAAGCCTTAATTCATCCTTTCAACATTCACCTCAAAAAGCTTATTTTCGCAACAAATTCTCATGAAAACATTTTCGCAATGTTATTGACAAGTCTTTTCGTCTATCATCATCAATACATTATCATACATCAATTCTAATAATTGATAAACTGTCAGCAAAATGATGAGTAAACCAGCAACAAAATAAAGAATAATAAAAATTGCAAAAAAAAGGAACAAAAAATTTCACTTTAAGCAAATTGTGATGAGACTTCATATTGTGTCTGTACATTTTACTGTTTATTTTCAATATCCATTTTATAAATGGTATTTCGCATGTGCCGCAAGCATACGAAAATAATAAATTGATCAAAAAAAATAATACAGTAAAAATTTTTTTTATTTCCCTCAATAGAGACACGAAAAGGCGTAGTAAAATGGGGGGTCGTTCAGTTATTACGTCGAGGTGCATGGTGCGTATGTGCTGAATTTACTTCCGCGGAAGATTATTCCGGGGAATTTTCTTCCACAGAGTGTTCCGTCGGCTCCATGCACTTCTCCCAGATGTCTCAGTGGCAGAATGGTTTCGTACTTCGATGTCTAATTATTGTGATACCGACCAAGCGGTCATGAATTCGAGACTCGACTCAAAACCTTTTTCCTGTCTTTTGTCGAATCAGACTTACTGACTACTTCGCTTCGTTCAGATCGTTGTGATCCATTCATGGCCATGACCTCCCACAGGAGTCGCCTGAAGCTGGCTCTATCGCTGACCTTTATTTGCCAATCATATGCATTTCGAATCTTATGAGTTGAAATGCTGCTCACAGCGTCACTTTGTAGACTTAACACAATAAAGCTTATATGAGTACTTCTGCGATGTATGGAAGTACAAGGTCCCCCAAGAAAGGAGGGGGTAGGTCCATCATCTGTCCTTTTTCGAATCATATGTAGTGGAAGACTTAAGACAATAAGCTTATAATAGTGACTCTGCGATTTATAGAAGTACAAAGACCCCCTAAACGGACAAGGGGAAGGGGGGGGGGGGGGTCCAGATATTCATTTTTTTTGCGTGACATAACAAGTGAACGACCCCATTGCGTTTGTTTATTTTAACGAAAATATATGAGTACTTAGGGATTTTTTATTCATCGAAGAACTTCATTACGATATGTCATGAAAACATCATAAATGTCAATCATAAAAGGAAATCAATTGAGATATCGCTAGGAAAAAAAAATTTTCTAAAAAGTCTAAAAAGCGTTTCATTTCCTCTTCATTTTTCTCCTTATTCTTCTTTGCTTTCACTTCTCTTTCATTTCTACTCTATACTAATGAATAAATATCCTTTTTTCATGATAATCTATATCTAACTCTTATAAATACTAATACTATGTACGTCTAACAATGTCAAAAAATTTTCTAATTGAATTGTTGATATAAACTATGAATATTTTATGGAATATTATGATTATTCATTATTTTTATTATTTCACGTCAAATTTAGAATGGCTTATCAACAAGCTCTCGAATAAAAAAAGCTTTTTTGCATAAGCTCGATGCAGTATAATATGTATACATATGAGATAAAAACATATCTGTTTCTAATTTTTTTATCGTCAATTTATTCATATCTTTTCATATGAATTTTAAGCACCGTAATGAGGTAGAGCTGAATTTTTGCTGAGTTTTTGTTAATTTGATGGCGTTTTGGTTGATTTGGGGAATTTTGTATGAATGTTTGGTAGATGATGTTGGCCACAAACTAGGTCATTCAATGATTATTCAGCAAACATCGCTGAAATGATCGTATTCAGCAAAAAAGACCGAATTCTGCGAACTCATCAAATAATGTTAAATTCAGCTAACTAAAAATTTAACACTTAATTCAAAAAACGGCGATTAATTCTGATTATTTAGCAAAAAACACTGAATTCAGCTTATGAGACTGAATTCAGCAGCTAATGATGGTGAATTCAGATTACTTGACAAATTATGCTGAATTCAGCTACATCAGCAAATTATATTAAATTCAGCATTCACAACAAATATTGTTGAAAGCAGTTAATTTGGCCAATTATGCTGAATTCAGTTGTTCAGCAAATAATTTTGAGTTCAGCTTAACAGCAGTTAATTCTGAATTTGGCTTATTTAGCAAATAACTCTGAAATTTGCGTTTTCAGCAAACAATCCTGAATTCAGCTACCTTGTAATAGCGCCGAGTTCATTTTACTCAGCAAATAATTCTAAATTCAGTTTATTTAACAACTACTGCAGAATTCAGCGAATACAGCGAATTCATCTAAATTTGCTAATTCAGCAAAAGATACTAGACAGCTTGAATGCCAAATAAGTTAATTCAGCAAATAAACTCATGAATTCAAATTCGTTAAAAACACCGATTTAACCAAATTCAGATTTATTGTTTAATTGAGCAAATTAATTGCTGAATTCAGAAAATTCAGATTTAATTGCTGAATTCAGCAAATTCCGATTTAGTCAAATTTAGACTAATTGCTAAATTCAGCAATAACTTTAAAATTCAATATTTTCAGCCAAAATTCATCAAACTAAACAAAACTCAGGTAAATTCAGTAGAAATCACGTAAGTCAGCTTACTCATTGACAATCTCTTCGATTCAATTGGACTAAGCTGAATTGTGTATGTAACAAAAGTGGCTGTTGAATGGCTTTTGTGTAATAGTTTAGGTACAATAAATGTATAGAGCACAACAGACTCACAAATTGTAGAAAAAAGTGAAACTTTCATATGAAAAGATATGAATCAATTGACTATTAATGTATATCCATATCCAACTCAACAAAAAGAAAAATATTTTTTTCGTCCTGAAAATAGAAATTTTTTTTTCTTTTCTTTTCCATCTCTTCCACATACTTTTTTTTATATATAGCATATCATTTTACTATGAATTTTCCAAGGAGCAAGATTACATTTGTTCAAAGCCAGAAGACTCTGGAATGCATTTATGTTCAAATTTGCCACCATATCGAATAGGACCGTTAGTATGTAACAGTGAGTATCCTTAAGACAAGCTAAATTATATCATGATAATAAATTTTAATTTTTTGGAATGTTTTAAGCAACAAGTTGTTCTGCTTCCCATATTCATCATGATAAATTACTGCGCATTAGCCAATTTTAATTAAATTGATGTCACAAAAAGACAATGGAATTTGTTATAAGAAGAATGAAATGCTCTTTCTGCCCCTTTTCTTATGTTGATGGGTGTTAGATAACTAATTTAATGGTGGCTGTAGGAGCCTTTTCATCACTTTGTACGTTGAGTTGTGTGATTTAGGATTTTCAATTTATTGGAATTGTTTGGGAGGTTCCTGTTTTGATATTAATTGCTGGTTAAATGTATGTTCAACGATATGGGAGGATTTTGGTGCATTTGGCTAATCGAATAATGTTGAGAGTTGATTCGGTCAGTCAGATGCACCACACTTTAAGGGATTAATTGGGGAATATTTGAGAATAATATGAAAATCTTGGAAATATGATGGAATTCTATTTAACGGTTGGTTTAATTACTAGGTACTTGCTTCACAGGGTGCGCATAGCAATTGTGATTCACGACCTCAAATAAATTTCGCCTCAGTCAGACTTGAAACCGGCAATTGTTAGAATTTGTAGCGATCAGGCGTAAAATCGACATTAATAATTTAAAGCATAGCTACTCGTTCATTACTCGCTCTTTAAGGTAGCTACTCATCTTGAGCTAGTCGCACGAGCTACAAAGCATCAGATTGGATACTGTAAGCTTTAACATGTTTCCTAATATCATGTCTAGTCAAAAGAAATGATTATCTAAATTCGTTTTTAAATTTTTCGTTGTCAGATTGTAAAAACTCAGCATTGTTCTAAAATTTTGGCTATATATGAGATACACAGCAATTCACCTCTACCAGTCTCATTGCCTTTGATCCCTTTAAACTTCCAAAACCATCCGATGACCCAGAAAAATGCGCTTCCATCTCATCCTTAATCTTCATTTCTAATTTATCTCCATTTAAGCTTTTTATTTTATACTCTTCATGGGTCAAGGGCAATAAGAAGAATTTTTGATGCCGTTTCATACTTTTTTATCGTTGATCTGTACAAGCATAACAAAAAAGGGGGAAAAAGGAGCACAAAAAATATTTAAGATGAAAAACTAAATTGAGTGCGACAGGTGAAAAGTGCCAGAGTAAATTTTTATCCTTATTTCTCATTTTTTGTATACAAAAAAGGAGCTTATAGCAATAGGAAGTGTGAGAAAGCGAGCACTTGAAAATTGAAAATCAATTTATTCGCATCAAAATAACAGGAGCAGTAGTAAGGCATTAAATTATGTTACATTCTAATCAATTTATCAATTTAATCATCCATATATTCAACTTGAATGAATCTACGGTGATGTAAAAAAAATGGGCAGGAATTCATTTCATGTGTAGGTATGGTCCAGGGGTGGGCAACCCTCGAGGCACTTACTTACTTACTTCGCTGGCCGTACAGATCAACTGTGATCCATGGCCTCCCTCAGATGTCGCCTATAACTGGTTCTATCGCCGGCGTCCGCCTGCCAATTGCCAATACCAAATGCAATGCTGTCTCTATCGACAGCTTTCTTCCAGGAGTTCTTCGGTCTACCATGAGCTACCCTCGAGGCACACCTTGATGAAAAGCTTCGACTTGGCTTCGACCAAAACCGTACAACAGCATTCGATTCATGGCATTTTCATTCTTTTTTGTAGCCATACTCACCACTTGTGCCGCGACTCACAGGTTCCCCACCACTGCCATAGTCAATGAACTATAATAAATTTACCGTACGTCACAGGATACGTATACAGCATCGACATACAGATGAAGGGGAGCAAAAAAAAAATGAGAGGAAATTTTCTTTTTATGCCTTTTTTTTTTCATTTCTCCTTCGCTTTTTTTCCCAGCTAATCAGACACACATACAAGATTCGTTTTTTTTCTCATTTCCTTGTTTTCACAGCTATGTCTTTCGACAATAAATTGTACCACTGGGAATTTCAATTTTTTAAGCATAAATTTCTGGCATGCTCAATTTCCACTCCTGTCGTGCAATAAACTGTGACTTCTTCTCCGTATGTCAAGGCCCGTAAATTTACACTTACGCATGCAGTTGGACTTGGATATTAGAATGTCTACATAATAAATTGATATTATCACATGTAGTTTTGGGAATTGCTGTAAATTTATGAGGATGAAGATTTTTTTTCGCACTTGATGTCGAGTAGGCTATTAGAGCTGTTTAGGGACATGTTTTGTAGATGGCTTAAATTAAATTTACTTGCTGGAGGATTTTTGCTTTGATCCTCATTGTGTTTATTGAGTTGAAGGCCTCTTTTGGAAGTACTTAAAGGTAATTTATTGAGGGTTGTAATTTATATTGAATTAAATACTGGTTGGGGCTTTGGTAGGAGACAGGATTGGTATCCAGGCTGAGAAACTAGGCGGTATCGGTGGTATTTATATGAAATACGCGGTTTTTAGCAGGATTTGTATAGATTCTGGAATTTATCCGCTAGTTTCTCAGCCTGGATTGGTATATTAAAGTCGTGAAGGCATTGCCACTTTGCCTTAGTTTCTGGTAAAATGTCATTGAGATACAGGAGCGCCCTCAGTAGCACAATATAGGCTTGATACAATGAGATACTCGGAATGGTTTCAATCTTGAAAATTCATCGGAAATTGAGCCATTTTCTAAAATGTTGTGCTGATTGGGAATCGAACTTGCGACTCAGGATCATTCTGTTATACTTGATTGCATACTTTTACCAGTAAAACTCGACAGCAACTTGAAACTTGACAAAAATTAAATGACATTTGAAGAAAATCTGCTGACAGCTTAAAGCTCTGTCCTGTTGATGTTCAGCCTGTATCTTCCATCAAAATCAAAGAAAATGACCCTATTCATCCAGAAAATTGCCTAAAAACACCTCCACATTCCTCCGAAATTCCATTCATTCCACAATTCCCATTCCCACCAATTCCACCTCATCCCATTCAGCATAACACCTTAAAAAGCGTTCACAACCTCAATCCCATCCACATTCCTCTTGATTCCTCTCAATTTTTATTTGCATCCACGTTGTTTCACGGCCTAAGCAGAGATGGGAATAAAACACGTCGGCATGCTGGCAAGACGGCAACAACGAGTTACAGCAAAAAAGTTATTCAATTGAAAAATATAAAAAATTTGTCGAGGTGGAAGTGTTAACGAATAATGTACTAAAAAAAAGAATTTTTTGAGCATTAAACATCAAGAGTAAAATTATATTTTTTATATATGTTCCATCTTCCGCATGTGTCGGTTACACAGTACATGATAAATAATTTCTGGTATGTGAAGATGTCACGTTTTATGAATGACAGGTCTGAGTATAATTTCACGGCAGGTAGTTATATGCGCGCGATTTATCACGTTCATAAATTTTAAGGTTCTCACTCCCCATGTGACGAATATAGCAGTGCTCTGCATCAAGCAGTGCTCTACAGCCACCATGATTCGCTTCATTAAACATCAAATTTGTGATTCTATTTATGGATACGACAATGTCTCCCTCTGCCTATCCAAAATACATAAAAAAAAGTTATCTAATCATCCATTCATCCGTTAATGTTAGACATTAAAAAATCACATACTCTTAAATTTAACATTTTTATCGTCTATCTCAGCTACTCTCTTGAATCTGTACAATATGTTCTCTTATTTTCAGCATCTGCGGTGCCATATAGTCACAATACACCATCAAGTTCATCGTGTGTAAATTGGAATCAATATTATACAAATTGTACGCAACTTGGTGGAAATCCATTTCAAGGAACGATATCATTTGATAATATAGGCTTAGCATGGGTGGCGATATTTCTTGTAATTATTGCTTTACATTTTTTTACTCTCTACAATTTAAGATTTTATTTTTGCATTTATCAGGATGAAAAAGAGCTTTTATATCTTTTGGTAAATGGGATTTTGTGCTTACGGAGAAGAGAAATAAGCTCTTTTATCATTTGCAGAGTTGGGTGATGGAACTTTAGGGGGATGAAGATTGGGGGTTTGTAGTTTTAGGTTGTAACTAGGTTGAGTTTCAAGCAGGGTGTCAAGTTTACTAGTTCATTACTTACTTACTTCCTTAACTTGGGAAAAATTAATCTCTTGATCGAACGTCTGCCGGCTCAATTCTTCGACTAGATCGGAGTATTAAGCTTTTCAGTGTCCTTTTTAGCAATCTACTTCAGGAAATACTCATCAAAACTATGAATTCAAGCTTATTAGTTTCCTGAGGGACACACTATGTAAAATAGTCGGAAAATGTTATCTCCGTATAGATTTGACTCTGGCTTCGAGTCAGATGAGAGTAAATCCTGTTGACGCTAATGTCACGCCAGCTTGAAGGCACAATTTTTCAACTTTTTTACGATGTGTGAGTTTAAGGTTTAAAAGACGTTGTATTGAATGGCTAAATAATGATTCTAGATATTGAAAGTCTTGAATTCGACATCAGCAGGTGTTGGTTCATCATTTGTACTATTGTATAAATTTGGATATATAATTGCCTTACTCTATCGAGTCACTAAGTCAGTTACTTGCTTGATCCTTTAGTATGACCTATTAATTATGGGATGTCTAAGTGTAATCGCTTCAATAATACATCAAGAAGTTAGTTTTGATTGAAAAATTTTAGAGTATATGGGTATGTTTTAGGTTTTGTCTAATACAGATCATACAGTACAATAAGACCAAAGCTTATTAAGCGTTTATCTGGCTAACACTGTAAATTTCGTATCTCAATTGACCTAGGGTGTCAAGAAGAATAACTTAAGAAGCACTGTTCAATAACATATCCATAATTCATTCCAAGACAGTACATGCAACAGCATTTCGCACACAAAAGCTTCATATTCCTTTCTCATCCCTCATTTCAATCAGTCATTCCTCCAATTTTAAACAATACATTTACAATGGACAGTAAAAATTTGTCAAAATCATCCTCCATTATTCAAAAATTTCTGTCCCAATCAAGATCTTTAATATAACATTGTCAACATGACATTTTAATGAACTTCTAACCTGCATAAACATCGTCTATGTCTGCTAAATTTCCATTCAATCTATAAATCAAGAGTTTGTCATGTAAACTATCAAACTTTACAATCAATCCTGCACAAAAGTTCCATTTCCTGATAATTCAAAATTTTGTGTCTCCGTCAATTTTCCAGCTCTGCAAAATGCCCGATAAAGGCACTAAACATTAGATACATTTGATGAAATTAGAATATAAATCTCAATAAAAATTGAATTTGTAAAAATTTATTTTCACTAACAGGTCATATCATTGGAAGGATGGACGGACATAATGTATTATGTTCAGGATGCCCATAGTTTTTGGGATTGGATCTATTTTGTTTTATTGATTGTGGTAAGTTGTACATCCAATATTTTTTTTTGTGTTTTCTATCTATCTGAGTCGATAATATATTGGTTTAATAGATGAATGGAATGTATGAAAAGATTTACGGTTGCTATTTTTTTTCTACTTTCGCTTTTGTTGCCAAATTCGTGTAATTTTTTTGCGAAAAAATAAGAATAAATTGCTACATTCACGCTATCATTATCTCATAAACTTCAACGATTATCTAATGTGAGAGGATTAGACAGAATTTAATGTAAAAGGACATTAATGGGGAAAGAAGAAATGAAATGGAAGATAAATTACCTGGATATCAATGAGATTATGTTTAGTTGAGCATTAATTTTGAATTAATATGTTCGATGTTGCGGTGATGTTGGGAAATATTGGGAGAATATAGGGCTGAGTTCTTCAAATTAGTAGAATAAAGCAGAATTCAGCAAAACTTATGAATGCTGAATTCTGCTAAAATGTGCTGAATTATATTGAAAGTTTGCGTAGAATTCTATTTAAATCAACTTGAATTTGCTAAATTCTACTAAAATCAGCAAGATTGTACTGTATTCTACGGAAATCAGGAAGAATTTACTAAATTCTACTGTAATCCGCTTAACTGTGCTGAATTCTACTAAAATGTCCTGAATTCTACTGAAATCAATACGAATGTCTGAAATTTACTGAAATCAGCAAGAATTTGTAAATGCTGAATTCAGCTAAGCAATTGTGAACAGTTCAGTTCAGTAAGGGCTGAGTTCAGGTAAAAAGTGCTGAGTTCAGCTAAATAGTGCTGAGTTCAGCCAAGAAGTGCTGAGTTCAGCTAAGAAGGGCCGAGTTCAGCTAAGAAGTGCTTTGTTCAGCTAAGCAGTGCTGAGTTCAATTAAGTAATGCTGAATTCAGATAAGCAGTACTGAGTTCAGTTAAGCAGTGCTGAGTTTCAGTAAAGAGTGCTTAAGTTCTACGGAATAGTTCTGAAAAAGCTGAATACGACTAAATAATGTTGAAATTAGCTAAATACTGTTAATTTCTGGCAAATTTTACTAAATTCAGCTCAAATGTACTGAAATCAGCAAAATTACTACTGAATACTGTTTACGCTGCATTAATCTTCATCTAAATTCAATATGCTAAATTCAACTGAATAGCTTTAAATCAAACTAAATTACTTTCAATTTTGATCTAAAGTCTCACTTTAACCTTAATTACATCCGATATTCTCCATTTGAATCATTTTAAAAATCAATTAAGCTTCATAAATTCAAAAATACATTCTTAAACTACACATGTTTCCTAACTCCTCTCAATAAATTTTCCTTTATGATCTAAAAATTTCAACAAACTTCATTCCTAATAATGTCCCACAACATTACTTTCTACCCCATAACGACACCGTAAGCAGCACACATGTCTAATGATAATGTTTTTTTTGTTTTGGTTTAGAAAAAACAATTATGTACAAGACATAAATTTCCGTCTCCATAAAAACTATCCTTGCACCACACAAAAAAATGTGTCATATAAAAAATTTTCAATAATAAAAACCTGGAAGTGCATAAATTTCATTTTTTGTCTTCTTAATGCTACGACTTCAGTCAGAAAAAACCCAAAATCTTGTAAATTATTTTGTCTGGGTGTCATTCATGCTGACAGGCAAGCAAGAAGTCTTCTGTGTGTGTATTTTATAGAGCTAATATTGATTTCTTATTTTTTGGCATAAAACAGCTATGAAAGCTTTCTTATTATTCGATAAATTCATTCAGAAAAACGTTTTTTGTTGTAGCACTGGGGAGCTCCTTTTGAACAGCGGGTATTAAAAAAGTTTGACGGAAAATTTGAAAGAATTATTGAAATTTAAGATAAGAAAATTGGGATTTTCATTCAATTTTTAATGGACCAAATGGAATTATTTATGAATGAAAGAAGTTGTTTGATGTCGTGAGGTGAATCTCATGGAGTTTTAGATGTAATTGGTGTTGTGATCATCAGTTGAGAAGCTGAAAGATTTGTTTTGATGATTTAAGCTTCTGAGAGGTCTTTAACCTGGATTATTCTAGTCTAGAGTGACTTTGGAAGGATTGAAACCTGATCCGGCACTAATTTTGAGTCCCAAGGCTGGCAAAAATCTGTGTCGCTTAGTTCCGTATCAGGTTTCATTCCTCCCAAAGCCATGTCGGCTTATGGCCCGATTTCATATCAATTTACCGACTTGTGCTCTCCGGTAAACCCGAAATGGCGCTTAATACTCCAAAAACTCCATAAAATCCAGTCATGGTGACCAGATCGGCACCTAGATATTCCACCAAACCCAAAACTGCGCTCTATACCCCATAGTATCCATATCTCATCACCATAACTTCCAATTTCATTTTTTAACTACATCATCATATGTACAAAATAATGCCACAATCGTGCCCGACAAATTTTCTACAACACTTCATGCTTCACCTTATACTAAGTCTGTGGTAGAGTCATAAAAATGTATGACTAAACCATGATTCACATATTCTTTTTTTTTTGGATACTCAAAAGGCAATTTCAGACCATTAATTTGATTTATTTAAAGAATTATTAAACGTGTACGGATGTGATGAGGTTTTTATTTATCAATTTCTTGAACAAGGATTATGGATAATAGAGAAATGAAAATGTCAGCAGAGAATTTATGGTGTTTACTATCGGGGATTAGTGGGCAAGGGTGTATCATGGGGGGACAAGGGTGGTTGACCTCACGACCATCTTTGTTTTGGAGAGAATTCTTTAATTTTTTGGGTTTTCTGAGGTAAATCTCTATCGAGTTCCCCTGGGGTTGAATCGAAATCTACCCTAGACATTCAACCATACCCTGTCCAGTTAGGTAGATATCCTACCCCACCCAACCCGGCTAGACAAGGCTATTCCAGGTTACTCTACTTCAACCTATTCTAGGTATTCCTTAGACTGAATGAGGAGTAGGGTATGTAGGATTCGTTAAAATCGTCGGGTAGGTAGGGTAGGATACCTTGAATAGGGTGGTAGGATACAGATAGGATATATCCGGGTAGGTTAAGAAACCGCCCTCTTAATCAACCCCTGTATGCCCCTGAATGCAAGGCTCTTATAGACAAGAGCTTAATGAATCAATTTACAATCCAAACCATAAATACATCCCTAATAGGCATAAAAAAAGAAGAACAAATCAGACAAACAATCTGAAAATTAATTTTTTTCTTCTTTATTAAATAGAAACAAGATTTGCAAAGGCAAAGTCCATTAAAAAAGGGTTGAAATAGAACAGAAAAATAATTTCTTTTGAGGTTAAAATTATAGCGATTATTACTTAAGTTGTTCTATCTGATGAGGAAGTAGCCCGAAAGCAAAAAAGGGATGGAAAAAAATTCTTTGAATAATAAGAAACAGAAATGAAAGCTGTTAAGAGTAAATAAAATTGCATTGATTTTACTGTGGGTACTTTATTGGCTTTCTTTATGTGTATGGCTTGGTCGACGGGCATTCGAGAGGAAAAACCACAGACCTTTCAACTAGCAGTTGAACTCACAAACAAATTAATTCAATTTTCTCTTTTTTCCCTTCCTTTATACTTTCTTGTCTAACATTTCTCGCTTAAATGAATCGTTATCGTTTTACATCAAAGCTAGGAATATTAAATTAAGAAAATTGCTTTCAACCTCAGTCTTTTATGCTTTGGGGGAAAAGATTGTTTGGACGAGAAATTGTTATGGAATATGACAGATAGGATAATTGATAGTATGATGAATTGGAAGTAGTTTATTTGCATAAATTGCACGTTTAACGGGTTTTTAAAAATTCAAATTCAAAATGGCGAATTTTCCTCCACTTCGAAAAGTTTTTCTTCGATAATTTGTCCATTTCTTGAAGATTAAAGCAGTTCTTTGCATTAGTTTACTTAAAAAGATGGCAAAAGTGGAATACAATAACAATATCATCAATAAACATCTTATTTTTAAAACTTAAATTCAAAATGGCGGTTTTTCCTCCACCTCGAAAAGTTTTTCTTCGATAATTTGATCATTTCGTTGAATTTTCAGCAGTAAGTTGCACAATTTTACTTAAAAAGATGGCAAGAGTAAAATACAATAACAATAACACCAATAAACATCTTATATTTCGAAATATTAACCTTTAAATATTCCACTCATAACCTCAATTAATAGCCATTTCCTTCAGGCAATATTGTGGCTAATCAAATCTCAACTGCTTAGCCGAAAAAATGCCAAACATCAAAACCAAACGTTTACTGAATGAAAATGAGTGCGTGTGTGAAACGAGTGGGATGGAATGTGCAAATGTGGCATTCATTAATGGAATGTGATATAATTGAATTAGCTGCTAATTACTTCTTTTTTGTTTTTTTCATTCTATTTTATGCATTTTTTTTCTTCTCCCTAGATTGGCTCCTTTTTTATGATCAATTTGTGCTTGGTCGTAATTGCGACTCAATTCTCCGAAACAAAGAAGCGTGAAATGGAACGAATGAGACAGGAGAGGGCGCGTTTTACGTCATCATCAACGTTAGCATCGAGCACCAACAACTCGGAACCAACAACGTGTTATGCTGAGATTGTCAAATACATCGCACATCTTTATAGACGCCTTAAACGCCGTTTGATTAAGAAGTTACGATTGTATAAGTATGCATTTGATAACCGTTTGTGTTGTTGTTTTGAATATGCACTTGACTTGTTAATTAGATTTAATTATTTTTTATTAAACAATATACTGAGAAGATAACTACATGTTGAAGTTCTTTCCCCAAAAAAATCCAAGACGTCGAAAAAAAAAATTAATTAATTTTCATTCTTAAAAGGTTCAATTATCATTATCGTCATAAATCTCACAGCATGAAAAGCTCCTTTGCTTTCCATCCAACGCACTTACATTAAAAAGGAACAGATAATTCTGATGAAAATTTTCATTAAAATAAAGCATAAAATGAACAAACAATGATTCTATTTACATTCAGATTCAATAATCTATCTTCATGGAAATTCTAATTGAATTTTACTTTCTTTTTGGCTGCTTCTTGTTCCTCACAAAAAAAGTAAATTGTGTAAAAATAGAAAAAAATAAAATAAAAATTGGATAAATTTATTGCATTTCGAGATAAATGAAAAAGAGACGAGCGAATCACTTTTTTCATTTCGCTTTATTTGCTCGTCTTTTGTTTGGAAAGAGTTTGGCTAATGAAAAATATTTTGGATTCTTGAGTAGAGCGTGCCAAGGAATCTCGTTTTCTGCCTCAAAAGTGACTTTAGTAACAAAATTTCTGCCTCAAAAGTGAATTCAGTAACAAAATTTCTGCCTCAAAAGTAACTTCAGTAACGAAATTTCTGCCTCAAAAGTGAATTCAGTAACAAAATTTCTGCCTCAAAAGTGAATTCAGTAACAAAATTTCTGCCTCAAAAGTGCATTCAGTAACAAAATTTCTGCCTCAAAAGTGAATTCAGTAACAAAATTTCTGCCTCAAAAGTGAATTCAGTAACAAAATGTCTGCCTCAAAAGTGAATTCAGTTGCTGGCACATTTCCCGTTCTTATCTATTTAATAAGACAAAAACCTATCCACGTAAAATTCAATTCATTTGAAAAAGTTTAAGGTAGATTGAAACTTATTAATTATGAAGTAGACATAGACCTGGGAGTAAAGTTTTGAGATGACTGAAATGTAAATTATTATTGATTTTTCTGCTCATAGTTTCCGAGTTTGCGGATGTTACCTGAGAGGATTTTAAAGCTTCAATTTTAAATTTTGAAAATAGATATTTTGAGTAGCGGAATTAATTAAGTAGCTGTTGATCTATCAACAAGGCAGATGACAGAGGCTCCAATTACCTTGACACCCGCCAATCTCCCTTCCAAAATCGAAAGCCAATTTATCTTAATTCACAAAACCTTGCATCATTTCAACTAAATTAAAAAAAAAAATACTTCAAAATAAATCACGTAGTAAATTTCACAAGAATTACGTCGTGCAGCTGAAAGGTGCTTATCGCTAAGAAAAAAATTTCAAAATGAAAATCTCACGCTCGTTTTTTATACACAATATTTATTCAAAGGAGCTTTCATTTCAATTCAAAAAAGACTGAAAGAACTTCTTCATTTAATTATTTTTCCATTTTATTTTCTTTCTCTTCCCACCCCCACCTTCTCTTCATTCACCAAAAAAAAATATATATTCAAACCTGACACAGAAAGAAAAAAAAATATTTTTTTTCCGCTCACACACTGCTCAAAAAATTATTCAAAAAAAAGTGAATTATGAATAAAAAACGAATAGAAGATTGATTTAGAAATACAGAAGAAGAGTTTGTTCCCATGAGAAAAAGCTCATCAGTAATGTTGTACATGTACATGCACATCATAATACAATGAGGATATATTTCGTTCTAAACAATTCACAATACTTCACATCTTTCTATTCTTTGTTATGTGGATTATAATTACGAGAAAATACAATAGATAAAGGGGCAGGGTTGGAAAATGCAAATTGATACTAAAAATTAGTGCCTAGTTTGGAGAAGTGATTTATTGAGTGCTGTCAGAATTTGAACTTCATTCTGATCACTTGACTTCTGGTCTAATCTCCATGCACTCAATTCTACACAAAGCATACTCTAACATTTTCTACTATGCTCATTAGGGTGTCTAATTCACCATTGATTCTAGCTCAAAAATTTCAGCCAATATAAAGACAAACTTTCATGCGAAATAATAAAATCTTCATCCGCTGGAAATTCAGACTCAATGCCTTGGCTTAAGTATCGAGTCTATGTCGAAGAGCATTTATCTCAATACAGACCTCGAAGTCGACTTGAGTCAAGTCTTTTCCATATGTATTTGTAAACTCTCACTTGGTTATTCCAGAGCTTCCAAGGTATGATTTAGGGTGCTTTTCAAGTTCGAGTTAATCATTTTTTCAATCGATTTTTAAAATACCAAGTGACAATAAAATAGTTCGACTTCAAGAAAAGCCTGATATTCCTGCGCTTTAGATGCCTCAGGGTTTCAAATATCTTATAGTAACGTCCAAGAGATAATTTGACAAATACCTAGTCAACTGGATTAGATAAAGTCAATCTTTGATCTTTCTAGGGTTCAGGGTTAGCTGTGCAAACCATTGAACTTCCTTACCCAAATTTATCTCTAGCATTAAAATTCTTCATTCGAAATTCCACAAATTAAGCCTTAAATTGAAAATTTGAAGCTTTCATAAATTAATAATCTTTTTCCATCAGCTTACGATTTAAAATCTATGAATTCGCTCTACAACTCTTGATTTGCTATTTTTCCAACCCCTCCAAACAGAATTCTTCAGCTAATAAAGCATATGTACAAAACTTCCTCCCATAATTAGCTTTAGATAAATTTTTAAAGTACATGAACAATTGGAAACGCTCAAAAAAGTATATGAAAAAAAAATAATAATTTTAATTTTTTCTGTTCGCATGTTTTTTAATTATGTTAAGTTCTCATGCTATGATGCAAAAAATTGAGTACATGTTGAATTAAAAAATTATTCACAAGTGATACAAGAGAAAAAGTTTTATTGTTTGTCCTGCTTCTGTTTAGAGACAACAAGTTCCTTATTTTATTGTTTTTCTATGCATTAATTAATTTACTCCAATATATTTTATACTTATTAAGCAAATTTTTATGGAATGAATGATGATAACTACGAAACGCTTTCTTTATGATTAATTCCAACTTCTGTTTTTATTGTTTTGTTTGTCTTTCCATTTCCTTTTTTCTTTATATATATTACGTAATTTATTTTCGATTTTAGAGGTTCTGAATGGGAGTTTTATGAGATATTGTCTTTAAATAGGGTTATATGGTCTATACAGTGGCGTAGCTAAGCTTCTAGTTCGAACGAGGAATTTATGGTTAATTTTAATTAAAATTTCAAAATTTTCTCCCAATTTAGTCATTGTCAAATGTTCAATTTTCTCCTCTAAAACTAATAAAATCATGAATTTTTAAGGATTTTACAAAAAGGGTTCAAAAACCTTATCTAAAAAATTGGAAATTTCGTAATGCTTCTTTTGGTTAAAATGTCAACCTCGCCACTGGCGAGCCTTCAAAGAGTCAAATTCTCATTTTGACAAAATAATTCTACAATATTCAAGAACTTTTTACGAAAATGGTTCAAGAACTCTAACTAAATCATTGGAAAACCTTCATTTACAACTTTACTTCCTACTCTTTTTGAAAAATCGGGACATTTTAAGGCTTTATCGGGAACTGCGAGAATGTAAAGTACATAGCGTCCCGGCAAAAATAGAGCAGATGGCTAAGCTAAATAAGTAGTCGTTCACTTCTAAGTCTCTGATTTTAAGAAAATCAATACCTTAATCAAAAAAAAAAAAAATTTTGGTGAAGAAATAAAGTTATTTTACATAGTGAGGATTCGAACCAATGTTTTTAAATCGTAAATTTAAACTGAAAGTCAGATTGCCAATATCTTCTTTCTCAACTAATAATCATACAATTACCACATTCTTTCACTTACTTGTTACTTTTTTGAAGGCTCACGAAGGACCATTGCCGCGTTTAGAGTTCGTCGAATTTTACCAATTTTTAGATAACTTAATCCCGGGATCCCGCATCCCGGGATCCCGGGATCCCGGACGTTCCGGTCCCGAAATCCCGGGTAGAAGCTTCAATCCCGGGAATTGAGAATTCATTTGATGTTGATACAAAAACTTCAAGTTTAAAGTCTAAAATTTTAAAAAATTAAGAACCACACGTTTGAAAATCATGTCTATATAATATAAGTAATTTCATCCACAATTTTTGAAGTTAAATTTAAAAATGGGCTTTACAGTAAAATAACAATAATTGATTGAAACTTTTTTCAAAAATTCATATTAAATTTTTAAAGAAAACCAAAATTAAAAAATTTTTTAAATTGATACCAAAGATCTGAGGATTCGAACCAATGTCTTTAAATCGTTAATTTAATCCCGAAATTAGATACTCTATGCTATTTGAGCTAATATCACATCTTTTTCGACTATGTTATTACAATGGCAATTATTTGTCAATTTATTTTGTTACTATTTCACATTTTTGGTACTGAAGGCTCACGAATAAAACTATTAGTATTACATTTGCACTTGAATTCGACTAAAAACTTTATTTTTTTCATTCCAATCGAAATCCCGGGATCTGAGATTTCAAATCCCGTCTTTAGATAACTTCTGCCAGTTTGTTAATTCCTTCTAATATTTTAGAACCTCTAAATTCCACCTTGAAGACATCCTTTAAGTTTCTCCTTCTTCCTTACTCTTTATACAGTTCATCTTTTATATTTATTTCCCTCTCATCATTTACTCCTCTATATCTCCTCAGTCATTCTGAGTTCGCATATTTGTTTGGTTTTTTTTTTGTTATTACCCCATTCTCATTCCACCCACAACTTCCTGTCTTTATTCTCACAATCTGCTTAATTCCTTACTCTTTTATTTTCTGTTTACACGACTGCAAGTAAAATTCATTAAAATTTTCCGCGGTAATAATTCAATTTCTAAGCCATAATGAGTTTCAATGTCATAATGATTACTCATTTAAAATGTCTTTAGGGAGACTAAATTGACTTTGTAAGAATGGCGGATGTTGTGTGCATATCAACATACTTACACATACATGCACACACATCTATCCATTAAAAATTGTTTCATCATTATACTTCTGGTAAAAGCCTTCTACAAATATTTATTGTACATGCGGTTGCTGCGTACAGTAAACAATTATGAGTCTAGGATGTGATGTAAGTCATCAATATTGTTGAAAGATATTTGAACAAAGAATAATAATTGTTATTATTATGTCTGTAAGGATAGGATTAATTAATTATGCTCATCATCATCATTATGTCAATTTTACTTATCATTTATGGGTACATTGTTATTCAAAATGAGAAAGCAATTTACAAGTAAATAAGCTCAAGTGTAAATAAGACTTGTAAATTTTGTGAATGTTTAAATTTGTTGTTTGTGGATTTTTTTTTTGGTGTGGGTAATTTCGTTTTGAGAATGGTTTAGAAGAGCTTTTGTAGAATTTTTGAGACACAAACAAATTAAGACTCTGATTTTTCATAATTTAGTTAGAATGTAAATAAGTTTGAAAAGATTCAGGGAATTTTAAAAGTAGGCAAAAAAGATGCAAGATATTTGAAAAAGATGTAACGATTTTAAAAAACTGCAGAAAAATTTGCAGAGCTCGAAGTTTATTCAAATTTAATTTGGATTAAAATCGATTTTTGGATGCACAATCCGAATTAACTTTGAGTTCTGAAAATTAGGGAAGATGCAAACATTCAAATGGATGCACATAATTTTAATTTGATGCGAAATATTTGAAAATGGGTGCAAAATTGATTTAAAAGATTTAGACATTTTGAAAAGATGCAATTATTTCGAAAAGATGCATCAGTTTTGAAAAGTGCATTGTAATTTTCAAAAGATTCAAAAATTTTCAAGAAGATGCAAAATTTCTCGCAAATATAGAACTTTTGGAGATGCGAAGATTATTAAAGATATCAAAAATTTCAAAATAATTTTAAAAACTTAAAAGAAGTTCAGAAAATGAAGAAAAATGTGAAAGCTTTAAAATAATTCAAAAAAGATGCAAAAAAATTCAAAATGATCCAAAAAAGATTCAAAAGATTTCAAAATGATCCAAAAAGATGCAAAAATAATTCAACATGAAATTGAAAAGTTAGAAAAGAAGCAGAGCTTTTATCAGAGATGCGAAACTTTTTGTTGAAGATGCAGAACGTTTTAAAATGATGGTAATTTGTTCGGATGAAAAATTCAAATTTTTTTGAAAAGTTCAAATAAAATTTAAATCCAAAATGCTCACATTGACTTCCATGACACATCCAACATCCCATAACATCATCCAAAACCCAACTTAAAAACATCCATAAACCACAACCCCAAAAAAACAAACTTTTCAAACATTTTCATAATAAATCCTCGACATTTAGTCATCAAACTTGACAGAATGCCTATCATAATCCAAAATATTTCTCATGTAAATTTCTCTTCATTCAAGCTCCACTTCAAACTTTAAAGTCAATGAATAATTTAAGAAATTTAAACAAAAACAAGCCATAAAAGTGAAAAAAAAAAACAACAATAATAATAAAAGATGCTGTGCCGTGTTAAATCCATCCTTCCTTTTTTTAAAGCTCAGTCTTTCATACATTATAATACCACAAGCATCAACAACAGCAAGAAGTAAAATAATAATATCATATCATATGTACCAACAGCAGTATATATCTCATCTTCATTTTTCGGAGGATTTATTGTTTTAAAATATTCATAGAGACTCATTATTATGTGTATATTGTACAAGCAAACATGAGATGATGTACACCAGGAGAAAAAAAAACTTTCTCTTTTTTTCTTGAAGGAAAGGAACAGCACAACAACAAAAAAATTGTTACATGTTGGTTTCTCCTGGATATAAACATTGTATTGTGTCATGTTGAGAGTAAAACAAAAGTTTACAACATCAAATTTAATGGTTTTAAGCTCTTTTCGTTGCTTTTTTTTTTGGTCTGAGGCAGACATTCATTGAGTAATTACTTTCTCTCGAGGGATATACCTGAACAGACAATAAGTATACTGACCTAAATTAGAGTGCTCATTAGTATGGTCCAGTGTTGTTCAAACCGTACGCCAGGGCACATTAGTGTGCCACTGAAATATTTTGGAATTGCCATTAACTGCATGTCGTGTGCGGTTTTGCCCAACAATAAGTGTTTGACTTATTGGCATACTCATTTACTTGGCTTTACAGATCAATTGTGATCCATGGCCGCCCTTAGATTGCGTCTGTAGTTAACTCCCGCCTGCCAATCAACAATGCCAAGTACATTAACCATCTCTATCGTCAGCGCTCTTTTTTGTGAGCATACTCATTATCATGTTCCTTGTCATGATATCAAGTTCCATTTGAAACTTTCTTACTTCACCCCTTCAGGGTCCATTGCCGCCTTTAGAGTTCGCCGGAAACTAGATCTGTCTTTACATAACGTCTGATATTTTGGAAAATTGTGGCAAACTTCATTTTACGCCACCAAAATACGTTAAAACTGCCCGACCAATACACCATGGTCGTATGGGTATTGCTGCGACATTGTGCTCACGATAATTCGTTAAGGTGTCCTTACGGCATCGTGATATCCGATTATGTTCCATTTTTAAGGCAAACAATGAAATTTGCAACATTTTGCAACTGGCATCGAGACATTTTCATTATTTTGATGAATCCATACCCAAAAAGAGTAGGTGAAAGGGAAGCATTGACACCCAAGCCTCTCAAGCATCCGCTAATCCTTAATAGGCTACTGAGACAGATGATGCACTTAGTATACTTTGATATGTACCCAATCTTACTAGAAGTGCTCAATATTACTTCCCATTTTACGTCAGTGATGATGACGCGATTCCCCAGCGTCTATATTATCCCGCTCGGTCTCATTTCATAAATTTAAATGAGCTTCACCTTCCCACCCACCTAAATATGCCTAAACATGCATGGATTACAGTCTACGGATCAAATCACAACATATTTCAATTATACCTGATGCTTACATTAATTAGATATTTTGGATAGGCAATTATTTCATCACAAGATTATGCTGGTTATATGTAATGGAACTGACATTATGTTTGATTATTCAATTTTATATTTTGATGTAAAATTCGTGTACGGGCATGTACAAAAAACCAATTTTCTAATTGAAAATTTTGTTGAAACATGATCAAAAAAATGAAAATTTTCAATTAAAATTTCCTATTGATTTAAATTAATTAAAATTACTGTTATATGAGATAAGGGTGGGATGTGAGTACACTTTTGATGCAAGTTTTATTGAATTGCTTGTTCAGATTTTATTATTTTATTTTTTTGAAGAATCTGTCGATGAAAAGACTTGAGTAATCAATTTCCACATCTGTGATGCTCAATATTGTTTTCAATGTGATCTCGAATGTAATCGTCTTAAAGGATGTGGATGAGATATTATTGATTTACTGGAAGGTTTTGTTTTTTCAAGGATTTAATGATTGTGTATAGATTTATTAAAGTAAATTAAGATTTTTGGAATTTAGAAATTTTGGAAAATGCCAAGATTTTTAAAGAACATGATATTTTTGACAAATATTAGCTTTTTGAGAAATTCGGTTTATTTTGTTGAAAAATTCATGCATTTTTCTAATTTAAGCATTATAAAAAGTAAAATTTTTAGTAGCTTAAATCTCAATACTCATTTCCTCACATCACTGGTCTTACAGATCAATTGTGATTCATCGTCTCCTTCAGTTAGTGCCTATAGCAAACATTATCGCTGATTTTAATTTGTCAATTTACAATTTTAACTGCAATTCTCCCTAGTAGGCAAAGAGCGTATTCTCAACATCAGAATAAGCTAAGAGTAATGCTTACGAGTGAGCTCGTCTGGCATATTTCAGATGAGCAAGCTCTCGAGAGCATGATATTTGCCTATTAGGGACTGTCTTTATCAACAACCTCTGATCGTCCACGTGATCTTTTACAACAGTGTTATCTAAACTATGCTACGTGATACTAGTGTGCTACTCAAACTTATTGGAAATGACGTTTGGAGTTTCAGTCATGGGTGTGCTATCAGGGTGTGTTGCACAAAAAAGTTTGGACAACACTGATTTAAAAAGTCAGGTTTAAATATCTTATTCAAAGAAGCTTCGGCAGGTTTTCTAAAATCTGGGGCCTATCAAAGTGTATTCAACCTGTTGTATCCTTTTTAGGATAACCCGAACAGCTCAATTCAGCAAAAAATGGAAGAGCGAGTTTACTTTTGGGTTATGCCATCAATGTGGCAACGTAGTGTCTTCCTAAATACTAAGTTGTGCTGCTCAGGACAAAGAATTTACATCACTAATTTCAATTTTAATTACCCAACCAAATTCAAATTTCCACACTCACATCAGCAAATTATTAAACCATTAATAATCCCCACTCAAATTCAAGACTATGCATAGCTATGCTTGATGAATCTTAATCAACATTGACTACTCTAATTTGAAGCTGAAGATGTGCTTACATAATTTATCCCCGTGTGTACAAATTTTACTACACTTAATCCACCCAAAAAAAAATTAGCATAACAAATATTGTTCATGGCATACACCGAAAATTCATCAGCTAAGATAATTGAAAAATCTCTCTCTTAATTATTGTATTATGCACAGTTATGATTTTCCTATTTACAAAAATTTTATTTCCATCCTTCTTGTTTCACGTCTGTTCTTAATTTTTCTCTTGTAATTTTCTTTCCATTTTCTTCTTCTGTCTTGTGATTTTAATTTATGTAATGAAATTAAGATTCGTTAATTTATTTTTTTTTTCTAAAAAGTTATTTTTTTGGTTACGCCAATCAAAATTAAGAAATAAAATTTGTATATATACGCTTATAAGCATGGTCATGTTTAATACTTTTTCTACCAAAAAAAAATTAAAGTTTCTCATTCTACTTCCTCGTAATAATATTAATAATTTTATAGAGAAAATTCACTGTTGGAAAAAAAAATCTGCAATTTTTTTCATAATTAGAATTTACGATGGATAATTCAATTATATAATTGAGTTATGTTAGTTAGAGATAGTAAGCAAATTTTTGTTGAGAAAATTTTTTGGTGAATTTTATTTATTTTTTGGTTGATGTCAAGGGATGGGAGCTTTTGAGGTGGGAATAAGATGTTTTTTTGTGAAGATTGTAAGCAGTAAATAGGTTTTAAGAGGAAGGTGATCCAGATTGAACGTAGAAAAGGTAGTTTAAATTAGATCAAGAATTGCTAATGTAAGTTATGCAAAGAACATCTGATTTATACTAATTCAAGAAGAGACAATCTGGATTATCCACAGAAGAGCTAATCTAGACTGATCTAACAAGAGACAATCAAGATTATACAAAGAGAAGCTAATCCAGACTGATCTAAGAAGAGATAATCTGGATTATCCAAAGAGGAGCTAATCCAGACTGATCTAAGAAGAGACAATCTGGATTATCCAAAGAGGAGCTAATCCAGATTGATCTAAGAAGACATAATCAAGATTATCCAAAGAGGAGCTAATCCAGACTGATCTAAGATGAGACAATCTGGATTATCCAAAGAGGAGCTAATCCAGACTGATCTAAGATGAGACAATCTGGATTGTCCAAAGAGGAGCTAATCCAAACTGATCTAAGAAGAGACAATCTGGATTAGCCCAAAAATAGCTAATGAAGACTGATCCAGAAGAGACCATCTGGATTAACCAAAGGTTAACCCAAGAAAACCCAATCAAAATTCAACAATATTCTTACATAAATCTAACCCCACCTTTTAAAACCCACCCACCCTTGACAAAATTTTCAATCATTTTTTATTAGTAAGCTTTTTTTCTCGTTCCAAACTTTACTCTATTCACGCTTTTCTTGTATACCAAATATGTTTAATTCCTATTAGTACCAAATTACTTCCAACAGTGTAAAAATCTCACAATCGAATAAAATAAAAGCAAATTAAACTGAAATTTTTATCAACCATTCAACGCTTGCAATAATTTTCTCATTTTGCTTTCTCATCCGTGCCAAAATTTATATCCAATTTAGATACCAATATCAACAACGTAAGGAAGGCTTATTGCCTCGTACACCTGAAAATCTATTTTCACCACAAAAAATTCGATGTCATCATCCAAAATGTCCAAAATTATTGAGTAATCATTGTAACAGCGGTGGTTCTGTCAATAAACTAACGAACCTTCAAGAACAAAATAATCAATTGAGCAGCATACAATCAGCACCGTTAAACAATAGCAATAACAATCATGATGATATACTGTCTGATAACTCGGAAATACAATCGTTAAATAATACATTAAGTGCGACAATGGATGAAAAGCAAAAAATGTTATTACTTAAAATAGCAAACAATTCAATTGCTGCTGCTGCTGCTGCCTCAACTGTTGCTTCTGGAGTTGACAACGATTATGGAAACGTGAGTGACTTTTTATGCTCGACTATTGTTAATCCTATAAATAAATGTACATATGATGAAAAAAAAATCAACATTTGTGTTGTGTGCTCAAAGTTGGTTCTTTTCATTCATCCATCATAGCATTTTTACATTTTTTTTCTCGCTTACACGACTTGCTCCTTTCAGTTCTTTTCTCCCTTTTACACAAAAAAAAGTCCTAAAGTAAACGATCCTTTGGAACATGTGCTGAGGATGGATTGGGGTTGTGTCAATATTTTGTCTTTGGTGTAGGGTTTTTGGGATGTGTTCTTGGAATTGTTGGATAATGGATCAAGGAATAGTGGATGGAGTATATTCTAAGAAGCTGGGACCAAGTTTTATAGCTTTTGATGCTGTAGCATTGGTTTTTTTGGACTGGATGTTCTGTTTACTCTATGGCCTATTTATTTTGGCTTGTTTACTCAGCTGAAGGCGTGGAAAAACTGCTCTAGGGTTTGAACAATTCATGATTATGGTCTACAAGCTGAGCACCTACTGAATTATTTTCAAGCTGATCCTGGATGTAGTCATGAGTGAAATATTTGATTCTCTAAGCTGTATATCTTTATCACATCCCTAAGATCCATATTACGTGAAGATTTACTTCAAATTTTTAGCTTTACTGCTGAACCCACTTTATTCAAGGAAAATGTTCAAAATTTCTCAAAAAATTCCTATATTTGTGTGTTTTCGATTTGTTGAAAAATCGGGACATTTTGAGGCTTAGTCGGGACACAGCAGCAATGTAAAATAGTACCAGGATATCCCGATCAAAAATACAGCAGATCCGCCCTACCTAAAGAAGTTCTAACTGCCCATGATCTTGATCCTTCTGACTAGTCTTTCGTACCATTTTGGATGGGGACACTAGGGATTTGCCACGAGAAAGCTCAAATCCTTCGAAAACTTCTGCTAGTTCGGGATATTTCTCGACTTCTTATTATCCCCAAATTTCTCATCACTTTCCAAACAACAATCAATCCCAAATGCTCCCCAAACCTAATAAAACCTCACAATTTCCCTACTCATTTTTTCATATTTTTTGCATTCTCATGTCTCCTATTTGAAAAGAGTAAATAGTAACAGGCAACATGTAAGCACACATATACCGAGTTGACAAACTTTGTAGTATTAAGGGACTTTAAATACACATCGTGTTGGAAAAATTTAATTTTCGAATTTGTTTACTCACTTCATCCACAAAAAAATTTTTTAAATAAAACATTTTTGACCTTCTTTTTTGTTCATCCTTTCTTTAGAATTCAGCCAGTTCCAGCTTGTTGAGTCCGCCAACATCAACGCGAAGACGTGGATCGTCTGTTATGTTTAATGAATTTGTTATCTTACATACCCCGCCCAAAATTGAACCGCAAAATGACAAGAATACATTATCAGTTGAAAAAATGACACAAACGGGTGAAGGAGGCATATGGCAAGTAAGTATCTATATCCATGTTCTTTATGCATTCCTTAAATCTCACAATTGATGGTGATGGGCGCAGTGACTTGAAAATTTAATGACTAAATTTTTGTTGGAAGGAACTTGAGTGAGTTTAAAGCTTTATAAATGGATGTAGGCAAAATCCACCAGATTCAATTTGAATAGGAATTTATTAGCGCTTGAGCTTGTTAGCCGGCTAAGAAAGCGATAATAATAAGTTAGGAATATTAGTTAGCCGAGCTTTTGTGGTTTGCATAGATTTAACTTATTGAGGCTTTTCTATTGATTTGTTGAATTTTAAGGGCTTGATTGGGAAATTTAGGTTTGTCATCCTAATTTGTGGATATTATTATGCTATAGTTGTGTGTATGAGCATTGTGCAAGCTCCTGTCTTTTTGATTAGCCTCTATCTAATCATTAAGATATCGGCCTCGAATGGGAATTGAACCCACGTCCTCACAAGAGAGGAAAAAATCGGCTTAGTAACAGATATCGGATCTGATGACTAACCACTCGGCTACAAAGAGCTTAATTTCCGAATTGACAAATTCGACTAAACAAGACTCAATAACCAATGTTCCTCAATACTTGAACATCAGCTATAAAGCTTTGTTAGTAGATTCATTTCTTAAATCGCATGATATGACAAAAAAGCCGTATCATGACTGTCCATGCATGTATCTACGTCAGGGACGTTACCAAAACAGGCACCTGTCGCAGGTAAAAACTGATCAATTTCTTGATAATTTGTATGGTTTTGGAAGAAAAGCCATTAACTCTTTATTAAAAAATTGTACATTTTTTGCCTTTGATTAGTTCCTGTTTTCCAACTCTGTTTCACGTTATGACGTTACGTCATCAAGACGACCTAGCATTGAAGCCTCTAGCTTCTAGTAACTACAACATACTCCTCAGCAAAAATCTTACTTCCTCTCATCTATGATAAACACCAATAAAATCCCAACAACAAAACAACCCCAATAAAAATGGAATAAAAAGCTATTATTCTATACAAAACTTTGTCTCCAATGTTATCAGCTATTCTTTAACTTTTTTACAATTCACCACATCAAAGAATATTTCAATTTTTATTGAGTCCTTGACACGAGATGTCGTGATAGAAATTAATTTCGTCCAATAAAAAAAGATGACAAAAGTTACATAAAAGTCGACCCCGACCAACTACAAAAGATTGATAAGAATCTCCAGACAGAAATTTGTAACAAAGAAAAACTGAAGCATTTGAGTCCAAATGTTGGGAAAATTTCTGTTGGACAGAAAAAATACGTTCAATTGTTACACTTCCGTAGAGATAATTGCGATTTACAGATGGTGTAGGTACATGACAAGCATTCGTAAAAATGTAAATTCGCACCATAAATTAATTCACATTAATTCAGGCACAACTAGAAACTGTTGAGTAAAGTTTCAATTTAAATAATAAAATGTAATGGAATATGACTCATTAATATGCATAATGCTAATCTGTAGACCAAAAGAAACCACAAAGCCTCATTTTTCCTTTTTACTGTTTTCTCTTCCTTTTCCTTCTTTTTTTGCGAAAAGTTTTTAACAAAGAAACCACATCAAATATCAAATTGGGATAGAGATTTTGAAGATAATGTCTTTAGATGAGGATGACTTACTAAGGAAGAACTTTTTATATTAGTTTTTGAGTTTCTGTTATGTATGTATCTCTTATTTTGGTTACTGAGATATAGAGTAGTGGACCAGAGTTGATAAAAATTGAGTTTTGCCGCTTTTTAATGTCCCTTTCCCCAATTTTGTGCCCTGATCAAGCGGCTTGTCAGCTGAGTTCAAATCTGATACTTTACATCCTTCAAACTCTTTCTCCTACATCAATAACAAGATATCCTCCACAAATAACAAAACTCAATCTCCCAGCATGCCAAAAAAACCCATTTTGAAACTCAAAACTACTTAAAGTATCAAATAAATACAAATTGAATCATTTCTCGTCAAATTTTCCAATAAAAATCGCGCCAAAAAAAAACCCAAAGTAAATAAAGAAAAGGAAGAATACCAAAAAAAAAGAAAGTCACAACAGAAAGGAACTTATAAATAAAAACGACATTCTATCCGTAAAAGAAATAGAAGAACTTTCTATAAATGACATCAATAAAATAGCTTTTAGTCACGAATATTAAGTTACCAACCTCATCATCATCAACATTATCAACTGGTGATATCAGTAAACAAAAATACATTCATAAATGCCATTCAACACCGAGTGACAGAAATGAAGAAAACTCTGTCTTGAACGGAACCTTAAGAGCTCCGAAGCGGAACCTTAAGAGCTCCGAAGCGGAACCTTAAGAGCTCCGAAGCGGAACCTTAAGAACTCCGAAGCGGAACCTTAAGAACTTCGAAGCGGAACCTTAGGAATTCCGAATGGAACCTTAAAAGAGCTTCGAAGGCGGAACTTTAAGAGGCGGAACCAAAGCGGAATTTCTTCTTAATTTGTGTCGGTTCGGGAACTAACCCAAAAAATATATATAATAATAGGAAAAGGAAAGAAATATATATTTTATCACTTATTTCGTATTCAATTTGCAGGTCAATTTACCACACAATAATACAATCAATTCTGTCACAAACAATCTCAATGACTATTCCGATCTAAATCTTACGGATGCGATGACATGTCAAGAATTATTAGCATTATCAGTTGCCTTCTCAGCTGCCCTACCAACGGGTCAAACAACCCTCGATTCATTTTATTCAACACTCACCCGAAATAATAATAATAATCATAATAATAATAATAATATAAATAATGACTTTACACCAACAACACAGGTCGAAGATTATTCATGTTGTTATGAATTATATCAACAAAATTTTGATTATGCCGCACAAGAATATCATCAACAACAATTGCATCAATCAAGTGAAGATTTAGAGCGTGACAAATCGCGTGCATATTATGCATGTATAACATGCTATAAAGTGATATCAAAAATATTTCATTTTATACGAAAGTATATCAAGCGTCTTGTTGATCATAAATACTTTCAGCAAGGCATTCTATTAGCTATTTTAATTAATACACTATCAATGGGCATTGAATATCATAATCAACCGGAAGAATTGACAGCAATTGTTGAAACAAGTAATATCGTATTTTCAGCAATATTTGCTGTTGAGATGCTCTTAAAGATAATTGCTGAAGGACCATTTAAATATATTTCAAATGGTTTTAATGTGTTTGATGGAGTTATCGTGATCTTGAGGTGAGTTTAATTAAATGTGAATGTGGTTAATGGATGAGAATTTTTAAATGGATACTGGGTTGGATAGTGTTAATTATCATTTTATCTGTCTAGGCCTCTGTTTTAATGGTAGTTGACTGTTGATGTGGAAAAACGGGCGGATGAGATGATTATAAGTGGAAATTATGGTGATTTGATGGAAATTGAGTGGGACTTTTGGATGTGGTTTGGTGGGAGGATTGGGGTTGAATGAATACTTGGGTACGGACAATGAGTTGACTGTCATTGAGCTGTGTAATAGTTAATTGCAGTAATTGCATGCTATTAATCTAGTCAATCCAAATTACAGTCTCTTCCACGTTAATCATACCTTTACCCCTCATTCCCCAATACCCCACTCCATCCCCATTCAACAACAATCCATAAATTCCCATCACTACATCCATTAACAACTCACTACCGTCAAGGCAACAGAGAATAAAATATCTTAACAATCAGCTGTTCATAATAGTTGAAGCACATGATGCATGTAGTTGTAGCAAATTTTCATATAATATATTCACATTGCTAATAACCTTTTTTTTTTTTTTTTTTTAAATAAACTTTTTATTCATTAAGATTTTTAACTTAATCATGTACAAAGTTTGGATAGATTTTTTTGTATTTAAATGTCTTTAGAGGATTCTGGCTTATCGCACTCATCACTTAGTTTTTGAATTTTGAAATTGTTTTGCTTTAATTTATGTTGTGGTTTAGGTGTTTCGCGACGCAAGACGAGTGTTAAATTCGTATTTCCGACGTATCCTCAATAGAGGGTATTTTTGCTTCAGTATGTAGATCTGATATCCTTTCATATCTTGTAGTTGAGAACAATTCTCAAGAATTTGTTTTGATAAAACTTGTAGTTTTTGCCGCTTTTTAATGCCATCCGTTCAAATGCTGGACAGCCGTATGTGAAGATGGGTCTCACGGCTAGCTTGTAGATGATTTGTTTCAACGTCGAGATTGAGTTCAGCTGATGTAAAGTAGTCAAGTGTGAGCTCTGTTGGTCACATTTCTACATGCTGCTTCAAACTCTTTGTCGATTATCATTCAATATTTAGATTCGGTCCACATTTAACAAGGAATTCAATGTTGTCCTTGCATGCCTGGAAACCTATTTTGATGAATCAAGGCTTGAGTCTTCTGTTTGTATGAAATTTATACCATTTGTTCATCATTGTTGTACTTTTCTTCCAGTTTTCCAGATGTGTTACAATATCGCTGAGTTTTCTGCAGAATGATACAATGCAGTATCATCTGCGAAGAGTGCGATATTGTTGGTTGTTTCTCTTACAAGATCAATGGTAGATGTACCAAAGAGTTGGTGAAAGCAAGCTCCTTGTGGTACTCCAGAATTTGATTTCATTGGTTTCTGAGAACTTATTTAATAAAAACTGACAAAGTTCTTTCACGTAGGAAAGAAATATAAGTGGTAACCCTAATTTGATCATAAATGAGTCCGTTATCAGACTAAAATAGCTTTCTCCAGTCTACGAAGATCATTCCTGTTGACCTTCCTGCTTATCATTTCATTTGCAACATTGATCAGTTGGTGAGATGTTGATCAGTCCTGTGCAAAAGCCACACTGTTGAGTCGGAATGATGTTGTTATCCTCCAGATGCTCGTTTATTCTATTCAGCAATACTCTCTCCAATATTTTGCTTAGGGAACTAAGAAGCTTATTGAGCCTATAGCTGCTCACTTCGTTTGCTGGTTTGCCAGGTTTTGGGATCGGGAACTTTAGCTTTTTTCCAAACTTTCGGAAAATAGTTAAGTTTGAGACACGTGTTGAATGAACTTCAAATATTCGAAGCCTTTTGGTGGAAGATTTTTGAGGAGTATGTTGTTGACATCGTCTAATCCTGGTGCTTTAGGATTTTTCAGATTTCTTACAATGTATGAGATTTCCTCTACATTTGTAAGTTCTGTGCAGTCACTATTTTCTCCTTCCAATGTTTCCTTCACTGCGTTGTCTACTTCCTGGGTATGTACTGGGTTGTTGTCCTCAAGTGGATTTTCTGTGCTTTACGAAAATAGTCACTGAGAACGCTGGCTTTTTCCTTATTAGTGATGAACGTTCTATCTGCATCAATCAACGGTGGCATCGATTTTGAAAGCTTTCTTGCAATGCTTTGCAATTCTCCAGACTGTTTGGTTTGATGGTTGGATTTCTGAAAGCCGCTTATTCCAGTTTATATTTTGAGTTCCTTAATTTTGTCTTTGATGACTTTCTGTAGGATGTTTAATTCAGTTTTGATTTGATTATCTCTGCTACGTTGCCATCTTCGTCGAAGACTTCTTTTCGTCCTGATTAAGTCTTTGATTTCTGGTGTGAGCTTTGTCGATTCAAAGTTGATCTTTTTCTTCTTCACAGTTTTGTTTCTGGAATCCATGATGAGTTCTGAGAATACTTTGATATGATGTTCTATCTCCTCTACTGTGTTGCATGGGTTTTCCAGAGTGCTGTCTTCGATGCGACGAGTTATATACGATTTGAATTTTTTCCAGTTGGCATTTCTGTAGTCATATCTGTAAACTGTGTTGTCTGTTCTGTCAACTTTGGATGTCCTGATTTGAAAATACACAGCGCAATGGTCAATTGCCTCTGTGCATTTTAGTTCTGAGTGTTCAGACTGGAATTTGAGAGCATTAGGTCGATTGTTGATACAGATTTCGTCGGATCTTCTGGATAATACGTTGGTGAATCGGGGTAGTAGATCATGAACTCCCCGGACATATCCTGTAGTATTGTCCCGGCTTTGTTTGCTACGTTGCAATTCCACTCTAAGATGTTTTGCATTGAAGTCTCCGCAGATGTAGTAGTTTCCTCTGATGTTTGTTATTTTGTTGATGTCATCTCTTAGATGATCGTCTATTTCCTTCCTTTGCTTCCTCCTGGAAGATAGACGGAGAGGATGTGGCAGCTTATTGATTCGTTGATGAAGACTTTTATTCCGATGCATTCTATTAGCTTTGTGTTGTAACTTGGTTGAAGCTGATGTTTTAGATTCCTTTTGACAATGATCGCAACACCACCTTTTGGTCTATCAATCCGATCAAATCGATGAATTACGTAGTCAGGATGCGAGTCTACTTTGGAGTTTGGTTTTAGGAATGTTTCCGATATGCACGCAACATCAACATTTTGCAATGCTGAGGTAGTCGAGGAATGCTAACATCTTATCTGCAAGGCTGTTAGCATTCCAGTAAATTTACGTTGATTTTTTGATGACAATCCATGTTGACTCATGTAGATTTTGGCAACTTTTCCGATGGCTTGTTGTACCTTTCCTCTTTTAGGTACTCTGGCTTTTTGGTGATGATTTCGATGAATGAGTTGATGAAGAACATGCATTCATCGATTGTGCCTTGGGCTGGTGAAATTTGTTCCTTTGTATTACCACTGGATGAAGGTTCAGGATCGACCTTGTTTGTTTCCAAGGTTAGTGAATTGAAGTCTAGGTCCATAATTTCTACAACCTGCGTAGTTCTGTTGATGATTGTTATTGGTCTTTGGCTGACCTGTTGTTATTTCCATTCCTTCCCAGGTCCTGTTTCTTCGTGTTTTGTTTTGATTTCCCTGATTTGAGGGTTTCTGTTGTGGATGATTATTTTGCGATTTTATGGTGACTGGTGCGGAGGTTTCAGAAGCTGGTTTTCTAGATGTGTTGGTACCGGTTCTGGGATACTCCTAGCTGGTCTTTGTGATGAAATTGATCAGATCCGCCTGATCGTTCACCTGCTTTTGATGTTGGTGGAGCATTCCTTTGTCCAGCAGGATTTCGTGGAATCCTTTGTTGTTCACCTGATAGTCTGTTTTGATTTCGGTTGTTGTTGTTCGTTGATTTAGCTTTCCACTTCTCGATTATTTGTTTCCTGATGTTGCATTCTTGTGAGATTGCTGTATGTTTCTCGCCGCAGAAGTGACACTTTAGTTTTTCGATTGGGACCTTGTTGGTTTCAATCGAAATGTAAGGACAGGTTTTTGAATCATGCTGTTCAGAGCATCTGAAACAGATTAGTGGTTTGTTACAACCACGTTGTCCATGACCAAACTGCAAACATTTCGAACAGAAAGAAGGTCCGTTACGCTTGTTGTTGTATTTAGCCCATTTTACTTTGAAGCCGTAGACACAGTTAACCTTTCGAAGGTTTTCCAAAATGTTACCTTCCTGTACTTTATTAAAATACAGAAGGTAGTTCTGGTCGTCGTCGTTTTCGTGTCTCCTTTGTTTCATTGTCATTTTGACAATTTTAACTGGTGATATGTTTTCCGTTTTCAACTCCTTTTCCAAGTCTACGATCTCCATCATTGGAAGTCCGTAGAGCACGAATTTCATCTGTGGTTCCTGGTTTGCATAGGTGTGAAAGTGGTGTTGTTTTTCTCTGAGGAGTTTGATGAATCTGTCGTAGTCGTCCCAACTCTCCGTTGATACAACTTTTGTTTTGAGTTTATCCTTTTTGACGTTGATCATAAAACTCCTGGGTTGGTTGTTGATCTGGTTCATCAATCTTCTGATCTCCTGTCCTCCACCACTAGTTATATGGATCGGTGGTGGTTTTGGTTTCTGCTGTGATGTTACGTTGTTGTCTTTCGATGATGATGATATTTCACTTTGTTTTGGTAGTTCTGGTGCTTTGCTGTTATCTCCGCTGAAGTTGAACAATCTGTCATCGTACAGATTCGTCCTGGCATTTGAGAAGTCAAATTGTTTTTTGTTGTCATCTTTCTTTTTGCTAGCACTAGATATCTTTTTGGCTGGCGCACTGAAGATTTCAAGTTGGCTGCGACGTTTTTCTGCCCTTAATGGTTGGACGAATTGATCCATTGTTGTCTGTTTTGTTTTGAGATTTTCCATCTCAATGTCATGTTGCTTTTCGTTGTTTATATCCTCGGTGATGAGAGTTGTCACGGGTGCTGAATCTTGTTGTTGAGATTCAGGTTGTTTTTCCGAAAGTTTTTGGTTACTTTCCTCGTTGTTGAGATTTGTTGTTGTTTCTACCATTTTGCCGAACAAGTCAAAACACGTCTGAACAAGTTGAACTGAGATTCGAAACTTTAATCTCTGTTGTTGTTATCTGGAGCTTTTGAGAATTTTGAATTAATTGCGGAGCGAATCAAAAACACGTCTGTTCCCTTTGACGGACCGATGTGAACTGGATTGCTAATAACCGCTGAATCGACAAAAAAAGTTAACGGAGTAGAACATGATAGCATTTAATATCCAGTGGCAATAGAAGATAAGAAACTTTCTCTTTTGCTTATTATCAAGCGTCACCCAACAACATTGTATGAAAAGCATTTTTGTCGTTTTCGTTCTTTGGAACTGAATTTTTGAGGGATTGAGATGTTGAGGGTTAGATGGTGCTGTGGTTTGTCTTGATGGCATAAGGGTTTTTGATTTAAAGTTGGAGATTTTTGAGGGTTTCTAGCATGATACACAATACTACTCTATTGCACTCTCAGGGTGTGGTTAACCCTAGATATCATTATAGACCAAATTCTTTAATATTTTTGGGGTTTCTCGAGATGAAATCCTAACTTGCCCTCATTCAAGTATAGGGGCATAATCTAAGAATTTCGTCTAAAAAGAAGAAGGTTGTCCCCAATACAACTCCTCTCCCACTTTTCTTGCTACCAAAAGTGGGTTCCATTCTGTACTTCTTGCATTCCCCTGATCACATCCTTGCCTACCCCCTGCATATTTGTATACCCTTGATCACATCCTTGCCCACCCCTGAACTTAATCCTAATCAGAGCTCGAAGTCGACTCTGTTTTTGTATGAAAAAATCAACGCAAATAAACTCGATTTAATACAAAATTTGAGTCCACTTCTAGCTCTACTCTTAACTGAGATACTGTGCTTGACTAAACTAACCTCAAAATTCAAGAAAATGCGTCTTAAGACCCTTAATTCTCACGGCATTTTCTTACAATTTTACTTTACTGCCATCATTTTCCCCTATACTTAAAATGACATTGGATATCTTTCTGGCGCCGCGTTACTTTTTTTTTTCTCTGCTTTTCCTTCATATTCATCCTCCCTCCACTGCTATCGTTTAGTAATGATATTTATTGTTGAATCAGGATCTATGAAAGATTGTGTATATTTACCGTCATGAATAGTTGTGTGTTTGATATTGATATTAACACAGATTCTTATCTTAACATTCTCAATTTTCATCCTCATCCAGTGCCGTGGAATTGTGTCAATCGTTTGTTCGTGAAGCTGGTGCCGCAGCAAATGGAAGTTCGGGACTGTCCGTATTGAGAACATTTCGTCTATTACGAATACTGAAATTGGTTCGATTTATGCCAAACCTACGGCGACAACTTTTTGTCATGTTGCGTACGATGGACAATGTCGCTATATTCTTCTCGTTATTGATTCTCTTCATTTTTATATTCAGGTGAGTTTGACTTTTTTCGATTTGATTTGATTTCATTTAAAATATATTTTTTTGACATTTTCATCTTTTTAAACACGAATTTTTTGGTTATTATTAAAAAAGGACAGAATATCTTTTTTTTTAATACAGAAAGAAATTTTTTTAATTTTTTTTGTAACAAAGAAAGACCATTGAACAATGTTTAATTGAACCATTTCATCATCATCACCCCTTATTATATTATCCTATATACAAAATTTATGTATATTTCATATTTAATCAGCAACTAGTGTATCGGGTAGAAACCCAATGCGGATATATTCACACCGGTCTCGTGGGTAGGCTGCTTCGCTTGGCTAGTTTGAGGGATCAAGCTCCAGTGGGTAGGCGCTTCGCTTGGCAAATATTTGAGGAATCAGGCTCCAGCGGGTAGGCTTTCGCTTGGCAAATGTTTGAGGAATCAAGCTCCAGCGGGTAGCTTCGCTTGGCGAATGTTTGAGGAATCAGGCTCCAGCTAGGCCAAGCTTCGCTTGGCAAATGTTTGAGGAATCAGGCTCCATAGGCCAAGCTTCGCTTGGCGAATGTTTGAGGAATCAGGCTCCAGCGGGTAGGCTATTGGCAAATGTTTGAGGAATCAGGCTCCAGCGGGTAGGCCAAGCTTCGCTTGGCACATGTTTGATGAATCAGGCTCCAGCGGGTAGGCCAAGCTTCGCTTGGCAAATGTTTGAGGAATCAGGCTCCAGCGGGTAGGCCAAGCTTCGCTTGGCAAATTTTTGAGGAATCAGGCTCCAGCGGGTAGGCCAAGCTTCGCTTGGCGAATGTTTGAGGAATCAGGCACCAGTTCTCTTCGCTTGGCAAATGTTTGAGGAATCAGGCTCCAGTAGGCCAAGCTTCGCTTGGCGAATTTTGAGGGATCAGGCTCCAGTTAGGCCAAGCTTCGCTTGGCAAATGTTTGAGGAATCAGGCTCCAGTGGGTAGGCCAAGCTTCGCTTGGCAAATGTTTGAGGAATCAATCTCCAGCGGGTAGGCTGCAAATGTTTGAGGAATCAGGCTCCAGTGGGTACCAAGCTTCGCTTGGCACATGTTTGAGGATTCAGGCTTCAGTGGGTAGGCCAAGCTTCGCTTGGCAAATGTTTGAGGAATCAATCTCCAAATTGGTAGGCCAAGCTTCGCTTGGCAAATGTTTGAGGAATCAGGCTCCAGCGGGTAGGCGACAAGCTTCGCTTGGCACATGTTTGAGGATTCAGGCTCCAGCGGAGGCAATGCTCGCTACATGTTTGAGGATTCAGGCTCCAGTTATTGCCAAGCTTCGCTTGGCATTTTGAGGATCAGGCTCCAGCGGGTAGGCCAAGCTTCGCTTGGCGAATGTTTGAGGAATCAGGCTCCAGCGGGTAGGCCAAGCTTCGCTTGGCAAATGTTTGAGGAATCAGGCTCCAGCGGGTAGGCCAAGCTTCGCTTGGCAAATGTTTGAGGAATCAGGCTCCAGCGGGTAGGCCAAGCTTCGCTTGGCGAATGTTTGAGGGATCAATCTCCATAGGCCAAGCTTCGCTTGGCGAATGTTTGAGGGATCAGGCTCCAGCGGGTAGGCCAAGCTTCGCTTGGCGAATGTTTGAGGAATCAGGCTCCAGCGGATAGGCCAAGCTTCGCTTGGCGAATCTTTGAGGGGTCAGGCTCCAGCGGGTAGGCCAAGCTTCGATTGACACATGTTCAGAGTTTCAATGTTCAAAGTTTAAAAAAATCATAGAAAACATTGATTTTGAAATTTTGTATGAAAACGAAAGTTTTTTGCTTTTTTTGAAGCAACGGCTGTTCCTGCCATGCCCAAAATCTAATCAGCTCTTCTATAGAGCAGCACGGATCGATTGCAAAAAACTAGAAGTCTCTACGATGTCTCGTTATTGAGATTTCTTGCTGATTAACTTGTTTGTTTGTTTGTTTGTTTGCTTGTTTGCTTGCTTACAGAAAGCGAATTTTTTGATTTTCTCGACAACGCCTGAACCAATTTCAAATCTGTTTTTTGATTATGGTGAGGAATTCCAGGCACAAACTTTTTGCGATAGAACAAAACTTGCCATTGTGCTTAGTTTTGCTGAAAAATCCAAAAAACTGATTTTTCAATCTGATTTACATTCACACGTGAAAACGGTGTGAATATAATAAAATTTTTTGGGTTCATGTGAAATTTTTTCAGTTCAATAATTATTTGCCCGAGCGACACAATAATGCTATGGCTCCATTTGGCAGCCATATGGACGCCCATTGGGATTCTATTTGGCAATCAAATGGACGTCAATTTGGACTCCATTTGGCAGCCATATGGTCGCCCATTTGGAGTCCATTTGACAGTCAAATGAACGCCCATTTGGACTCCATTTGGCAGCCATATGGTCGCCTATTTGGAATCCAATTCGAAGTCATATGGACGCCATTTAGACGCCATTCGATCTCTAAGTATTAATAAAAGAGGTTTAGCGGAGCCTTAAAAGCTCCGTGTTGGAGCCTTTTACGCTTGTGTCGCTCGGGTTATTATTGTAGATATCAAAGTGGGTTCTATCAGTTGATGATATATAATTGGTTATTAATTAAAGGAAGGCCATAAAATTAAATGAATTTAAAGATTAATTAGCCAACAATTTAAAAAAAAAATTATAAATAAATAAATTTTTAAAAAAATATATAAATTTGCAGCATAAAGGAAAAGAAAATGATATGAAAAACACATTAATCATCAATTTTTTCTATTTTTCTATCTCTATTGTATTTTTCTAATATTAAAGACGTAAGCAAAAAAAATATGAGGAATATTACGATGTCGATTTATGATTTATGATTTTTCATCGACCAAGTTGTGAAGATTTACATACTTCTAATTTCCTACTTTTTCCTCTAAATTACATTCTTGACCCCTTTTTGGCTCTCTATCCTTCTCTCTATCATCATCATCATTATCATTCATTCATCGATCTTGTTCTCATTCTTCTTAATACACTACACATTATCCACTTATTTCTCTTCTTCCTACTCTATACACTAATCACTTTTCATTATCAGATGATCACTGCTATAACCTTCAATAATTCTGCTTTCTCTGTTATTTTGAATCAAAGGGGGAAATTTACGTAATACTTAAATAGAGAAGAATTTTAAAGTGATTTTAGAAGTAGATTATGAAATTACACTTATTGCAAATGAGCTCCTGACCTTACAAAATTGATTTTTGTATCTTTGATCACAGAAGCTGCTTTTCAATCACTTACTCACTTACTTCGCTGGTCGTACAGATCAGTTGTGATCCATGACCTAAAAACAAACTTTTAGCCATTCAGATCATTAAGATCCAGAGCTGCGCTAGTATGATTCGCGGCTAATGATTGTTTAACGAGTGAGGGTGCGCAAGACCACTGCACTCAATAGACCTACAGTTTACAGTGGGATCATAATCATGACCTCCCAAGCATATTTGTCATGGCTAGATTAGGTTAGCTCGATATTCCTAGCAGAAGGCAAATCGTGCTCTTAAGAGCAGTCTAAGTTGTGAGTATGGTTTATTAAAAGCAAGCTCATCTAGTATATTAAAGGCGAGTAAGCTCTCAAAAACATGCAAGTTGTCTCTTAGGGTATCATGTACAATACACAATTCCATTTAGAAGCCACATGCTGTTCGGAGTCCATTAGAAAGTCATATTCACGTCCTAATTAGTGTCGCTCGGGCATTATTGTCAAATTCTAGCTTGACCAACATTAACCATAGCTGAAGCTTCTTTTGTTGGTTTATCCATTAAAGCTCTTATGCAGTAGTATCTGATACTATCGTTAAAATTGTGATCTTAATAGGTTTTTAAGTTTTCTTAAAATTTTACGACAGTGTCTGACTTTTGGTTCTGCTTTTAAGGACATTTTAAAGAGTTTTGGTGTCAATTCCCGTATAGTGATAAGTGCATAGCTCCATAAAGATTTAAAATCTGTCAAGATGAAGATTTGATACTAGATTTACATCAAATCCAGTTTCACGTTGACCTAATTCAAATTTATTTTTTCCTTTATTATCCAAATAACCATTCAAAACTTCAGTCTTTTCATTAAATCAAGCAATACTGCAAATCAGGTCACTAATGTCTTTTCACAAGACATTCAAAATATTCAATGAGATTTTTGGTTTTCCAAAAAATATCTTCCACCTCATTTATTCTTAAGAAAACACATTAATGTAAACTTCCCGAGCCACTAAAGCTCATTCATGTAAACAAAAAAAAAAACATTCTTCTCAAAAAAAAAGTAATTTCCCCCTCACCACGTCTATTCTTCTATATTTGCAAAATTTTTAACCTTAATCACAAATCAAGAACACTCGAACAAGTTTTAATAAAAAAAGAAACTAAAAGTGAAAAAAAAGAAAAGTTTTTCTGCAGAAATTTTACACATAAAGAAGCTAATTAGTTGGCATCATTTACACAACAGCTTATGAATATTAAATGAGTGCCTTCACATAGTTCCGTGATTATGAATAAAGCATATTCCAAAAATGATATAAATTGATATTTAATGATGTAGCATAAATAAGATTTTTGGAACTAATATTTACATTGTAATCTGTGAGATTTTCATGAATTTTGTGTGTCTCGAAAACATGGAAGCAAAGAGACTATCTCAATGGAATTTTCCTTACGTCTGCACAGAGTTCATGTCAATATTTGAAGCATGATTGTAATCTTTTTCATCTCTTATTGTCTTCTTCTACCGTCTTCATACTTATTGCACGTACTGAATTGTAAAGAGAATCAGTTAGACAGGAGCGGGACATAGATAAAGGAAATATCACAGTCAGTGGCTGCAAAATTGAATTAAATTTCTTTTTTCCTCATTTTTCATCTTCTTTTCTCATTTCCAGATTAAAAGTCAAACGTAAAGATTCCATTTTTGTGTCATTTGGAATTAAATCATGATGAAATAAATTGAGAATTTTCATAGCAAAATCATGATGTATTGTTCCGAATAAATGGAACTAAATTCAATGTAACTTTCATTATTTATATTCAACTAAATTACAATTTTTGTGATAAATTTTTCATGAATCAATAATACTGCCAGCAATAAACCTTAACGTTCGTTCAATAGGAATAAGAAAGACATTCATAGCATAAATCAATTAAAGTTTCTTCCTACATTTAAATGAAATTATTGCGCTTGTGTTATATTACACTAGAGATGAGCTGTTATGGCCGTAGATGTTGAATCGTAAATAATTCTAAGGAAATGAGAATTTTTTGTTTGACATTGGAGAGAGCTAAGGATTATTGAGGTGGATTAGGTGTCTGGAGTGGAATTAGGGTCTTCAAATCCTATTCTGTAGCGTAACCTTTTATTAGCTACTATAGGTGTTCAATTCAATCTCATTCCTAGCGCTTGAAGACGATTCGAGTCAATTTTTCTATACAAAATTCAAGTCAACTCCGAACTCAAGCTTAATTTGTTGAATTTAAACAAAAACTAATTAAAAACTTCCTTAAATCCACCAAATTTCATCAAAAATCCCCAAAAATTCAACAAAAATTCCAACACAAACTAACTTTCCCCGCTAACAAAATTTCACCTACACCAACTACTTCCAAAATCGACATCATCATCTCTAAAAGTCAAATAAAAGTTTCCTGTTCAACTGATGTTATTTTCCATATTATAACAGCGACAAAAAAACGAAGACAGAAAAGTTTTATTTGATTTAATTTTACTACCGTTTTGAGTATGCTTTTAGATGTCTATAACAGTACCGTGATGCACATAAATGAAGATTTTACAGCTGTATGTAGGAAAATTGTAAGAGTAATAGACATGCATGATGAAGTTATGGTTTTATAACTTCACATTCGTTGCTCACCTACGAGGGGAAGGTGGAAAATAGGAATTTTTGAAGAATTTATTGAGCGCATCTTTAAGAAGGGTTGAAGAATATTGCAATTGTTGATGTTTTAAAGCATTATGATGACATTTCAGATATTTTGCTTTAATTAGAAAATTCTTAACAGCTAAAGCAAATTTGAATTTTCAAATTATTCAAAATGATGAATTTTTCTCACCTCGAATTTTAATTTTTGAATAAAATTAAATTTGAAATGTGTTAAGTATCATACTTCATCAATTTCACATTAAAAACGTGGCAAGAGTCTATTGAGATAGTCATTTAGTTATTAAAAGCAAAGATAATCAAGAACAAAGAAGTAAACAAATTTTCCCGCCATTTTTATTCAACCAAAAAAGGAAATTAAGCACTAACGCATAAAACACAGCTCAAAATAGTGCTAAAAACGGAACCGTGTATGCTTACAGCTATTAAAACTTCGACGATATTCCTTTTTATGAAGATTTCTGCAGAAAACTTTTCCATTAAATCATGCAGACTAGTATGAAAATATTTTGATGATACATTTCCCTACTTTATCATTTCCTTTCCATGTTTTTTTCTTACCAAAACCTTAACTTTTTTTTTTTCACTAAACATGATGTTTGGAAAACCAAAAAAAAGTTAAAAATAGATGAAAAATTACCACAAAAAAAAAAGCTTTCACATTTTTCTTTTTATTCTCACAATCAACTTGATTATATCTCTTACTGTCACTATATATCTCTGTCTAGTTACAAAAAAAACTTGTAAATATTTTATATTAAAAAACTCTCACACACACAGCAAAATAGCTCAAAACTCCACAAAAAAATTTATGTATTTTCCACTCAAAATATTTTATTTTTCACTTCATTTTAATTTTCGATATCTGAATAATGAAAAATATATCAAAATTCACATAGAAACTTTGTTTTTCTATCCACATCTGTCTTATCTTTATTTCCTTTCAAAAATCAAAGCAAAAAACTTTTTCTTTTTTTTTTATTTTGGACTTATTTTTCTGTATACATAAATGAAACTACCTTTCACATCTGCAAATAAGTATATTCTGACTCTTATTCATTACTGAGAGGAATAAAAATGAAATTTGTTGTTTGTCGATTTGGGGTAAATTTTGTCAGATTTGAAGATTTATTGGAGGTTATGACATATTTTGGATAATTGGGAAAATTGATAGTTTTGGAAGATTGAAGAGATTGTAACTCAATTTGAGAATTCAGGTCAAATTTATGATATATTTGTTGAATTTGAAGTTGAGAAAATTTGGGAAATTTTAATGAAAAATTCCAAATTTAACCACATTTTCACAATTTTTCCTAGACATTGTGTCAAGTTTTTCACTCGAAATTGAAATTTTGCTTGGAATTTGGTAAAAGGACCACACGTATACAGTGTCTGGCCACTGTTTTGATCAGAATTTGCAGCAACAACCAATTTTCAAAAAACATTTTTAATTCAATTTTCAACAAGAATGAAATGATGCTCAAACCATCTCAAACTCTGTGGCTTGTATATTCTAAGTACCATAATTGGTTACAATATTTACTCTTTTCAAAAAAATTTATAATATAAATACCTCAATCACAACCAAATAAAATATCTGACAAATTTTTCCTCAAATGATGAAATTCTTTCTTTTACAAAAATTCTTCTTTTCTTCTTTCTCAAAAAGATTTTTTTTTTCTCAACTTGTTCTTCCTGTTTATTCCATTTGTCAAATGATTATGACATATTATCAATGATATGAATTGAAAATAAATATAAATATTGTAGAAATGAAACACTTTTAGAAGAAAGAATTGGGAATGGAATGTTCATAAAATTATTGGAGAATCAAAGCTTTGAAAAATCAAAAAATTAACTAAAAATTCATAAAATGAATGTTTTGTGTTGGAGAATCAAAAGGAATTTTAGGTGGAATTTCAATTACTAGTTCTCAGTTACTATTGGCACACATTTTCTTAAAAATCAAATTAAAAAGAATCAATTTTGATTTTACAATTTGAAAAATGCCAAAAAAATCTCAATTTAAGAAATTTTGACTTGAATAAGAATTTAAAATAAAATTCTTGAAAAAATCTCAAAATGAAACCAAAACTGTAAATGGCATTGCTGTGAAGCTCGACTAATAAGCTTACAACTTATTCGATTCAAGTATTTCACACACAACACTTGAATTTTCAAGCAATGAAATAAATTGTGGTGAAAAAAAACTTAACACTCCTTAAAAGAGGCTCAACATAAATTCACAGCTTTAAGTTTTCAACATAAAAAGCACAATAGCAATCACGAGCTTAACATAAGCTTAATTTATAGTAAAATACTCAACCAAAATTCTCAAAAGCATATCACAAGTAGTTTCAACAAAACAACGACATTCGCAAAAATCTTAAAATTCAGTTCACATGCTGTTTACGAGTATCGTAAAAGAAATTTCGTCTTGTTTGTAAAAAATCATGTAAATTGTATTTTAAAGTCGGGGAGAAAATTTGTTATGAAAAAAATATAAAAAAAATAAAAGTTTTTTGAACGAGTTTGTGTTGTGAAGAAACAAATTTCTTGCTTTGTGAGAAAAAAGTTGTGTTTTCATTGAAAAAAAGGTTGAAAAAAAAGTTTTGAAGAAAAAGTTGGTTGATGGGTAAATTGATGCAGCAACTAGTTGCAATTTGAGAACATCTTTATAAATTGTTCTTAATGAGTATTTGTTTCATGGAAGATGTTTCAATCAAATGAAAAGTTAGTTGATAGTTGTTTAAAAAAAAAGCTGTTAAAATCAGGTCATTTTAATGTCTAGATAAAAAGTTTTTATGTGCCGAAAGACAAAGTGTCTTATTAAGCTACCTTTTTGAAAAAAATTTCAAAAATGCGCTAGAAAAATAAAAGTTTTTTTGAACGAGTTTTTTGTAAAGAAACAAATTTTCTTTGTAAGAAAAAGTTTTGTTTTCATTGAAAAAAAGGTTGAAAAAAAAGTTTTAAGAACTTAGTTGATGGGTAAATTGATGCTGCAACTAGTTGCAATTTGAGAACATCTTTATAAATTGTTCTTAATGAGTATTTGTTTCATGGATGTTTCAATCAAATGAAAAGTTAGTTGATATCATTTAAAAAAGCTGTTAAAATCAGGTCATTATAATATTTAGTTTAAAGTTTAAAGTAGAACTTGGTAAACTTTCTATGAAATCGAGTCAAGTTAGAAATTTTCCTATTGGAAATGTCTCTAACAAATCTTAAATGTGACTCAAAATTTCTTTCAAGCTTTATCTAAAGTTTGAAAATTAATCCTTAAAAGTTCAAACTTCAAAAAATTGAAAAAAAATTTAAATTTTTCAAGAAAACTTTTCTAAGACAGAACTGTGCAGTACCACAAATGGTTGCCCACAACTTAATCCAAAGCACTCAAAACATCAAATTCCATATCCAAAACAATGCAATTTGCGAGTTCAAAAAGTCCAATAAATTTTATGAACATTCAACATATTTTGCAATCAAATTAACATAGATGACTATGTATACACAACAAAAAAAATTTAATAATTCGGGATACGGAAGCAATTGAAAGTCGTTAATTCACAATCAATCATTATTTATGCAATCACAAAAATGAGAAAAATGCTTCCGTATCCTCCTTTTTTGAATACTCTTCTTTTTTTATTTCATTTCATTTTATGTTGTAAATTTTTTATTTATTTATTTTTATGTTACTTCTTCTCTTCTATTAAACTTTGTTTTTTCTTTTTTTTATTATGTATTATCAACCAAAAAAAAAAAAAAAATATTAAATTTAATCATCGTTTAGTATTCTTGGCATGAACCTATTTGGGTGTAAATTCTGCGAAGAAATAAATGGCGATAGAGTGTGTGATCGTAAAAATTTCGATACCTTATTGTGGAGTTTAGTCACAGTTTTCCAGGTGATTATTTTCTTTTATCAACCAAAAAAATCCAAAAATGCAGCATTTTAAAATAATTTTTTTAAATAAGAATAGTTTTTAAATATTTTCTTCCAAATTCCTTCTTACTAATCAGTATATATTTTTTTTAATGTCTATGCCTCTGGTGTGTGTAAAAAAAAACTTCTTAATCAACTAACCTTCTAATATGAGAAATGAACGAAATTTTTTATAAAAAGTAGATGAAACTCTTTTTTCCTTTCTTTAATTATCGACTGAATGGGGAATTGAGCTTTGAAATGGATGATTTTTTATGGAAAATTAATGAAAATTTAGCATGCTTTATGGCAGAGTCTAAAATTGCAACGTGCTTTACATGCTTTTCCTGTGATTTGGAAACTTAAACTTGCGTTTTAGATACGTAGACTTGAAATACGATAATTTAGATGCAATTGCTCGCATTTCAGGAGCATAAAACTATAGATATTGCCCTCTTGTTACCCAGGCATGCGTTTTCAGTATTTTTAACTCAAAAATCTGTATTTCTGTGATTTAGATGCATCAAATTGCGTTTTAATTGCAGAGGATCATTTTTTCTAGTGCATTTGATCCACCGATTTACATTTCCTGCATTTTTAAAGCAACCAATTTTAGTTCAAGCGTTTTGACAACCCGGGACTGTAGTTTATGAGTTTTATAAGCATTAGCCTGAATGTAAGACACTCTGATTTTTGGGAAAGATTCAAATGGTGCAAATTAACACTGATTTTAGAGTCTTTCCATCAATTAGCACTCCCAAAAGGCACATGGTGTAGATATTGCCAAAAAAAATCAATCCTTGGACTGAATATCATCGAGTCTAATGTAAGAGTCATACTGGGCTGGGCTGAGATTTTTCTCCATTTCTACTCCTATGCTTTTCGGCTCAAATACACAAAGATCTAGGTCTGAGATTAATAACTACTTAAACCAAAGCTCGAAGTCCATTGAATTTAAAGCAACCTGAGTCGATTGTAGGCGACTTCGAGCTCTAATTCAAATTACTGTACTTTAACAGATATTTTTTACTCTGTCAGTAATTCTAAACTAAGTCTTAAAAGCCATTGAAAGCATAAACAAAATTCCATAAAAAATCATCCACATCAACATTCTCTTTTTCCCTTAACTCGCCTGTGCATCCCCGCATACAAAAAATTTTTAAAGCAACAAACCAACAAAAAAAAAGCTATTAAGCAGTGATTTAAAAAAAGAATGAAAAAGGGGATTTCAATGTAGTGTGACGCTTGCATCCATTAGTATCAGCATTGAGTAGCGACATTAAGTGTAGTGTTATGTTTTCACCGAAAAAACAGCTTCCTTTTTAACCCTTTCTGACTTTTTTTTTATTTCCTTTTCCATCCGCAAAATATAAACTAGTGTAAATCTCTTTCTCTCTCTCTCTTGATTCTCACTCATGCAATTCATGCTTTTCAAATCGACCAAAAATGCTTTACATTATTTTTTATATTCGTCTGGCTTTATATTTTTTCACCGTCGTTCCTTCAACCGCTTTTGGTATTGAAAATAAAATCCTCTTTTTAAGCTTCTTGTTCAGAGCATGTCGCAGCTTTAATGTAAACATTTTTACTTGCTTATTCTGTCTCTTACTTACTGTTACTCATTTTCTCTCTCTTAAAAGCTCTGCAAATAGAAGGTAAGTTTCCTGATTTTTTTTTTATATTTTTCTCGCTTCCGTTCTGTATTCTTTATTTTATTTTCTTCTTAAACTCTTCTTTCCCCTTCTTATTGCTTACTTTTTTATGTATTTGCTATAACGCTTAAAATGTATAAAAAAAACTTTTAACTTATCATCTCTGATTTTCTCTCTTTTCTGTTCTGCTTCGTGTTTTATTTTATATTTCTGGCGTATGTTCAATGAAGCAAAATGAAGCGAGAAAATCTTTATATGCGAACTAAGTGAAAATTATTGCTTACATCATCAACGCTTTTGCACTTAAAGAGAAATGCACTTTCTTGCTTTTGCTTCTTTATCATTTTATGAGCTTTTATACCCAGTTGAAGAAGTTTTCTTAAATGACTGCTGCTACTTTTATAGTGAAATAAATCATGGAGAAATGATGGAAATTGTTGAGGATTTGATGGATTTTTTGAGCAGTTTTGAGCAACGAAAGTGTTTGGAATTTTTGAAATATCTTTATAAAGTTGAGATTTTTATTGAGATAAAAATGGTTTTATTTTTGGTACAGTTTAAGTTTTTTATGTATGAAATTTGATGGAAGAAATGTCCAAACCAAATGTTAAATTAAACTGAAATAGTTTATTGGACTATTAAATTTGGTGGTTATCATAATTAAAATCTACCTTAGTTTTTAGAAGGTCATTGCATTTGATATGGTTTGTACTGAATTGAAGTTCTCATAAATGTATCAAACCCAATCTGTGTTACAGGGATAGTTATATATAATGATTTAAGACCAAAAGCAAGGATCTGCGATCAAACCCTTTAGATCAAATTTATAGCTGTTAATGTCACATAGTCGGCATATTGCAATATCAAACTGATCAGGGAATTTATGGATCAAAACTTTAACATTTAAAAAAAATTTTGTAATTTAGTGAAGTTTTTGTGCCAAAAAAAATTCAAAACGTACCGATTTGGTGATTAGACCGGTACGAAAAAAAGGATTGATTGAAACCCTCTCAAAAAAGACTTCAGGCAACGCTCCTTAGTCTGATACCACTCAATGATAATCATTTCGAAGTGAATATGAAGTCAAGTCAACTTTTTCATCCAAATTTGAGTCAATTTCATGCTTTGAATTTCAAAATTGTTTTAATTATTTTGATGTTTCGCTTAAAGTTTTAGATAGTTTTGGATAGAGAGATACAAAAATGATTAATCACTCCAAATGTAAACCACTTTTTAAGCTTCAAAGATTCTCAGATGTGTCTCACTATCTATCAGTTACACAAAAACCATCTCACATACTCAACAAATTCATCTTATTCTGTTTTCATGCACTAAAATTGAATTCACTAAAATTTCGAATTCTCTTAAAGTTCTCATGCTGCACAAAACTTCCATCCTAGACGAAACTTCAAATTACATCAAATAATCCAACCTTTAACAAGAAAATCCTAATTTATTTCAGTTTTACTGAGTACAAAAATTTCAATTTTCACACACAAAAAAATAAATTGTGTTAGAACCCAAAAAACTGAATTTGCATTGTTCAATTTGTACATATATAAATCTTCTACAACAAAAACAACATGTGACAATTGATAATAAAATGAAAATTTTCTATTTCACAAAAATGTGTATTTGAAAACTTGAGCATCTGAGCTCAATAGATCCTTCAATGTGATTTATGATGCAAAAAAAAGAAAGAATTTTATAAACTACAAAAAAAATCTAGAAACAGAAAAGTCAGTCCTCAACAAGACAAGATTTTTTGGCATGTCAAAATCAAGTATCATTCTCGACTGGGTTATATGCCATCTGCTTAATGCTTAATCGTAAATTTGTGTATTACGGCGAGATTTTATTTTTTTTTTCTGCAGCAGTTCTTTACTTTTATTTTTTTAATTGTTGAACATACTTCAGGATGTGAAAGAAGAAAGAAAATATCTTCAGCAAGACTATATAGATTTATATGCGAAGGAGGATACTTCCAAGTGAATGCTACAATATGTACATGAACCTTTCTTTACTCTCTTCACCTTTTTTTATTCACTCTAAAAAACTCTTAAAAATAATTTTTTTATATTCTCGCCCGATCGACACATGTTGGATATGTTGGTGTCATGGGGACGATGTAGATGTATGCTTAGATCTAGAATTGCAGAGCTTGCAAAACCCGCATAAATTCTTGATAATTTGTATGGTTTTTTTACAAAACCAAACAAATAATCAAGAAATTGTACGGTTTATACCAGTCCCAGGTGCTTGTTTTGCAGCTCTGCTTAGAACCAGTTGGCAGCCAAACAACAGAATTTACTAATTGGCTGCCACCTGGTTCTAAGCAAAGCTAATACAGAGTAGCAAAGCAGGCACCTGCCACAGGCAAAAACCCTACAATTTCTTAATAATGGGTATGGCTTTTCATACAAAACCATACAGCCTGTGACAAAAACCGTACAATTTTTTTTGTAATTTGTACGATTTTGCATGAAAAGCCATATCTTTTATTAAGGACTTGTAGGATTTTTGCCTGCGACAGGTTCCTGTTTTGCGACTCTAAACTGACGCTTCATCGTCCATGTCAGCAACATTTCATTCATGCCGATCGGGTCGTTTCTCAAAAAAACCACTTTCGTTTCCATATCAAAAACTTTTTTTTTCTGTCATATATCCAAAAACGACACTTGCACATTGAATGCTTCTCTCTAAATTCCCATTTTATTTATATACGAAATTGTAGATAGACTGAATGTGTACATAAAATTTTGAAATTGAATTGCTTCTTCATATCAAGAGAAACTTTTTTTTCTTTCTTTTGCTGAACTTCTTTCTATATCTTCCATATAAGCATGACCCTTACCATGAGTATTCCTAAAGTCCATCACCTATTAGCATACGAAAATTTTTTATATCATTTGAATGCATTTCTGTCCCCTCAAACCAATTTAACTGAGTGACGAAAACCATTTTCAACCACGAAAGCTACGACATATAGACAGACATATCACCTGCAGCAGACGTTTATGTGTGTGTGTATTTGTGTGCATGCATGCATGTATCAATGTGAAAATTACAGTTGAAATAGAAATACTTGAATTTTAATCAAACTCAACAAAAAAAGGCTGAGAGAAAATGAAGAAATTAAAAAAAATTAGCATAAATTTCTTGCACTCAAAATTCGTACGAAAAACCAGAAACATGAACAAAATTTTTCGCATACATACGAAAATTACCAATAACACTGATTACGTGTACGAATAAAATAAATATACATGCAGACAGAAGACCGTAGTCTCAAAAACCGTATGTGCAGATTGTTAGGCCAAATGTGATTGTACATAATCACAATGAAGCTGTCTTTTCTATCTGATTCATTCATAGCCCCCACACCAACTAAACTCATACTGTTAATTTTCCACAAATGAGTGACTATGAGTGTGCCAATGGGATGAATTATTAAGCATTTTTATGGTGATTTTTGAATTAGTTGGATTGATTAGGATGTCGATATTGAATTTAGACAGGGGTGGATGATGGCGAGGAGTTTGAGGTAATCTATCCATTTAGTATTCAATTTTCTAGCGCTTTAAGTCACAAAATTGTAGAAAAATTGACACTAATCAACTGACCACAATTTGACCTAAATTTTTAGATTTTGAGTAAATTTTGTCTGATTAGCATAGAATATTCGAGTGCAACAGGCTGCTATAAATAGCAATTAGTTAGCAATTAGGACTTCCCAAAGTCTTGGATTTGACCAATTTTCGAGACCAAGACCAGGAAATCTTGATCTTCACAAATGCAATACCACTCCTCACCGCCTCTCCAATGACAAGTTTCATGAATACCAAGTTTGAAACAAGACATTTGGTCGACTTATCGAGTTTAATATCACTAATATATTTCTTACTTACTTCGTAGGCCGTACAGATCAATTGTGATCCATAGCCTTCTTCAGATGACACCAAAAGCTGGCTCTATCGCTGGCTTCTGTCTGCCAATCTATTTATAGCATAGCATGACTTTTTTAAACAAATCTTTTAACTTATCCAGCTCACAGAACAACTTTCCATATTGACTATCCTAAAGACCAATCTATTCAATAATGTTTACATAATAATTTGTTAATTACCAAACCAAACCCCATTAGCACACCATATCTCAACATTTATCGTATGTATGCAAAACCAGAACGAAATGCTTTAAATGAAAATTGCAAATTTTCTGGTTTAATAATATTTGTGAAAAAATTTCTGCCAGTGAACGCAAACTGTGTGTATATGCATTCGGGATTTTATGTAGTTAAATGAGTTTTCGATGTTTGATGATCAAATAGAAAATATACATTTCACAAATATGTATAAATACAATTTTGGTAGCATATCCCCGTAGGGTGAATTTCGATTTTTGATCAATTGCAACATAAAAGGAACTGAAAAATCAATTAAATTAAACTAATTGAAGCAACAAGAGGGACTTTTGTGTACGAAATAAAAAATTACAATTTAAAGCAAAATTTCATGAAATAAAATTAAATTCCATAATTGTTATTATGATCGCACATCCATTAAAATGGAAATAATTGAATCATTTGAACTAATCAAAACCTTTATTCATTATTGGATAATTTTCTATTTTCGCACATTTGTATTTTTGTGGTTATTTTAAAATTAAATTTTATAAAGTGATGACTAGAGTATCTAATTTAATGCACTTGAGTCAATTTGATTGTTTTTGAAGTGGAATGTTATCGGTTTTTGTGAAATTTTTTGAAATTTTAATTCTATTTGAGTGAATAATAGGATTCTAAAGCAGAATATAAATGAGCAATGATGTATTTAGGTATTATGAGGATTCTAGAGTGGACAAGTAGGTGTTTTGATGAGCTAATGTTTAGTTACAAGGGTGACAAATGTCATCTAAATGCGATTACCCTAACAGACAAAGGTCATGGTCAGAACAGACTCATTATTGAGAGTATACTTAAAAACACTAACTCAGCCTAATCGCGAGTATACACTCATTTAAATGAGTATGATCTTTATATATTAGGGTTTATCGTAAGATTAGATTGACAAGTCATTAAGCCAAATAACACAAATCGATTAATCGATCCAAAATTTGGTACCAGACCGAAGTGACTTTGGATGATGCCAGATTTAAAACGAATCCATCAGCAAATCAAAGTCACGCCGTTTTGGGCCAGATTGATCGATTCACCGAATTTGTTAATATTCGGATAGTTGTCCATTCGGGACAAAATAGTCCTGGTCCTGACTCCTCTCAACACAATAAAACCAAAAAATCACTTGACTTCATTCAAATGCAAACATTCGACCTGTCAACTCCAGTCATCACAAAACCTAAATTTATTCCAATTTTTGCATGTCAAAAAATTTTGTTATTTTATTCTCAATAATTTTTGTTAAAACTAATTTTTTTTAAAAAATTTCTTCTTCACTATGTTTTTTGATAAAAAATTAATTTTTGTTCTCTCCTTTCGATATGTTAATTTTTGTTCTATCTGCAATTTTCGTTCAATGCAAAATAAAAAAAAAAAACCAGCAATATGAAATGTCACAGTCTAACTCACAAAACTACATTAAATGCAAATGTCACACAACTTATATTGACCGAAAAGTTTCGAATGGAAAAGTTGCTGATGAAAAAGAGATTTATGTTAAGTTGAAGCTTGAAAATCGAATTCAATTTTTTTTTAAAGTTGAAAAGTTCTTAATAGTTTGAAATGGTTTTAAAAAAAGTTTAACGGAGAATTTTTGAAGTTTGTGGTTTGAACTTTTATTATAGTTTGAAGTTTATTAACTATTAAACAGATCTAAGCAGTGCAACAGATCGGGCACTACTATGTCTTAAAATCCTTGATATGACTTCAAGGTGTTCTGATGGAGCTTTGATGGCTATTATTGGCTCATTAGCTCAATAAACTCAATAATATTTGAAATTGAGTTCATTTTAAAATCAAAATAAAAGATTTTATTTAAATTTTAGAAATTTAGAATGTAAACTTTTCTGTTGAACAGCACAGCGTGTTCACAAGGCACATCAACGTCGTCATATTAACGCTAAGATAGCCAGACGATACCGTAATGGCCTATTTTGCCCTATTTTTGCGGTTAACTTGCAATTTATCGCATTTTTGCTCTTGGGTATCCCCAAAAAAAATACGAAATTTAAGTTCCAAAAATTCAAAATTAATTAATTTGAAATTTGTTTCAGATTTTCTGAATCAAAGTTTAACAACTTCATCCACTAGAAAAATGAGCACTAATGAAGTAATTATCGCAACATCTTAACTGCTCAAATTAAAATTCCACATCAAATTACAGTCCCAATTTCAATTTAAAAACTCCAATAAAAACCGCTCATAAAAATTCAAAAAACAACTTTTTCAACAGCAATAACGAAAAATGAAAATTGTTTTCCATTCCAAACTTTTATTTCACCAAAAAGCAATAACATTAAAACTAGCAGTAGCAAAAATCATCACAAAAGAACTAAAATTCACATCAATATACCATACATACATGCATTAATATTCTATTGCCAAATGACTAAAAAATATATATCATTCTATAAATAAAAAATAAACAGAAAAAAATTGTAAAAAAGGCCATTAAAAAAATTTAATACGCATAATAAAAAAAATTATATATACCTTCCAATTAATACACCAATTAATACAGATAAATATATATATATATATACATTTTATATTCGTGCATATATTTATAACGGATAAAAAAAAATTGCAAACCAATCAACATGTATCAACAATCAGTATAATTTTTATATTGTCATTATTATTCCTTTTTCATTTTCAATCCATTTTTTCAATCATTAACGTATGTGTCGGGTCAATTATGAAATTTTTTAATATTTTCAAAAAAAAAATCATACCGTTAATGATTGTTCGACATTTTTTAATTTCCTTGCTCTGTCTCGCTCACTTTCGCCTCACTCACTTACTCTACCTGCCATTGTGTGCATTCATTCAGAACCAGAACCATTTGTTAACATTCAATAGTTCAAATTTTAATGATGGTGGATGTGATAAACGCATTTTTGGTGCATGCAGGCATAAATATGAAAATTATATGAATGTTTGAAATGGAAATTTAAAATATTGAATTTAATTGATGAATTTTTAAGGTTTCATTTTTAAATTTAATTGAACAATCTTTCTAAATTTTAAATTTTAAAATCAAATTTTCAAATTTAAAAATTTAAATTTTGAAATTAAAAGTTTAATTGTGAAATTGAAGAATTTAATTTTTGAAATTCAAAAGTTTAATTTTTAGATTCAAAAGTTCATTTTTCAATTTAAAATTAAAATTTGAAAATTTTAAAAGTTTAATTTTGAATTTAAATTTTCAAAATTGAAATGTTTAATTTTCAAATTTAAGAGTTCATTTTTCAAATTTAAATTTAAATATTGAAATTTAAATTTCAAATTTTCAAATTTGAAAGTTAAATTTTCAAACTTAAAGGTTAAATGTCTAAATTAAAAATTTGATATTCAAAATTAAAAGTTAAATTTTTAAAACTTATGTTTTAAAATCTGAATTTGAAAACTACGATTTAAATTTAAAGTCAAAGATTTGAAATTTAACTAAGTTAGAAAAAATTTAAAAATTTTAAAATATCTTTTCCATTTCAAATTTGATTAAAATTCTTTTAAAAAAGTTTAAAAATTCCTAAAAAATTAGAAATCAGTAAAAATGCACCCAAAAAACATTCATATTTCCCAAAAATGCGTTTTCCATAAATCTCGACAGCATATTGAGTGAATTTATTAAGTTCCATTGTTATAATTTCAAATTAATTGCAGCATATTCGATTGTTATGAGATTGATTGATTTCCTGGTTTTGTAATTAATTGCGAGAGAGAAAATTAAAAAACAAAATAATTTCAAAAGAATTGTTATTATCACATTTAGTAAATACCATAACTAATTGATTTTTGATTGACATATTCCCCCCATGACATGATCATTGATTCATCCATATTGGTAGTTTATTTATAATTTGACATGAAAGATCGCAACAAATAAAACATCAAAATGATTTTTATAATTTAATTGACATGAGAATTAAGTTATTTTATGAATTAGAATAAATAATTTTTATAATTACTAACAAAAAAATATTCAACATGAAAGAAATAATCCAAATATCCCATATATATATATACATATTCGATATATTACGAACAATTGTAGCATACTCGGCATGTATCTGTTCGGTGGTAAGTTTTGTAAATTTATGGATGAAGAATTGGGAGAAAGAGAATGTACCTGTCCTGAAATAATAAGCAAACATCCCCTCTGCGAATGTGATCGCAAGCATTTCAACAACTTTTTATGGGCTACTGTCACAGTCTTTCAAGTAAGTTTAGATCCTCGCCTCCCTCGTTCATTCCAAAAAAAAAACTAGAGATTTTTTTTTTTTGTTTTTTGTTTTGTTTCCTCAAAATTAAAAAAAAAATCCCCTCACATCCCACAATCACTAATCCTTTATATCATCCCACCCCACATCCCCACGACATGTAATATCAAGGTAGATGAATCATTTTTTAGGAATTTCGGTAGATTGAAAATGTGAAATTAGGAATAGTCAATATATCCACATCCGATATTTATTTCAAATATATATATTCTCTCTCCTTCTCTTTCTCTCTCTGTCTTATCCCCCCACCTCCACTTGAATTTGTTTTTATACTTTCACACTACCCCCAAATACCCTCAAAATTCACAACAGCATATATTCTTGATTCACTCATTTATTTGAAACGATGATTCTTATATTGATAGAAAATAAAACTTTTTATATATGCATACACATTGGATGAAATTTGCATCCATTTGTGAACCTTTTTTTTCGTACTCGACGCCGAATAGTCTTCTGTTGAAATGGCTGCTTTCAATATAAAAGAGGCTCATGAATTGAGAAGCAAAAGGAACGCGAACTAGGCAGAAAAAAAGAATTTGAATTGCATGATAGGAAGGATGATTAAATCCTTGGAATAAGTTTCGGGGTGAATCTTTGATAGCAATTGAGATGGGTTTTGTAAGGTTTCAATAGAGTGGAGGGCTACATAGATCAGTGATGTCAAATATCGGGACAATTTTGGGAAACATTGGGATATTTTCAGAATTGGAGCTAGAACCCGGAACTCCAAATGGAAAATGTTCAAAATTTATCTAAAATGTGTATTTAATTGTCGATTTTTTGAAAAATCGGAACAACATTTTGGGGCTTTATCGGGCCACGAAGCGTATGCCTTGTACAGTTTCGATAGGACTAACCAACTAGGTGTGTCGCGTCGAACATGAGGTTGCCCATTACTGATCTAGATGCTAGATAGTTTATTCCGTTTGAAATACTATTTAAGCTTCTTTAAAGCCATGAGTATATTGAGTTGAATCATATTAAATCCACAAAATGATGCATTTTTGGGTATAAAATACAATGAACGTAAACAAAACTTAAAGAGAATTTTTTAAATCAGAAAAGAAGCATGGGTCGACAACGTTTGGGTTTCAATCAGTCCAAAGTACAAGGGGCTCAGGTCAATCCCCAACCTGCATTCACTCCTGTATATCACCAATCAACATCTTCAACCACAAAATCTTCTTACATTTATCATCAAATTTCCCACAAAATACAAAATACCCTCTACACATCATTCTAAGGACATGTCTCATATAACTTTGGTGTTATGCTCCGTTCAAGTTCATCTAAGGTCATGTGTATGTCAAAAAGCTTATGTAAATGTGAAAGGCCTCATGTTTACGGTTTATACTTTCGGTTCTTTCCAATATATATTTTTTTGTTGTTTACAAAAAAGGGAAAAAATAAAATGAAATATTCAATCCTTTGAATAATATACATGACCTATCATAAGATCTTTCAAATTTTTTAACATAATAAATTATTTAATTCAGCACAAAATGTGGAATTTAAGATAAAATGAGAGAAAAAAAGCTAAATTTTTTTTAAAATTCACAAAAAAAAGCCATTAACGCTCAACGGAAGATTATTCGGCAGGTGAAAAAAGGTACAAAAAAGGAGCACCAACGTCAGCAAAACATACAAAAACAAAATTCCTCTTTTTATGTGTTATCGAATGAAAAAATAAAGAGAAAATTGAAAAAAAAAAATCCGGATTTTTTGCTTAGCGATGAAAAATTTTCATACATTTTAATTTTGAAGAGGGCAGCTATAAGACAAAATTATCCTTTAGATCTTTTATTTATGCGTTGCTTTAATTGAAAAAAGAAATATTTTTTTAAAAAATCTCCCTTAATTTCCCAGCTAGTCGCTTTTCTTAAAATTTAATTTCCCTTGCTAATATTTTACTTTTGCTACTAAATTGTTGAAAAGTGAGAACATTTGAATGGTGTGAGATAATTGGTGCTCGAATTTTGAGAGGATAATTGAGCATTTTTTTTCTCTTACACATTCGGTAATTATGTTGCCACCTTTCAATGGTTGTTTAAGCTGAATTGTTGATTTTTTTCTGTTTAAGATTTTGTTTTGAATTCTTTTAAATAATGAAGAAATTCTTTGAATTTGAGGATTTTTAAATGGAATTTGTGATTGTTTTTAAGGAGAAACTGAGAATAGTTTATAGACTTAAAGGACAGATTCAGGAAGGAGAAGGATAAGGGGATTAGATTGTCAATCTTCTCCCTTTCTTCCTTCTGGAAAACTATGCTTTCGAGCTATTGGGATCGGAGTTTCCTGGTAAATATTATAAATTTACCTGGGAAATCATGAACAATTTCGATTCAGAGCTTGCAGTAGTCTTGGATTTTGGATGGAAAAGTCAACATTTCCCAACTCGACTTCCTAAAAACTCCTAGTCGACTCCGAGCTCTATTTCAATCCTGATTCCGATCCCGAAAATTTCCCGATACAAGAATTTCGACAAATCATATAAAATCCTGATATATTTTCATGATTTTATGATTTTTACTCTGTAAAGCTATTACTAAATCTACACAGAATAGAAATGCTCAAATTCACATATTTCATGAAAGTAACTTCCTTAAAATAAATCAAAATAGCTCGTAAAAACCTTCAAATGGTCCAAATTTTACTATTTAGTAAAATCTGCAAAAAATTCTATTATTCCTTGTTTTAGAGATCATAAATTTAGAGGTTGAAGCTATTCAAAAGCTACAATCTGAAAGTTTTAAAATTTACTGCTTCAAATGAGATTTTTCTTGAGAGATCTACAACCTTAAAGAGAAAATTCGAAATAAATTCAGATTTTTTACAGAAACGTCCATTAGGGGCTATTCGCATATTAGGTAACCCAAAAAAATTGATTTTTTAACAATTGTCAATCTCCAAAAGTTGAGTATTTTACAATTTTCAATTGAAAAAAAATCCCTACAAATTGTAAAAAAATCACAATTTTAAACAAAGTATCTGATCAATGCTTCTAATAGACCAACTTGACTAAAAGTTTCCTTCCTTACTGGAACTATGCTCTGACTTAGAGCCTAGGTTATTATAAAAAGCCTTCCATCTGTCTCTATTTCTGGCCGAATCGCAAAACGTGTACAAATTCTCAGTTTTGACATTCAACTGGCCAACTTTGCAAGCTAATCTCCTTTAAATTCCATTTAAAAATCACTCAAACTTAAAGAACATCGTCTAATTTATCATTTTTCAGTTTACATCATTACAAAGCTTAATCTCATCTTTTATTCTCTTTATTCTCTGTCTGTATATTTCCTTTAGTTTTCTGTTGTTATATTTGAGCATATTGCAGTTGCATTGTATTTCTATCTGCTATCTTCTCTGTCCTTTAATTTATATTCAACCACGAGGAAAATTTTATCCTACAAAAGGAAATTATATACAAAAGAGCTTTTATACTTCCATTTAGTTTCTCTCTTTTTAAATCAATTTAGTTTTTTTATGTTTTGCTTCTTAAACTGCCCAGAACTATAAAAGATAAGAAACTTAAAATTAAACTTTAAATACACTAACAAATTAAAAACTTTAATAAATATTCTAAAATGATACAATATAAATATACAAAAAAATTGCATGGCTTTAAAACAACAAAAAGAAAATTTAATTTTCTATAAAAATTCCGCTAAAACATTCAAAAACTAGCTAAAAAACCAAAATAAATTATAAAACATTCATAAAAAAATCCTCTTTTTAAAAAAAGCACTAAAAATTTATGCTTTTTGCTTTTGTGAGAGAAATAAAAGCTTTATTTCCTTGTTTGAATTCAGAAGATTTAATGCATTATAATATACATTTATGGTTGCATTTCATTTTAATTTTTTTTTTATGTTTTTTATGAGTCTCATCAGTTTAAGTGAAAGCAAAAGATTTTTATTTTTTCGTTCATCATAACTGAAGATTTTAATGCATTAGAATTTTAATTATTAATGGGAATTCACTTAACTCAAGTGGTTGAGTGGGCAGGATTTTTTCGTGGAAATGAGGAATGTTTAGGGGGATATTAGGCTTTGGAAGTGGTTTTGAATGTAAATGAGTAGAAGCAGATAAATGGGTACGGTTCTATCTAATATCAGGCCTACCTTATAAAATTGAATCAAAACTAAATGAAAAGAATTCAAAATCTTCAATTAAAAATTGTCTCTAAAATTTCCTAAATTTTGTCCTGAACACAATATTTTTGTCAAATGCAATTGACCCATCTGCAACCCCAAATTCTGGTAAAATAACAAAAATTCACCAATTCCTCAAATAAATCTCCCCTAAATCATAGAAAATATTGTAATTACACTAAAAGACTTTCATATTTCGTAAGCTCATTTAATATTATTCACTATTTTAACCAGAACTGAGCAAGGATAATAAATATGAAATGCCATCGTAGCATAAAAATCCACTTCAGTAGATATTCAAAATTACATGGATATTTTCGTAATCCTCAATTGAAAAGAATTTTAATGCACACTCCATGGAGAACTACATCATTCTAAAAGGCTTACATAAAATTAATTTCACTTTTAGGTATTAAAGTCAATCTCTTAAAGCTCCATTGAGCTTTAATTTTAAATAGCTTACTTGCAAAAAAAAAAAATTTATTAGTGTAATTTGATCAATTCGGTTGATTGAAAAATGAGTTGATTGAGTTACTGAAATTCAGCAAAATTACATTGATTGAGTTACATTCGTCGAAAAATAATGCTGAGTTGAAGGAAATTAATTAGCAAGTCATCTCAATCAACTCATTCAACCGTTGGACTAATTAATGAAGAAACGAAAGTTAGATGAAAAGGATAATAAAGAATTGAATTAAGATGGAACATTTTAAAGTTTGAAATCTGTGAGGAATTTTAATTATTTGATGAGGATTTTATTGGTTTTTTGGGATGGATTCAGTTTGTTTTGATGCAGAATTGACAGGAAAATTGGGAATAAGATTCAATACTGTTGTTAATTAGGATTGAACATTATCGGAAAAAGGTTTTTCGCATAAAATTTGTAATTTTTATGATTTTTAATTTGAATAAAATTGGGAAAATTGCAATTTTGACGTTTTCGTCCCTTAATTGCTTATTTAATTCGAATAAAGTTTCAAATTCCTCAAACAGCTAAAATTCCAAATTTCCACAAATAATCCCCAACTACCCAACATTCCACTAGTAAATCACCAAAATAATTAACAGTCTAATGCCATTAAAAATCTATGCGACCAAAAAGTAAAGTTTATTTTACTTTAGAAAATTGAAATTTAATTAACCATAGCTTTTTTCATTACACCGTACTGACTTGATTACAATATTGTAGGAAAAACCAAATTAACACAGAGAAAATCTGTTTCCATTATTTTTGAGAATCCATAAAAAAAATTCCGATAGAAGATAAAGTTTATTTCCATTTTCCTATGAAAGTTTATTTATAGTTTTTATGTTTTAAGTGTGAAGTTCTCGATTTGCGTTACAGTTACTATTGTGTTGTCCCCTTTTTAAAAAATTAATTAAATTAAAATTCAAAATAAACATTTGTTTTTTTGCTCCTCAATCCTAATTGCACTTGATGCTAATTAAAAATTTCATTCAAAACATAATAATAATTCCATGCTGTTGAAACATTTTTTTTTTATCAAAATGCTTTTAATTTTGTTTGAATGAGAAAATAATTCTTTTTATTCCTAATGCGAGAATGATGATAAAAAAAATAATTTTAAATATGAAAATCGCACCACATGATGAGCTTCTAGTTTGAGTTTTATTTTCTTGTTTCTTGTCTCTTTTAATATCTTTCACTAACTATTTTATCAACCTAAGATGAAAGTTTTGTCAGATTTTTGATGTCTATTTTGATTTTTGAAGTAAATAATTTTGAAATTGAGTTAATTAAAAGTCATGAGACAGTTTTGACATGACTGAATGCATTTGGTAAATTAGATTAGATTGAAATTTTACAACTGAGTGAAATTGCCTAAGTTTTGAAAGTAATTTGCATGAAATGCGCAATTTTGAGACAAGTTTTGAAAGTTTTCGAGCATTTTGAGGAAGTTTTGTGCATAATTTGTTATATTTTGAGAATAAAGTTTAAAATTCATATCAAAATTAGTAGATTTTAATTAGACATGATATCCGAATAAGACAAATTGATTAATAGATTCAAAATCCGGCTCAGGCCGATTGGTACAGAATTCAGTTTGATTCCTGCACTATATCATAGTCAAGTCAGTCTGATATCAGATTTTGAATTGATTAACCGACTTCTGTTATTCGAGATACTAAATCCAAATTAATTCGGACTATAATGCACGAAATTTTCAATTTAAAACCATTTTTTGCTTTTAATTTCTCAAAATTTTAATTCAAAATCTTCTCAAAATTAATTCCAAACCTCAGTTACTCAAAAATCTGCCAAAACTCATCTCACGGAATTTGAAACATTTTCCCGTTTTGTTTCAAATGACTAACAACTTTTTATAACATTATATTTTGTATTTTATAGTCTATAGTAGAGTCCAAATGGAAAATTTTTCTGCCTGAGTGAATGAGAAAGTTTCATTTTTTTTGCATATTTTTCTTCTAATGGCATAAAGAAAAATTTTTTCCATCATAATTTTTCTCCTCTCTTCAACAAAAAAAAAATTGTAAAAAAAGAGCAGAAAAATGAAGACTTTTTTTTTCATCAACACGATGAAGAGGAATTTTTTTTCATAATAAGTTTTTCTTCTCTTTTTATTATATTCCTTACCATCTTCATCATCATCATCATCCCGAACACATACAAAAAAAAAAAAAATGTAATAAAAAATAAAAATTTTTGAATTGTAATAAATGTGTTGCGATGTTCATCATCATCATAATCAACAAATGAACAGATTTTAACGCAAGAGGACTGGAATGTCGTATTGTTTAATGGAATGGAGAAGACAAGTCATTGGGCGGCGCTTTATTTTGTAACACTAATGACATTTGGTAACTATGTCTTGTTCAATTTACTCGTTGCCATTCTCGTCGAAGGTTTTAGCTCCGAACGTCATGAAAGACGCGAACGTGAACAACGTGAAATTATTAAAGCAAAACTTAATGCGGAACAGCAACAATTGCAAATGCAATTACAAATGCAGGAACAATTTAATGAAATGTTTCCGCCTGATGATCTTAAAAGCTTTTCCGAATCGACAACGTCTGAAAGCTATAACGATCTTAAACATAAATGGTGTAGTGCTGAGGAATTACGTAAATTAAATAATATTGAGAATATTAAATGTAATATTCAAAAACAGAAATTATTGCAAGGTGAAACAGTTGCGACGGAAACAGCTGATGGACAGATGCCAAATTATTTAACTAAATCGAATCAGGAAAAGGAAATTAATCAACGTCCGGGTAGTTATAAACGTAAACATCAAAGTATACGTGATAAGAATCGATTGAGTGATGGCAGAAAAGTGGATCCACCAATAATAACCACAACTGCCGCAACGCCACAGGATTCGCCAAGCAATACGATGGAAATGGGTACGACAATGAGAGATTGGGAACATGTGGATTTGGACTCAGTAGAGAGAAATGTAAGAAACAATTTATTTCCATGCTTCCTGGTTTTGTGTGTCTCATAAATTCTGTTCATGTATGTCATAGTCTGTAGTTTGTTTGTCTATTCTGTAGTAAAATGCGCTCATTTGTAACGACTTGTCCAATTTTATTACTAAAAACTTTTTATGTTCTCAACAGGAGCCACCAAGAATTCACTTAACGCCACCATCCGTATTTGGCTCATTAAAAGCACTCGACGAAAGAATATTTCTTGAACGTCCAACATACATCACGAAAAGTGAACGCAATAGTCCATCATCGTTAACATCTCATAGCGAGAAGCATTCACCAACAGGATCTGCCGTCCTACCAACATGTGTCGAACAGTCGGGCGATGAAGAGCAACAAGATAATTTAAAAATAGATATAACAATAACTGCCGCCTCCCCAGCACCATCAAGAAAATCGAGCTTGAAGGTACGCCGTGGAAGTTCAAAGCGAAAAAAGGTTGCTGGTGTTCAAAAGACCGAAACATCGCAAGGCACAGAAATATTGAATAATTGTAAACCACTTCCGCAATCACAAATTCAACAGCAAAATGAGAGAGACGAAAACTTATCAAAAAGCAGTGCCAGTATGGTCAATGGTAGCGGACAGAATGAAATGTGTGACATTAGAAAAGGTTCAATACAGTCCGATAAAGATATATTACTAGCAAGAGTCAACTGCATAAAAAATGATACACATTCAAGCGGACAATATTCACGAATGAATGTGAGACGTTCATCGTCAATCAAAAGTGACAGTCATCAATTACCATTACAACTAAATCAACAATTCTTATCGAATAAATACATCAACAATCATCAGTATTACAATTTTAATAGGAAAAACTCAATAAATGTTGCATCAATTCAACATCCACATTTCTTTCATCAACAATATTATCAACGTCGTATGTCATCATTTGAACATCCATATGAGAAGCATTCAAACATCAATTTACATAATTTTGAAGACTTTCTACAACGTAGCATGAAGGTTGATCTTGAAAAATCAATATCATCACTTAACAATTCTACATCAATGATGCAGGAGCCATCACAACCTCAAACACCTCTTAAAAAGAGCTCAAAGATAACATTATGGTTTATGGAAGTATCCAATTTTGATAAGTGGACAGAAGAAAGAGATCCATACTCACTATACCTGTTTAGTGATGATAATATATTTCGAAAACTTTGTAACTGGTTTGTCAATCAAAAATGGTTCGATAATGTCATTCTCTTTTTTATTGCACTCAATTGTATTACACTAGCAATGGAACGACCAAATATACCACCATGGAGTAAAGAGAGAGTATTTTTAGCAACTGCAAATTATGTTTTCACAGTTGTCTTTGCAATTGAGATGCTTATTAAAGTCGTTGCAGCGGGTATGTTTTATGGACGTGATGCATACTTTACATCTGGATGGAATATAATGGACGGTTCATTGGTCATGATATCTATCATTGATCTCCTAATGGGATTATTGAGTGAATCAAGTCCACGTATATTTGGTATATTAAGAGTATTTCGTCTATTGAGGTCATTGAGACCATTGAGAGTAATCAATCGTGCACCCGGTTTAAAGCTTGTCGTTCAAACACTCTTATCGTCATTACGACCCATCGGTAACATTGTATTGATTTGTTGTACATTTTTCATTATATTTGGTATATTGGGTGTGCAGCTGTTTAAAGGAACATTCTTTTATTGCGAAGGTGAAAACATTAAAGGTGTACGAAATAAGACAGAGTGCCTCCAGCGTGCTGGTAATGCATGGATAAATCGTAAATATAATTTCGATGACTTAGGAAAGGCTTTAATGTCACTTTTTGTGCTTTCATCGCGTGACGGATGGGTGAATATTATGTATACAGGTTTAGATGCTGTCGGTGTTGATCAACAAGTAAGTATACCGAGTATTTCGTGTATTTATGTATATACTTGCCTAATTCTACCATTTATATACACACATCTGTCTACATTATTCATGTATTCAATGCTATTTCTTCTTTATTTTCTTCCTTTTTACTTTTATTTCAACGTCGTCGTCGTCGACTTCGTCATCGGTATATCTAACGAAAAAAATATATATAAAAATCCCTTACATACGCTTTTATACACAGCCTATAGTCAATTATAACGAATGGCGTCTTCTTTACTTTATCGCATTCATTCTACTTGTTGGATTCTTTGTACTTAACATGTTTGTCGGTGTCGTAGTTGAGAATTTTCATCGTTGTCGTGAGGAGCAAGAGAAGGAGGAGAAAATTCGAAGAGCCGCGAAGCGTGCAATTCAATTAGAGAAAAAGCGTCGTCGAATGCACGAGCCACCATATTATACAAATTATTCACCACTTAGAATGTTTGTTCACAATGTTGTAACATCAAAATACTTTGATCTGGCTATTGCTGCTGTCATTGGACTCAATGTTGTGACAATGGCAATGGAATATTATATGATGCCAATTGCACTTGAATATGCACTAAAAATCTTCAATTATTTCTTCACTGCTGTGTTCATATTGGAAGCATTAATGAAACTCGTTGCTCTTGGCTTTAAGTTATATTTGAAAGATAAATGGAATCAGTTAGATGTGTTCATTGTTATCCTATCAATTGTCGGAATTGTACTCGAAGAGATGGAATCAAAAATTATACCGATTAATCCAACGATAATTCGTGTTATGAGAGTTTTAAGGATAGCACGAGTGCTGAAACTTTTGAAAATGGCAAAGGGAATTAGAGCCTTACTGGATACAGTTATGCAAGCATTGCCGCAGGTAAGATTATGAATTGTTGAAAAGAAATATGAAAAACTTTTCATTATTATACATGCATATATAGAACTAGAGTGAAAATGGATGATAAAGATGAAGTAAAGGACAATGAATGAATACGATGATTTTCATTTCCTTTTTTGTCCTTTATCACTCTTCCATTCATTCACTAAACTCAACTTGAATAAACTTTAATTAAAGTTTCAACATCTCTCTCTGTTTCTTATATCTCAAAAAAAAAATATAGGTCGGCAACCTCGGGCTTTTATTCTTCTTGCTATTCTTCATTTTTGCGGCACTCGGTGTTGAACTCTTCGGTCGATTGGAATGTTCGGATGAAATCCCATGTCAAGGTTTGGGTGAGCATGCACATTTTGCAAATTTTGGTATGGCATTCCTGACACTCTTCCGTGTTGCAACCGGTGACAATTGGAATGGAATTATGAAGGATACACTTCGTGATGAATGTGATGATGCAGCAGATTGTGTTAAAAATTGCTGTGTTAGTCCAATAATTGCACCAATTTTCTTCGTTATATTTGTATTAATGGCACAATTTGTACTTGTTAATGTCGTTGTTGCCGTTCTTATGAAACACCTAGAAGAAAGTCACAAACAAATGGAGGATGACATGGATATCGAAACAGAACTTGAACGAGAGATAGAACGTGAACAGTTGTTTGAAGAGGAGCAAGCATTATGTAAAGAATTAGAGAAACAAAAATCAATTGCACAAAAACGTCCATTAACAAAGGTAGCATCACTTCCATCAAATTTCACATATAGCACACCAATTATTGAAAAGAAATTTAATACGAGCCGAAGGCAAACAGTACAATACTTTAATCCCTTACTCGGTCCTAACATGGGTTGTCCTTTATCATTACGTGAATGGAATCAAACGCCAATAAGCACCACATGTGAATCAAACGATAATGATTTGAATGAACCGGTGCCATCAGGTGCACGACGATCATCAAAAGCACCAATAAATCGTAGAAATCTTTTACAGAAATTTCGTACACAAAGCTTTGACGTTAAGCTTTTATCGGATACGGGAGATGCAGTTGAAATGGATAGTCAAAATATCAAATTTGGACAATCAAATGGCGGTGGTGAGACATCAAGTAGCGCCATTAACAATAATTTAATGATAAGTAAGAAGCCAACAGGCATTGCAGCCAAAAAACTTAATTATCGCCAATCTAGCTTGGATTTTGATAATCGTTCAAGTGCATGTAAATTTTTAGATCATAGTAATAATAATGCGAGTAGTTTTATAGGTAATAAATCATTTTTAGCCGTGCCAAAATTGCAAGCAACAACTCGTAGTCGTTCGGGTAGTGCTAAGCAATTATTTAAACAAGCCGCAATTGTTGATGAGGACGAGCAAATAAATGAAAATAGTTTATTGTTACCGGAAGGCAATACGCCACCATCACCGCAATCTAATGTTCCATCATCTAATTCCATTCCCCAAATTCAACTTCCATCATCCAATTCGGGTAGTTTAAAGAATGTTAACGAAACGACAATTCAACCTCCCATATCAGTCATTTCATCATCATCGTCATCAAGCTCATCAGTAGGTTCTCAACAGCAGCAATTTAAAATAAGTGAACCTACAATATCGATGCATACATTGACTGTTGACGATGGTGGTGATGGTAATGTTAAAAAGTCTGAGTCTTGTGAATTGCTTCGTGTTATATCCGAACGACGAAAACTGTGAGAATCACCTACGCGTAACTTGAAATGATTAATTGTTGCTTGCAATATTGATGGCATTTCTTGACCATTTTCTTCTTTTTTATTTATTATTTTATTTCCATTCTTTAACTTTTCTCTCTTTTCTATCTCCTATCTACCTTCGAACTCTATTCAAATTTCTTCTATTAGATGAGTTGTTATCTGGATTTTAAGTGAAGCTTTTGAATTTTTCCACAATTCAAGTTTTGTAATTTTTTTTTCTGAATTTAAATTTTGAGCAAATTAAGCACATTTTTGATGCACACATTTTTCTATGAATTTTAATATTTGAGGTTAACTTGATATTAACATGATCAATATGATACAAAAACAATACAGCCAAACACAGAAAATTTACAAAAAATACTCATTTTTTAAAAATTACCCAATTTTTTGAGAAGTTTTGTTGATAGTTGTAGATTTGACTAGTGTCATATCTTTAAGTACAACAATATAGCGACTAGCTGTCACCATACAAACGGCAGAACGTCAAAATGACGTGCATGTTTCCTAAAGGCCAAGATAATAAATTTTAATCACAAAAGCTAAAATTTTCCTTTGCGTGGAGCTAGGAATCGTACTATATGAGTAACTTTAAGAGCATAAATTGCGTATTCCGGGTAAAAAGTCATTATTTTGATAGGAATTGCATCAATTTCCTTAGAATTTATGTAAAAAAGTCTACAAACTAAAGGATTTCCAATTTCTAAGCTTCGACAAATTCTCTAAACCAGATATAGATCAACTTTCAACTCCTAATCAGCTTAAAACCAGATAACAACCCACCATCTCTCTCTCTACCTCTCCTCTATTCTCTTTTTTCATAAAAAATAATCCCTTGATCGTATAGATTGAAAGAATTATTGTCAATTACTCTAGATAAATACACAATCATACACTTTCTCATTGAAAAGTATAAAAAATAATCTATTATTCAAATACAAAAAAAGGTCATTGTTAATTCAGGATAAATAATGAAGATAAAAATTAATTAAATAATTAAAAAAAAAAGAGAAAAAAATTAAATATTTTTAAAGCAATTAGATTAACAAAAAGGAGAAGAAATAAATACATTAAATAAACATATATAAGAGAAACAATAGAGCGAGAGCTTTTATAAAGCGCCAATAGTTATAGTTAATTATCAACAGTTATTTACATTTTTTCGGCTTAAATGTTATGATAAAAAAAAAAAAAAACAAGAAAAGAGAGAAAAAAAAATATAAAAATAATTAAAAATAATCATAATTAAAGCAGCTTTAGAAGTTCAAACGAGGGAAACCAGATGGAATTTTTTTTGTTGTTCTGCTTCAAAAGCTCCCCGAAAAAAAGAAAAGTTCAAAGAATTTTATTTCTTTTTTCATCACTCTTATGTTGCATACATTTTCAGCATACAAAAACTCGCTTTAATTCAATGTTCAGCAGATTTTTAAAAAAATCTTTTTTTTTCTTGTATTTTTCGTGCCAATATTTTTTTTTTACTTTTAAAAAGAGATTATTATATTTAATGTTGAATAATTTTGTCAATTAAGCTTCATAAAAAAAATATAATTATTTTTGGTAACTTCTTTTTTCATAAAAATTTCTTTTGTTATGCTGCTTATATGATTCAATTATAAATTGATATGTATATTTTGTTTCACTTAATGTATACAAAAAATTTAGTACTTTTCATGTTAATTGTGATATTAAATTATTATTAATGGTGGTGATGTTGATCGTGAAAGATATTTTAATTTATTTTTCAGTAAATAATGGCTTTAATGTCCTTGAAAAGCTCTAGTAGAAAAAATTTAATTTCAAACATGTGCTGCAGAATTAATTTAGCAATAGTCAGCAAATGACATTTTTCGCTCAATTTCAAAATTTATCAGATAATAGATCGCAGTTATGAGTTATATTCTATGTAAGCATTTATTTCATAAGCTGTCTGGAAAGATTGCAATCAAAGAAGCATTGATGAAAAAGTTTTTTTGATGACCAAGGTCTTTTGGACTTCTGGACTGTTAAGAATTGGACTGAAGCATCGACACAGCAACTATGCAGCCGAAATTCAAATCCCGAGCGGCACAATACGGCAAACTCTCCAAATCTGAATTCAAGGAGCCGTAGGGACAACAAAGCGTTGTACTGTTAATACGGCAGTAATGTCCAAGCAAGCCCTCTGTGCTGTTCGGGAAGCAGAAATGCGACTGTCTTTAAAATCTATTATATCGTTAGATGAACTATGCTATGGACCTAACCTGTACTTAATAGATGAAACCAACATTGCTTACAATTCATAACAGGATTCCAAGCCGATCTCAACCATTGCGACGCATCGTCCTAACCTTGATTGGCCAAAAATACGTTATAACTGGTTAAAGGCAAGTCAATGTCTAGTTAGTGACTAGAAATTCAAACAAGGACATTTTGCTAAATTTATTTTTACAAATTTTCTTAGTAAATGATCAGACAAACCACATTCTATCAAGCTTACTTCTGTAGTGAGTGATTTGTTACATTATATTGTAGAAATTAGCATATCTTATTTTATCTAATGATCTGTCTTAATTGGTGCTATTTTATTCTATAATTTTCTTCAATATCTGGTCATTTTACTAAGAATACAAAGTTAAATTTTCAGCATAACCTCAAAATATCATGACGTTGCTAATGTAAGTCTTCATTCTCATTTGAACACCATAAGAAGCTTTAATGAAGACACTTGAAATATCAGAGCATTGAAGATATTTATGAATAAGTGAGAGAGAATAGAGAAGCTCTACATCGAGTTACTTTGAGGATTTTGTAAATTAATTATTAATGTTCTTTTATAAAAATATCTTTCATATATCAATGTCATCAGCATTTTAACTCAACATCTTTACTTTACTCAAGTATTGAATTTATTCAAAAAAAGAATTTATCGAGCTTTTCATACATGAAGATATATATTATTATTAATATATGGAACATTTCAATGGATTTAGATACGCTTTATGCAGAATGCTTTCAAAAAAAAAATTATATAAAAGAATTACTAAATAATTGCATAAAAATTTTCTACTTTCAGAAGAATCTCCTTACTACTGTATCTCATGAAATTTATAGTATTTTACATTTATCTTCGTTCATATAAAAATTGTAACGAAACAAAAAGTATGGAATTTATGAATCCTCCTGTCTCTATAACCCCCACTCTGACCCCCCTCCCACACACACAGTAAATAAAATAAACTGTAAATCATGTAGCAGCCAATTTTTAAAAAAATCAATGGACCGAAAAAAAAGAATTTTTTTTTTTATTTAAGAATGAAGAAAAAAAAACTTTTCAATGAAAACTAAATAAAATTTTATGAATTTCTGATGAAGCAATAAAAAATGAAAAAAAATATCGAATTAAGATAGTTAAAACATGTAATCGGAAATGAAACCTTAGTGAACCTTAATCTAGTGGATCAAATGAATATATAATTGTACCATTTTAGGAGAAATTCAAAGAAAAAATAAACAATTTGAGATGAAAGAAATATTTATACGACAATCTTATAGATGCGCCTTCTCTATTTTTCTTTTCTTTCTTCCTTCATGATTATTATTTCACTAAATTTATTTGTTTTTTAAAATGACAAAAGAATCTGTTTCTATCTAAAAAAAATTATATAAAACTAATCAAGGGATGAAGAAATTGTTAAAAATAATGTTGGATTGGAAGTTTTTAATCAGATTTATAAGTTTTTGAAGTCATTTGTCCTAATTTTGTCTAATCTAAGTGAGCAAAAGCTAAATCTTATTGAACCAAATCTAAATCTAAGTGTGTCAAAGCAAAATCTAAGTTAGTCAAAGCTCAGTGGCTCAGTGGTAAAATGGTTTAGTATTTCAATACCTAATTATTGCAATACAGACCTAGTCATCATGGCAATAATAATATATATTCTTTTATTAAATTCATGATATAAATCGGAACAAAAATGAGTCTAGCTTGATATTAACCTCGTCGATTTTAAATCAAATGTTACAATAAGGTACAATTGTTAATATGATATGAGTTATGTTTGGGCAATATGAGTTGCGGTCCAGCCATCATGGGTTCTTGACTCGGTAAGAGACATTGGACCTCTCTTTGCTAAAATCATAAGTATTAAGTGAAAACACGTTTGACAGCCTAATTTGTAGGTTAAACAGGAATGTCATCAAAGAAAAGGTTCTAATCTTAAAATAAACTATCAGGTCAGGCTGTAGGTCAACCAAGTGCAATAGCCTGCCACAGATCCTCAAAGTAAAGCAATTACTCGACCTACAAAATCAATCTAAATATAGCAATAAACCAAATTAATTTTAAAATATTCACCCAAATTGAAAATTTATTGTGAATATGACAAGAAAATTAACTAAAATCTGATAAAACCTTTCCAATCCAAACATAATTATCAGTGAGAACTCGTGAATGAAATTAAATTGAGGCACAGAAAAAAAGATGAATGATTATGAAAATCAAATTAATGTTAAATGTATAATCAAAGTTTAGGCGATCAAGATAGAAGAAAAAAACTGATGAAAATAATAAAAAAAAAAAAAATTATATATAAAAAGTTAGGACATAATTATAACGCTACTTATAAAAAATTAATTAGTTATTTGAATAAATTTATATAAGAGACAAAAAAAGAAATAAAAATTATTATTGACATGGACGCCATCGTCAAAGTGACTATTAGCATGATGGTGAAACAATAAAGTTAACAATAAATCGAGATTTATTTGCCCAAATATAAAAAAAAGTGAGAATAAAAATCATTTATGTCAATTTTCGAATGAAAAATCTTCATTAATTAGTAATAATAATTAGGCATTCTTCTAAAAATGATGGCGTCCTTAAGAAAAGAGAAATTCAGTGTGGCTTCTAAAATCTATTGATAGATTACTACTGTGCTAGCTAATTAAGTTATTTTTAATTGCAATTTTTTGAGTATTTGACTAGTGGTTCTAATTGATATTTTTAGTTTTCATTCAATTGACATAAAAATGTTAATTTAAATTGAAATTGGGAGAATTTTATATAAATTTTTAATAAAATTATACCAAAATTTTCCAAAAACTACAAAAAATGACGAGCCACTAGCATTTATACACATTAAAAAGGGAAATAAAGTAAAATATTTAGTCTATCGTTAAGTTTTTTATAGTTACAGTTCTATATAAAATATGTTGTAAGTTCATTATTCTGAAATCTTTAAAGCAATTTAATTAATATTATCAAATATTGCACAAAAGAAATGAGTTCTCTATTAATTATATTAACGCAGAATAAAAGAGAGAAAAATATTTAAAAAAAAAAAAATAAACGATGAAAGTATAAATGTCGAACTTTAATCTGTGATATTTTTCGCTAATTTCTCTTTAATTATTTCCATTGATAAAACCAGAAAAAAGATTTAAAGCAAAGAAAAAAGAAAGTATCCAAGCAAATCCCTATGATTGTGAAAATTAAATGCTCAAAATTATTTCCTATTTAAAACAATTTATTTTTATTTTTTAATTATAGCGCGATTTAATTGTTTGTTGTTAAGTGTAGAGAAGATTGAATTTACTAAATATATATATCGAGGTTGTCTGATCCACAAAAAAAAAGTGCGTCAAGTGATCCTCAGAGAAAATTAACAATAGTTATTAGACAGATTTTTTCCTTGTGTAGCAGGATTTAGAGATAATTTTTTTATTAGAAGAAAAGATTGTTATCTAAGAAAAAAATAATAATAATAAATATCGATTGATAATTATAGATAATAACCCCAGTACTGAAGGTTGACTTTACTAGATTGGATTTTTCTAGTTTTTATGAATTTAAGTTTAATTAGAGCTCAAAATTGATGAAAATTGTATGAAAATTCGAGTCAATTTCAAACTCTGAGTTTGACTAATTTCGGTAGTTGATGTAAAACGCAACTTGATGCATTGCTTCAAGACAGGATTCATTCATTTCCGGAGTAAATAAATTCGGAAATCTCAAAACAAACATTAAATATTGATCTTCAGATCTACAACAGATGTTTATGTCTTCAAAATTCAATAAATCTAGAAAGATTCATCAATTAAAGTTGATCTTACGAAGTTTACAGAGGAATAAAAGAAAGTAAAGGATATCAGGCGCGAAGAGAATTCTTTTGCAGAATGAAATAGTCAATTTTTAATTGCCAAACAACTTTTCTTACTCAGAAATTTCTGCCAAAAAAAACTAAAAAAAAACAATTCACATTTGAATAAACTTTCAGTATTTTCATAAAATGCTCAAGGAACTACAAAAAAGAAAATAAAAACTTTTCCCTTTCATTTTCACTCACACATCTTTTGATTTTGAACTTTTTCAAGTATTTAAGAAACTGTGCCTTCTCCAAGATATTTAAAAAGAACTAAGCGAAATTTAATAATTATAATCACTAATAAAAAAAAAATGATAATAATTCTGTCTACTTAATAAAATGACATGAAGAAAAATTTTTCACATCTCTTGAAAGATATCTTTCAATCATTGAGCATTTACTATTGTAGTGATAAGGATATAAATTGTGCTAATTCAATTGGTATCGGCTCAATTATGTTAATTTAATTATTCTTTTTTCCTTTTTCTATCTTTCCCTATCTCTATTTCTATCAAATCATTTAACTCTGTCCTTCATAGAAAAAATCTAGAAAATTTCAACTAAACAAAGGCAAGAAAATTTATTGATCTGTTCAAATAGCTGCAGAAGGGAAATGAGCACAAGAAAAATGTTATTTTAAATTAAAAGAAATCTTTTGCGAAGCAAGATTAAAGATTGTAACAATAGATTATATAAGAGTTTAATCAAAAAACACAGAAGAAAAAAAAATGAATGATGAATAAAAACTGAAGAATGTAGAAATATTAATTAATAATTTATGAGAAACGATCACAAACAATCGAGGTAATTTAAAAATTAGATGATGAAAAATAATAAAAATTGAAGTAATAAAAATTTAGAAGAAATAAATACCTGGTTTAGTTGCTTATTTGGACTATTCTTGACGTTTTTAGATCTGATCTATCAATTTGCATCCTAGATGCAAACAGTTTGAGTTGTATGTCTTGATTTAAGGACGATCAATGGAATCCAGAAGCAATATTAGCGTATAACATTGATGCTTTCAGGTCTGATCTGTCAATATCCGTTCTCGAGTGAGACAACTTGTATGTCTAGTTCTAAGGACAACCAATGCCATGCAGATGCATCACCTGAACTTATTAACTATATCTTACTGCAACACTTCAAGTTCCCTAACCCAACGTTTTCCAGAGCTCAAATTGTCATCTGGATCTTATACATTAAGTCTGTATAAGTCTGTATCAGTCGAAGCATCTAAACCTATTGAAAATCACAACTTTAGAGATAACAACGTTCGAATTATGACCTTCAAGTTACCAATCTCCAGATTTGTGTCGCAGATATACTTGATACTCTTGAAAAAACACGAAGAACACTCAAAGACATACTTGAATTCCACTACAACGTCGCCCAAATCTTCAAACATTTTCAACTTCAAGCATTTGTTAGCTCATTTAAATTTATTACTTTTTTTTTCTTTGAAACTTGTTAATTCCGTTCTACAATATTCTTTAATATTCTAAATGCTAAATAAAAATTACAGCTTATTAACCACCAGACATTTTCCTCTTCATCTCCTCATCAGCTGCTGACATTGCCGTCAATTTCTTACCGATCCTCTCATGTACATCAAGATATTTAGCTACACATCGATCGATGCACACCATCTCGCCTTTACCCAATTCTGAATCGGAATATTTTGGTGGAATACATTTTTTGTGACAGGCATTTGTCATACGATTGTATAGATCACTCATCATTTCGATTTCAAGGTCTTGCATCATTTGCAATTTCACTTGTTCGCCTGGACTTAATTGTTGTTCCATTTTTATTACTTTTAGTTTTTCTTATGTGCTTTAATTATTTATTATTATTGTATTGAATTTTTTATTTTTTCAGTACGTTTAGGCAACTATTTATTGAGTTTTGTTTGCTTCACTTCCTACAAATCGTTCTGTTGCTTCCTGAAATTGTGTAATGGGATGTAATGAGTTACAGCACTGGATTATTCACATTTAAATACTTACATATAATCCTTCGTTTGATTTCTTCATGCGTTCACGTACTTTCATATTATCATAGCGCTTCTTGTCAACTGAAGTTTTCGAGTAGGTGAATGACGATACACCGATGACAACTAAAACAGCCCTAAAATGAAAATTATTGATTAATTAAGGTAAAATTAAATAACTTGAGAGGTTAAAGTTAATTTTGTATAATTTTATTGATTTCTTGGAATTAATTTAACGTACCAACCAACTCCAATCTTTCCAAGTTTACCTAACCGCATATCAATGAAACATAAACTATACCTTTCTTAGTTTTTCTCGAGATTTTCCGGAAAATTAAATTTTTATTCTTTATAAGCAAGAAAGACGCGAAAAATACAACTGATGCGAAGAAATTTTCATGACCTATTGCGTCTTTTAAAATTAACGGTAAAATTTTTTTTGTATCCAAAATTTCCGAGGTGACGCATTTGAGTAAATATACAAGTGCTGTTTTTGCTCTCAATTAGTAATACTTTTATCTGATATTTGTATAACATAAACTGTATTAGATATCAAATTGCTGCCGGCTGTTTCCCAATAAATCGAATTTAATATTTTTCAAATATCAACCGTCAAAATAATTTCAAATTAGTTTCAAAAAAATTTCAATTCAGAATTTGTTATTATCTCGCTCTTAATTAAATTTCATTAATTTTATCCAATTTCTAAGTAATAAAATGCCATCAAAAAAGCGAAAATACAACGCAAGATTTCCAGCGGTAAGTATAGCACTTTAATTAATCATCGAAATAATCAAAATCAAGAGATAATCGATAAAAAATAAAAGTGAAAACAAAACAAATTTGTTGTCACAAAAAAAAAAATAATAAAATTAATTATTTATTACTTTAGGGCCGCATAAAACGAATTATGCAAGCTGATGAAGAGGTTGGAAAGATTGCTCATGCAGTTCCTGTTATTATATCTCGTACGCTGGAATTGTTTGTAGAAAGTCTATTGACAAAAAGTTCCCAAATAACACTTGCGCGAAATTCCAAAACGCTTAGTCCAAGTCATCTGAAACAATGTATAATGTCAGAATCGCGTTTTGATTTCCTCAAGGATCTCGTCAAAAATGTCCCCGATATATCAAACGAAGAAGGCAGTGGATTAACGAATGAGGAACATCCACAACAAAATAAAGAACAAAATTCAGTGCCAGTTGCATGTAAGTGTGCATCAGTGTAATTTAATACTATAACTAATGCTTATATTTATGTCGTTTAGACAATGGTATAGAGTCGAATGGATCATCAAGTTCCGTACAGCAGCCAAGAATGTATCAACGTAGTCAGTCTTTTCAACCATCGACAAGTACGCAACCACCACAACAACAACAACAACAGCAGCAGCAGATAACACAATATCATAATACAACAATACAGCAGAAACAATTTTATCTTAATAATTATACATCTATTAGTAAACAGAATACCAAACAACTAAATCCAAATATTCCTCAGCAAAATGATTATCGTCCCTCGCCAGCTAAAATATCACGATTTAATTCAATACCTTCCTCAACAATTACCTCAGAGCAGCATCATCAATTACCACCACCGCTACCACCACAAACTAAGCAATCAAGCCTAGCACCATTAGAATTTCCAATTCAAATAACATATAATATTGATGGTAAAACAGCATCAACTGATTCACCAACTGTGAAAATTGATTATAGCAAGTTATCATTGCCCGCGACAAGTCCGTCTATTAAAATTGACTTGAGTAATTTCAGTTCACCAATGCAAGCAACATCAACAATTCAACAGCCATCGAATGCATCTACTTCAGCGACTTTAGATGAGGATTATGATGCTTAAGTATAATTAAGTGAGGACCATAAATTTATAAAAAAATAATAATATTTCAAATGCTTGATTAAGGATTGATTTTAGTCGAGCTTTTTTTGAGTTCAATTTTTCTAAAACCGTACAAAAGTTTATGTTTTAACACATTTATATTGTTTTGATATATAAATTTAGTGTTTGAAAACCATACAATTGAACTATCTGAAACCATATAAGTGTTTGGATGTTGTATGGTTTCAACTAAACTGCAAATTATTTCATTTTCTTGGAATTGTATAGTTTTGATCAGTATTTTGCTTTTTGTAAAACCTTTCAAATGTTTTGAATTTGTAGAATTTGAAGTGTTTTTTGTTTGCAATTCGATCAAAATCAATAATTTTTTTTCATCAATTTATTTACCATAAAATCAATCCATAAATCAAGTGTCAAATTCTTGTTACATAAATCAAATATAAAATTGATGCTTTACACACGCGAATTAATTTACAATAAGACAAATACAAAAATTTGGTTATTTGAACTTTTTCTTGAACTTTTTTTGTTATTTTGATAAGAAAAAAAAAATATCTTTTGAGATTAAATAAGAATACAAACAATTTTTTTTGCGGAATTATAAAAGAGTAAAAAGTATTTTTTTTTAAATTTGTATTTATTTTAAAAAAACTTTAAATTACAGTCTAACATACTTTTATCAAAAATAATTTTGATCGTCATTATTTCCTTAAAAACTAGTAATTTTATGGCAACATAAAAAAAAGTTATGAAAAAAATAGAAAAAAAAAATATTATTTTGAATCACATTCTGTTTTAGTGTACAAATCTTCGGTTTCGTTATTATCTGTTGTATGTAATTGTTTTTGTAGTCGATTCTCGACGAATATTTCACTCGGCTTACGTCCCATCTCATCGTGCTCATCATTCTTTATCATTGATTCACTCACAACTCTCTTAAAACTCACAAGATGAATATCACCGGAATCAGAATTTGTGGGTAAATCGTGATTATTTCGGTCACTTACTGACACAGTTTTTTGTATTTTTCTATAGCGTTGGGGTATGGATAGTGATGATGACAAGCTTCTTGATGTCTCGGCAAAGTCTGTTGAATCTTCAGATATTCCACTAAGTGTCTTAATTGATGTAAATTCCTGATTAACCATACCAAGTTCCTCACCGCTAACATTACGAATTGATATGACCTGCTCAAGAACTTGTGAATTTCTTTTTGATTTATTATTCAATGATTCGGACGAGCATGTCGATGACCGTCTTTGACAACAAAGTTTTTCCTCGCATGTGAGTTGACGACACGCTACCAAACACAATGCAGAATCAGCTTCATCGGTTAATTTTGGATCACTATAGCCTTTTTCGATACAATCAAGTGTCTTGAACTCTGGCTGAATTGTAATAATATTGATATCTTGTTCGTGAAAGAAATTTATGATATCATTAATGCACTCATTAAAAACGGTTGGATCGTGGAAAATCATGTGAGCGGTAGCCACGAATTTAGCATGTGTTAATTGCCATATATGAAAATCGTGAATTGAGACTATCTGTGGGAATTTTGCTAGAATTTTATTATGAAATTCATGAATGTCAATTGTATTAGGTATCGTCTGCAGGAGAATCATTCCAGCTTCTTTCACTGTAAATTGAAAACAAAACAAAAATTTAAATTTAATTAATAATTGACAAAAAAAATGAATAGTTATGGGAAGATCAATTCGGGTACTAAATATTAGTCATTTATCATCTTTATCACTTAAAAATTTTCATCTTCGTGCTAATGAAAATTTGTGACTAGTTTCAATGAAATAATCTTGGAGCACAAATATAAATAGACTTTTAGCGCCTGACGTATGAATTAATTGAAGCCATGCGTGTTTGATTAAATTTTGTGTGATCAAAACAAACATAGTTTTGGAAGTAATTGGCAAAGAAATAGAACTTGTTTTAAAGAAAATACACAATTTGTAAATTCATAACAAGGATTTCAAACCTTAAATTTGATCTAATATTCTAATGAGCCTTTAAACTTAATCATAAAATGTAAAATCGTTGATATTGAACTCAACTGTCATTTTAAATTCAAATTATCTTAGCAATTATAATTAGATAGTTGATTTGCCCTACTTAAGTTGTTAGTCCCCTTGTTATGACTATTCAATTTGTTTTCAATCGTCAAACAATAAACATCTTTTACATTTATAAGCTTTACAATCTGAAATAGCTTCAACGACAATACTTACTGTAAGGATAGCTTAACGTCAGCAAAATCACTATCGATAGTATCGCAAAAAATGGATCAATGAATTGTGTCTCAAAAGATTCCTTATCATTACATACAACAATCACAATAGAACAGATGATAACCATAACTGAGCCTATAAAAACACAATAATTTATATTAGAGTAAATATTTCTTTAAATTAAGTGTAATAAATTAGTTAAACGTACTGCAAACATCTCTCGACAACTCATGAATGCGTTGAGATTTCCTTTTTAATTTTTCCTCTGTCGAGACTTGTCGCTTCTCGCTGATATTACGTTCGAGTACAAAAACCGTCCCATCTTCCGTAAGATGTAAGAAGCTGCCTTGATGGAATGTATAGCCGCCAATTAATAAATAACTGATTCCATTCAAAACTAATCCTAATGCCCCGAGAATAATACAAATCTCATATGTGTATGTATGGTACTCTTCTTTATGATCAATATGGTCATGATGACCGACATGAAATAATGTCTGAATAACTTCAACAACAACAGAGAAGCATAATGATGTTAAAAATACACAAACAATAATCATTGTAAGCACATCGACTCTCGCCCATCCAAATGTATTTTTGAGCGAACTCTCGCGATTTTGCTTCTTTCTTTCGCTCATGCTCTTATTTTCAATTTTTTTCGGCTTCTTATCGTCTTTGAGCTCCTCAGATGAATCGTTTGATGACACCGATGATCGATTTTCGCGGCTACCTTCATTCTGAAATGGAAGGAGATTAATTGCTATTAAAATTTGCTGAAATTCTTTGTTTTTAAAATATTCAAATTATTTGTCGTAAATTACATGCAGTTACAGATTAATTTATTTATTTCTGAATCTCTTTTTAAAACAAAGAAAGAATCGAGCGATGACTTTCGTCTGTGAATCGCAATATATTTAATACTCAGCAACTGACATGTGCTCACGCATTCTACAAAAATATGCTGATGTTGCATCCGATGGAATGCACAAAAAAAGTGCTAACAATAGAACTGGTTTTGAACCCATGCTATTTCTACCTGCACAGCAATAAAATCACTTGAAATGTTTGTTGCCAAGAGTAGATTCCGACATATGTGCTAGACATAAGCATTTATTTATAGATAAAAATTATCGGGTTTCGAACCACACATGCTGAATGTGTTGAATGGAAAATTTTCAAAATTTTTCTGTCGTTGCTTTTTTCAAGTGTCATACATTTTCGTATATGTGTTGCTATGCCATAAATCCCTGATTCAGACATAATGTATGTACTTCAACTCTTAGGCACCTAAATGTTTACATTGATTTCAAATCATCCGTAGCTTGTTTGTGTCTAAAAACTGCGTAAACAATAATAGAATATTAGAAAATTGAGAGAAATGTGCACGGGAGTGCTTACATACGACGCGGGAATCTCTTGCCTCTTTAATAATAAGAATTTACTTGACTAAAAGTGTGTCACAACTCGACTATCCTCCTTGAATCATGGGTATCGTAATTAAATGACCCCCAAAGACATCGATAACCAATTTTTGACGTCACTTTCCAGAAATTACTCAAATTAGTACGCAAAAATTGGATACCGTTAGAATATGAAGAAAGATATAGACACAAAGTATCTATTATTACAAAAGTAATAAGAAGATAATTAGTGGAATTATTGTAGAAGGTATCACGGAGAGTGAATTATTGTGTTTGATCGAGTGGGTCGTTTGATTATGATGTCTAGCGTAAGATAATCAAATGAGGGGTTCGAAAGCATTAGGAAGCTCCTTGAGACTGATGATTTAGTGGAAAAATCAAAAAATTGACCTTAAGGATTGGTCGTTATCAGTGAATTGTGGAAGAATTAGGTCGAAATAGACAAATTAAAGCTTAGAATTTGTCTTCTGGATGCGTCACTATATTTCAAAAAAGTAAGACAATACATTTGAATCCTGAAGTGCACACGGTGTTCACCAGGGCGCGGCTCCGTCGTAGTATTAAGTGAAAGATACGAATTAGCCCTAAGGTCACCAGGAAGGCTGATTTTGATCCATTTTTTCGGCGAGAAATGCGTTTCATCACATTGTGCTGTTCGAGAATGTCTTCCATGAAGTAAACCAACCTGTTAAGCTTGAGAATTCATCTAGGTTATAGGAACAGTTCAAGGAACTCTATTCCAATATTTTAAACGTAATTTATAGATTCCCCCATCCACATGAACTCAAACATTGATTAATGAATACTTTTGATAAGAAATCGGTTATAAAGCAATTACTACGAAATTGAAAAACTTCAATAATTCATATCAATTCCGTTCCTTATATTAGCTACGTTAAATATATGAATTAAGAATTGAATATAAATGTATTTAAATACTATTGTAAAAGCCTTTAATTACATCATAATCAGTATTCCTGATTATAAAAAACTGTCTCTCTAACTACGTATTAAATGAAGCAATTGAGAGAATCTCGCATCATCAAATGCGTAATGAAAAATCATTCATAATAAAATTATGTTAAATACTAATCAAAAAAAATAAAATTGCATCACATCGCTACAACATCTAAATTACGCTTTCTCTTGACAACTGTTTGAATTGCGCCATAAAATACACGAGGAATATTTTGAATTTTTTTTTGTTATTTTATTTTTTCTATTCGCTTTTCCATTTAATCGAATTAAGTAATTTTATTACACGAGTTTGTTGACAAATCTCAATTTAAAAAAAAAAAAAATCGTGTGATTCGCTATGCTAATCGATACAATTTAAATTAGGTAATTTATAAATTATTCAAAGCATTCTGATCTATTAGGGATTGTGTGGCAGTTATGTCTATTAATGAGCATGTATATGGACCGAGTTCTATTGATTGTTAGATACTTGGAACAACTTTGGTCTGATAAGTCTGGTCCTTTGCCCCCTTCCGGATCATAATCTCAACCCATCCCTGCTCCTCCCCCTCTAAGAACGGTCCTTAATAAGTGATTCATAGCTATTAACAAAGACATATCCAAAATCACATCTGAACCTTCCCATCAACCCTATTACATACTCCCTCCCCCACAATCCATCCTCAATTCGAACACCTGACGTCACATCCAGACTAATCCATCTGATCTATGTAAATAGCTGTAAATGAGTCTCGCGATTTAACAACAATAGATCTTCGACTAGCTATTTATTATTTGCAATTACAATTATATCAAAATAAATCAAGGTCAGTTGACTGAATGAATCAACTGTTGAATGAATTGTCCAGAATCGACAGATGACACAAGAGGAAACGATTATTTAATAAAAAAATATCTAGAATTGTAGTTTATGTGGGGAACTGAAATTTGAAAAAAGTTCTTTTTTTGTTATATGCGGCTAGAGTTTGATCATCAAAGCATTTCGGATAAGTTTTGTGTGTCAATTTTTTCGACATTGACCTTCTCATGGACATTATAAGAACGTTTTTGAAGCATTTTCAATGGGTTATGGGAATTCTTTTGGAAGCTTGTTAAGAACACTTAAGCAATTGAGAGATTTTAACAATATTTTGTGATTATAGTTCAACTAAATGTCTTCTATACTGTTTTTTGTAACCTTAGCTTCATCTAGGAGCACAGCTACAAAAAGTAAGTCCTATATGGATCTTATTTATCCACAATAATGTTTATTCTTCAGAGTTCAAATGCCAACTAAACTTTTGCATCAAAAAGGGTCTTCAACTATGTACAATAAATATCATTCAAATCTCAAATGACCGTTATAACACAATATATCCCAATTTCAAGCACATTCCGACCGACACACTTTAAATTTGTAAATACTGCTTGAAGCGAATCAGCAAATCTTGATAATTCCATCACATACTGCTTTAATTATACATTTATAGCTTCTCAAATGAGTTATAACTCTATTATCATAAACATTTTTACTATCTGTTGAAATGAAAATTTGATAAAGTACCTAGTCAGTTACAACATTGCTTTTAGCATACATATTAGCAATTTGACACGCACAGGAATCATATTTAGATAGAAGAAGATCTAATTTGTTTAAATAGAAGCTCAATGAGTCATGTGAAGTACAAAGTAAGCAATAATCTTCAGAAATGTGATTCTTATCATTAGAACCATTAAGTTAAGATGTATGACTAAATATTCTGAGATTAGCAAGCTCGAGGCTGTCGTTAAAAATTAATTTGCATGCGGTTTTTCGATTTTTTATCGCAACTGACCTACGAAATCGGAATTGCTTAATTTTTTTTTTATTTCACTTGTTATATAATTTTGTGTTTTGCGGAATTTCTCCTTGCAATTTAGGAGTCTCAATTGAATCATTGCGGGTTTTTATGTACATTTTATTGTTTTGCAAGTGTTTTTTTAAATTGTGATTTATTTATTATTGCTGTAATTATGGAATTATTTTTGATTTATGGCTAGTATAAAACTTTGATGATTCTGAGGGAGTTCTATTGTATTTTACGGAAATCAGATATGACTCGAATCTAGTAAAAGTAGAGTTGCAAATGAAGTTGCATCCAGAGTTGCAAAACAGGAACTAGAACAGACAAAAACCGTTCAATTTCTTAATATTGAGTGTGATTTTTCTTACAAAACCATACAAATTGTCAAGAAATTGTACGGTTTTTGCCTATGACAGGTGTCTGTTTTGCAACTCTGGTTGCATCTCCTTTTTAAATTGAATTTTCCGTCAAATTGATCTCTGATTGAATGTTTAATAGGAATTGGAATCTGAATTTAAACTGTAAGATGAACTGCCAACTTGGTGTCTTCCATATCTGCAATTTAAGGCGTCATATTCAGTCTCAGATCTCCGTTTGAATTGTGAAGCAAGCTAAACTAACGCATAGCTTAATAAATAATTTAAATGTTTTAAATACTTTTAATTTAAGTAAATCACAAGTAAATGAGGTTTGCAATAATTTGAATCAAGGAAAGATGCGCCATAGTCGGTCAAGTTTGACCGCATTATTTACAAATAATCATGTGATTTATTAAATTTATTACTTTAATTTAAAATTTGTAATTAAAATAAAGTCTCGGAATATTTGGCAAGTTCATGCTTATTTGGGAAAATTTTAGTAATGTTTGTATTCGGTGTAGAGTTAGACAATCCCTAACCGGCATAAAACATGCTATCAAGAGCAAAGTAAGCTGATTGCCCACACGAGAGCATGCTTAACTCAAGGGTCAAACACTCCACTTGCTGAATTTATGTGAAAGGACAGTAAGTACTGTATTTTTGGAGTATCTGACTTTTGGATTAACTAGTACAATTAAGGATAGTAAGCTCTTGAGACCATGCTCTTTATCTGTTAGGGACTACCATGATTTTTGCTATAGTATTTGACCCTTACACCCGGTTTTAAGTCAGGATGATTGTCATTATGGTGCCAGAAGAATGGAGTCGGGAATATGACTTCATATGTAGGCGAATCTGCCAGTTCAAAAGGAAGACCTCTTGCTCGAATGGTTAGACATTAGATCGAATATCTGTAACCCAATCTTTCAAAAAATCTTAGCGCAGCACACTGTTTACCCACTAACTGCGCAATATTATTGCATCTTCTCAAATGCAGCACAACAGATAAGAAAAAAAAAAAATGATCAATTTACTCACCTTAATGCTAATGATACATCCACTTAGTGCTATTATGTTACATAGCATATGATATGTCTGCACTAATAATGTAATTGACTGTGATGTTTGGCTGATATAGAATTGTACTAAGAAATAACATACACTTAAGGCTAGCACAATATAGACTTGTATTGGCTGAAGACGATGAAAAAATTCTTTCATTGGCATATTATTATTGTCGTATACGTTGTGGACAGTCTTCTATTCTAGCTCTAGCCGGCTATCAGGTTCTATTTTCTATTAATTAAAGAGAAATTTACTTTATTTTTGATTGATTGACAGGAATGAGCAGGTCTATTGATTTTACAAGCTTAAACGTCTTAAACTGATAAGAATTATCTGTTCCGATAAGATTATGTACAGTTTGTAAAGTTTTACGACTGCTGCACTCTTCACAAATAATATTAAGATAACGAAGAAGTAAAGGTTCAACATTAATTTCTCAGAAATGCATGCATAATCTCCCATCGTCTGCAAAATTTTGTTTCAAATTCAAATTATTTTATTTCACAGCATGAAGCATGAATATTTTTATGTGCACATCCCAAATATATCATTTTTATTCATTTATATCTCTTGCATTTCAGTCGATTATTATATTCAAGATTTTTTTGTACATTTCCATACAAGCCATTTCTCAATATGGGTCAATGAGCCGAAAAATGTGTGAATATTGCCTTTTGTCTACGGTTGTCTACCGCTTACACCACAATGATAACTGAAATCTTTATTTAGTCACATTATTTTTTCATTTGAATGGATAGAAATTGACTTTTTTTGGACAAAATAATTGCAATGAATAAATTGAACAACAAATAAATGTTCTTGACAACAAAAAGGCAAGTTTTGAGTGTCAAGATAATGCTGGTTCTCACGTTAACAATGAGCACATTATTTGTGCGTGCAGTCAATTGCCGTGTACGCTTGAGTATGCAGTTACTGGTATTATTAATTGGAATTATTATAATCAATGTTTACAACTATATTGAGCATGTTGAAGGGTCTAGATTATATTGAAAGGTCGTGACTTTTCAGAGAATTTTGAATTTTGAAAATTTAACGGTTTTTATGAATTTGAAAATTCAAAATTTTTTTTAAATTTGAAAATTTTAAACTTTATTTTAAATTTAAACTGTTTTTGTCATTTAAAATTTGAAAATTTAGTTTTTTAAAATTTGAAAATTTAACGATTAATTTGAGTTTGATTTGAAGATTTTTTAAATTTTATTTTAAATTTAAACTGTTTTTACCATTTAAAAATTTGAAAATTAACGATTTTTGAAATCTTAATTTTTTTAATAGGTATGAAAATTTAGCAAATTTATTGAATTTTGAAAATTTAATGTTTTTTTTAAAGTTGAATATTTTAAATATCATTTTATTCCATTTTAAAATTCAACTGTATTTTGTAATCTTAAAAATTGAAAATTTAACGGTTTTTCTGAGTTTAAATATTTTATTTTTTCTTCTTAAAATTCCACTACTTTTGACATTTAAAAATTCAACGGTTTTTCTAATATTTGAAAATTTAACGGTTTATTTAGATTTGAAATTTTTTTTGTCAAAACCTTCGTTAAATTTTAAATTTTTCGACAAAATTCTTGAAATTTGATCAATTTTCCTTCAAACTGCTCCAATATATATTTATCTGATCACACATGTCTACATGACTGATAAGCCTCAATCAACTCGAAAATCGTGAGGTTAGTGACATTCACATTGAATATATCCATTTGATACTTAAACTTCATCATAATAGCGTTAAATTAATTTTAATAACACAATCTAATCTATCAAAAAATTTTCTTATTTCCCATGATAAGCAGGAAAATCATACTTGATGTCTAAAAATAAGACGCGACACGAGTAGGAAAACATTGTTGACATATTTAAGTAAGTTCACAATAACAAAAAAATTTCTTTCCTACACTTCCACATTTCACACGATCATGTGCGCGCGATGAGTTTCATATCATATGATGATGATCATGAATTGATGATATTGTAACTGCATTTATGCGAAAATAAAAACAGAAACACGAAAACACAACTCGTTGACATTTGTGTAAATTGACCATCACACATCTATTTCTTGGTGAAGGATATTATAAATATTATTGCAGTTTTAATCGATTGCCAAACTTGTAAGACGATTCACGGACATTGATGTCGATTATGTGTATGAATATTTATGTGATATACATCGTTAATGAATCTTAATGGTGCATCGCGTGAGTGATATATGGAAGAGTTTTTTTTTGGACATTTTTGCATCCGCTGTGCAGCTTAGTGCACTTTTTTGTAGGTGAATGTGCATGGGTTAAAGGTTCACTTTGTCAATTGAGGTGTTTTTTGAAATATAGAAATATAATATAATAATTTATTTCTTTTTTAAAAAGTTTTAAATTTATTTAGATTTGAAAATTTAAGTTTAAAAAATTGAATTTTTGTAAGAATTAAAATATTTGAAATCTCAAAAAATTCAACAATTTAAATTTTTCTAAATCTTGCAAATTTAAATTTATAAAAAATTTTAAACTTTTCAAAATTTCTAAATCAATTTTTTTTTAAATTTGAAAATTTAATTTTTAAAAAGTTTAATTTTTCAAAATAAAAAAGTTATAAATTTTAAAAATGTAAATTTTCCATTTTGCCAAAAGTAAATTTTGAAATTTTTACAAAATCGCGGAATTTTAAGTTTAAAATTCTTACAAAATCTAAATTGCAAAAAAACTTTTATTTTGAAATCTAAATGAATTTAAAACATTTTTAAATTAAAATCCTAATGAATCTTTAAATTCAAATTTTGATTTTTCCTATTTAAAATTTTAAAAATTTAAAATTGTTTTTCTTTAAAATTCATGTTTTGAATTCATTTTATCAACATTTTTAAAACTTGTCAACAAAAAACTTTCGTTTTCCTATCAATTTGACTAATTTATGCGTCCATGTCAATCACCTCAATCGACCCTTTTTATGCCTTTATCCGCTGCATCTTCAACTTTTTTCGTTAATAATCACACATTAATTTATTTTTTTTTTGAGAACTTCCACCACTTTCCATTTTTATTATCACATTGTTTACTTCATTCGTTTATATTTCTTTTACTTCATCTTATTTTATATTTATAAATCGTATATATTTCACTTTAAAAGCACATCTTAATGATGATGATAAAGCGTGCGTTATGCGTTTACTAGAAATTGGAACAAAATGATAATGAATGGTTTATGGAATTTACAATGGCTTTTACTTTCAATAACAGCATAGAACTCAATTCGTAAACGACAATTGGAAGTTTAGTATCCGATTTTTGCAAAAATTGTAACTTTTTTTATGTCTATTGTTTGTTTATTTAATGCAATTTAAATTTGATAAATGCCTTTTTTAAATCACTTTGGAATATTTCCTTATCAACGAATTATTCAAGAGCTTTACACCGCACACATTTTTTTGCACTTCTTTTTATACTCTTTTGAATAAGCACACGAGACTTCAATGCATGCTGGATGTTTGATTACAACAAGGAAATAACAAATTAGAGTCAATTTTTTATTTTTGTCAAAATATATTTAATTTATATGATTAAAAGATTATCATTATCGTCGTTAATTTACCTTATTTCAACTAAAAATTTATTATTTTGATTTGCTTGACGTGCTTTTCGACTTTGAAGTTATCGCATGATAATTAACTTGATTATTGATATTATAAACTCGTCAAGAAATTAGGCACTGTCAATAATTTGTTAAATTAAATAATTTATTTAAAAAATTAGTGAACAACGAAAAATTTGTATGCGTCTGTCCTCTTTAAATACAACCTGACGACTGTTTAGTTTGAATAAAATGTGAGATTTTCAAACAAGAGAGATCGAAGTCGACTGGATATTGAATTTGGATTTTTCTTATCAGTAAAATTGTTTATCTTATGTTGTCATGGCTTACTCAGTCAATTATCAGTCATTATTCATGCTAAGTAGTCGATTATGCATGACTAATAAGCAGCAATATGTTAAATTAACATATTTTAAGTCAATAATCCAACGTCAATGATAATTTCGTTTTTTCTTGGAAATTCATGCTAACCTTCCCCTATCAGACATTCCCCTCGTAAACTTTTTGTTGTTTTTCACAAAATAAATTTTTTCGATCGAAATAAGTGAGTTGGGAGCTGCAAATGGCTTCTTTAGTGCTGTTTAATGGAGCCAGTAAGTGATTAAACTAGTCATTAATATGCTATTATTAAAGATTATCAACAATTTAAAGCATTAATTAAAAATATTTGTTATGCAATTTTTCATAAAAAAATTAATTTTTTACATTTTCATGAATAATTCATGCAGAAACTCATACCGGCGTTTTGGGAATCGTTTGTTTGAATGCGAGCAAGGCAAGCTACTCAACAGATGTACCATCATGGTATCGTCCATTGAAATCAACAAATCCAGCGACTTTTAAAAGAGGTCCAGGTGGAAGATCCAGTTTTAATGGTGTTGTTGCTACTGTATTTGGATGTAGTGGCTTTTTGGGACGTTATGTAGTCAACAAATTAGGAAAGATCGGAAGTCAAGTGAGTATTGATGGAATTTGACATATCCTGGATGATAAGGCTAACAATTTTGTGTCAATTTGCAGGTAATTTGCCCATATCGTGCTGATTCAGCTGAAGTGCAACACTTGAAAGTTATGGGTGATTTAGGACAAATTCTTTTCCATCCTTACTACCTCCGTGACGAGGAGTCAATCCGCAAAGCCATGAAATATTCAAACGTCGTTATTAATTTAGTTGGACGAGATTGGGAAACGAAAAATTTCTCATTTAATGATGTTCATGTTGATGGTGCTCGTCGTCTTGCAAGAATTGCACGCGAATCTGGTGTAGAAAAATTCATTCATTTATCAGCATTGAATGCATCAGAACATCCAACACCATGTTATTACAAAGATGGAAGTAAATTCTTACAAAGTAAATTCCACGGCGAGAATGCAGTACGCGAGGAATTCCCCAATGCAACAATCATCAGACCATCTGACATGTATGGACAAGAAGATCGCTTCCTCACATATTATGCACACTTTTGGCGTAGATTCATTCGTTTAGTTCCTTTATGGCAAAATGGCAACAAGACAGTTAAGCAACCAGTTTTCGTTGGAGATGTTGCTCAGGGTATTGTAAATGCTATCAAAGATCCTGATGCAGTTGGACAAATTATTCAAGCTGTTGGACCAAGACGATATTTGCTTAGAGAACTTGTCGACTGGTTCTTCCGTGTTATGCGTAAAGATGAAAGCTGGGGATATATCCGTTATGATGCACGTTTCGACCCAACATTCAAACTTAAAGTTGCACTCACAGAAGCTATTCAATTGTCTCATCCAATTGGAAACTTACATAAGGAACGTGTTGAGCGTGAATATGTTACAGATGTTGTTGAGAAGAGCGTTCCAACATTAGAGGATTTAGGTGTTCAATTGACATTTATGGAAGATCAAGTTCCATGGGAACTTAGACCATTCAGAGCTGGACTTTATTATGACTCAGCTATTGGAGAGTTCCAAAAACCAGCACCTCCACAAGTCCTTGCATAAATAATTATTATTGTGTAATATTCTATATAGCAAAAACAAAACAAAAAAAATGGATATAAAATTTTTATTTGATGTCTCAAAAAATTGATATACATGCCGAATAAAAATGTCAATAAAGAAAACATGAGGAGAAAGTAAGTAACAAATTTAATTAGATTGTGCCAAGATTATTTTAGATTATTTTGAGCGTCGTTGTGTCGGCATCCTGGTCGGCAAATTCAAAATATGCAGGAATCAAATGAGTTGTCGGCAATTAATCAAGTTAGCTAGAAATGTCCCAAAACTTAAAAGTTACGTACCAACTCACTTCGATGGCCGTACAGATCAACTGTGGTCCATAGCCTCCCTCAGATGACGCCTAAAGCTGGTTCTGTCGTCGGCTTCCGCCTGCCAATTGCCGATACCAAATGCAATACTTACTTATTCCTTGGCTGGGGCGCATGGGGACCCATTGCCGCGTTTAAAGAATGTCTGTAGATAGCTCTATCTTTCGATAACTTCTGCCAATTAGGGATATTGAGAACTGCAATACTGTCTCAATCGATAGCTTCCTTCGCAAAATCATATAAGCAAGCTATTTTCCAGAAATCATCGTTGCTTCATTTTCTATCCACTATCACATGTATTCAATTTGAATCGCAAAACTAGAATAATCCTTGATTCAAAATAAAATGACTTAATTTTCTTCGCACTCAGCATGATTAAGTAACAACAGCGTCAAGCTTTCTAGGTCTACGATTAGTAATGCCGATTTGTCAACAAGTGTATTTCAATAACAAATGTGTATTTAGGAAAAGAAGTAGGAAGAGATTAATCACTGCAGTTTCTAGTTCATTGTACTCAGCCGTAGTAAGGAGATCGGTAGAATTGAGAAATGCTTCAAAGTTTGAATTGAAGACAATTACTCGTAAAGTCCTCAATGTTGAGTTTGAAGCATTGTTGCAAAACAGGCACTTGTGACAGGCAAAAACCGTACAAATTCTTGATAATTTGTATGGTTTTTCTTACAATTGCATGCAAATTATCAAAAATTTGTACGGTTTTTATCTGCCACAGGTGCCTGTTTTGCAACAATGCTTCAAACTCAACATGCAGTATTTTAAGATCATTTGCCTTCTAGGCAATTGCCAACCGGCTTTTAGTCACAGATACCAAAATACCCACAAAAAAGCTTCAAATTCGAATTGTGGAACTTGCATACAAATAGACCCTGCCAACAGTGACTGTACCTTGGTGATTACAACATCCTACATTCCATATTATCCAAATAAACAGGTAACCCCGAGTAACTAGAGAAAGGTGAAGGTTGAATGTTCTTGGCATGTTCTTGACATGCGCTCTTCATACACGCATTCAGTTACGATTTGTTGTTCCACACGTGTAGATCAAGAAAATATTTTGATTTTTTTAGAGCTTTTAAAACAATTTTTAAATTCGATCCTGAATATTTCATTGATTAATTTACATGAATGAAAAGCAAAGTACTGACCGAAATGTGAATGCACTGCAATGAGAAAAACAACAAAAAGAGTCGAGTTAGTCAGAAATTTAAGAAGGCAAATAAGTGAGAATAAAACAAAATATAAGTTTCAGTGCCAAAAAATTAAGTCAGATGTGAATATAAACAAAAATAAATACTAGTATTGATTTTTTTTAGGTGATTTCGTGACGCTTGAAGCGTATTATATGCAGTTTTGCTGAAATAGATAGAAAATAAATAATTTTAGTTTAATCGTTGATGTTGAATCGATAGGATTGAAGTGCAATAGCTTATTAATTATAAAGAATTATTCAAAGTGAAGCAAAATGCTTAGTAAGTGCATACATTTCCGACATTAATTTCAATTATCATCATCTCGACTTTTCTTATTGTACTTTCGTCCTACAGCTGATGATGGGACAATTTCAAGGTCAATGCCGTTTTCATACATTGAAAATCTCCCGGACGAATGTTTAATCGAAATTTTTACTTATTTAACAAGCAATGAGCTTAAAAGTGTGACTTTTACGTGCCGTACATTCGCAAATGTTGTCAATTCGTCATCGAGATTGATGAAAAGCTTTTTTATGGTTGTGACAAGGAAGAGAAAATGGGATTTTGGAACTATTTCAGTGCTACAAAGAAAGCATCAAGCTTTAGTGCTCTTTGACTATTCAACTTTAGAGGAATCTTTGGATGATGCTCTAATTGATGGACTTGAAAATATTGGTGCCAATATTAAGACATTAGAATTTAATGATTGCAGCTTAAATGCTAGTGACTTTGTTAACATCCTCGAAATGACAAATAATTTGAAACATTTAAAAGTTGTTAATTCTAAAATTCTAGGAAGTGTCAATAAATTCCTGGATCTTAAACATTTAGATGGTTTAAAAATTATAAAATCGGAAGTATCCTATGAAATATTCAGTAATGTACAAAGTTTACAGAACATAGAAATTGAAACTAACGAAACAAATAACGTTGATCTGACTCATTTTGCTAAAATTTTATTTAGTCAATTAAAACTTAAACATTTGACTCTAGTAAATTTAAGACTATCCAATTTATTCGACATCAAAATGAACTGTTTATTTCAATTAGAATCATTAAAACTCAGGCAATGCCATTTTCGTCATAAAGAAAATTTCGAGATATTTTTAGAAAATCAGATGTCTTTGACAGATATAGAATTATCACTAAGCAATATGAAGTTGGCGCTTGATAGAGTACGATACTACGATAGCATTATCGCATGCCTCATGAGGAAATACTCGCTTACATCATTGACACTAAATATAGAAGAATATAAATTCGCGAGTTTTAATTTTATGGAAGGATGTCAAGCTAGAGAACTTAGTTTAAGATCTAAGGATACAAATTTCTCATCGTCGCCATTTTTAAAATATTTTCCACTGTTGGAATCATTAGAAGTTGACATTAAGGAGCTTAATGATGAGAATCTTGAATTCATAAATAATTCGACTAGATTAGATACTTTAAAAATCATAAATATTTCAAGCGATTGCTTTGGAAATATCAAAAATAAAAATATTCAATCACTCTACATTCACGAGACATTAATCGATCAATGTGACTGGAAAAAATTTATTGAGAATAACCCCCAAATAATAAAACTTGTGATACGATTTTCATTTTTAATGGATTTTAATCTAAATTTACTTGAGTATATAACACAAAAATTGAATCTCATGCATATAGAATTAATTGATAGATATGTAGGTTTTGATAATGATATTTACATAATGATTTGTGAGAATTGTAAAGGATTGAAATATATTAAATTATGGAATATTAATATAGAAAAGGATTTTGATGAGCTTGATAAGGACTTTTTGAGAAGAAAAAATATAAAATTTCATTTGTTTAATGATGAATCCCTGAATAAACCAATGATTCCATTTTAGATCAATTAAATAATATTTGAATTTAATTTGAATAGCCAATAATATTGCAGAAATTGTGAGTTTCAGCACAATTGCGTAGGTTCAATGCAAGATGATGTTTGCTAATTGATGGAGTATCCATGTCAGTCCGATATTGTCGATGTAATCCGATTTTGTAACTTTGTGTTGAATACCGGATTAGCCTAATTAGTTTACCTTTGCAGTAAGATGATCAACTGCAATATTAGGGCAATAAAGCTGTAGCAGCAGATAATGTTCATACTGATCAGAAGCACACGTTTGTCTCATTGTCCTAGAATGGACCTCACAAAGGATAAGGCGCCCTGGTGTTCCAAAAGCAACATAATTGAGAATGATGTTAAGAGAATATCCACTAGATGCGAAAACGGATAGTTGGTACAAACTTTGTGATCACTGATATGACCAACAATAGAGTCAGATGGAAGGGTTAATACACTAATTCTCAATATCGGGGTAAGGTTCCTCTAAGTAAGTAATAAAGCTGTAAAACTGTTAAGTTGAATAGCAATTACCAAATGTCGTTTTACTAAACTATAAAAAAAATCTTTATTTGAATTCTTATATCTCAGCAGAATTCGTATATCTCTCGCAATTAGAAATTGGCAGAAGTTATCTAAAGACAAATCCAGCTTCTGATGAACTCTAAATGCGGCAATGGGCCCTCGTGCGCCTTCGCCTAGGAAGTAAGTAAGTATATCTCAGCAGCCTACAAAATACCAAAAAAAAAAAACAGATATTAACAAAGAGTCATTAAATCATATAATACTGAACAAACTCATCAAACACCAGGGTATTAAGAAGGATTTCCACTGATTTTTAGGTAAGTCACTGCATTTTCTGATAAAGACTTACACAGTATTACCAACTCAATATTTCATAATCTCTACTAGTTTGTAATTATTATCTTCTTGTTTTACACAGTATATACTGTCCTGGAAGATCATTCATTCCAGAAAAATGATAAAGCTTAATAATAAATGTCACCAAAAAACATCGATTACGTTGTCAAAAAAAAAAAAATTGAACAAAAATCGAACAGCCAATTAATTATGATCCCTATCGGTAATATTTCAACAAGCAATAAAACGTCAAGTACTTGCTTTTGTCAGATAACAACAATATGTATTAATATTATTGTTATTAGTTTAAGCTACCACGATAGGTTTTCGAGGTGAGTGCATAAACTTGTTTGGAATTTTTTTTTTATTTTATTTCACTTTTTCTTCCCCTTTTTGAATGAGCCCAATACAAATCAAAAATCAATTTGTCTCTATTGAAATTGAAGTGCTATGGCAATTGTTCCAAAAGTGCCTCTTAAGCATGGCTCTTGCTACTTAAGCGGTCACTTGAGGTAGGATTGACAGTTGATAGGTAATTAAAAGCTTTCATTTTTTTTTATTATTTTGGGTTGTTGAGAATAATTTATGTGAATTTGTTTTTCAAGTTGAGACTCAATCTCACTGGTATCTCATAGTTAAGTACTGAGTCATTGAACTAATCTGTTAGTCGTACTAGGTTGAATAACTGCTTTAATTTTTTTTAATTTATCTGTCGATTGACTGTCTCAGATAATTGTTTTATTGCTATTTATCACGTTTTTGTACAATTTTGTGAAATAAAGCTTGAGGATTACTATTAATAGGGAAGGTGCTATAACGTTCATTTGAGATTTGAATAATATTTATTGTACATAGTTGAAGACCCTTTTCATACAAAAGTTTAGATTGTTTTCAAACTCCAAAGAATAAACATAATTATGAAGCTAATTTAGCATCAAGTTACTGGATTTAGTTACTTTAGTACTCTAAGAGACAGAAGCTATACTCAAATATACTGATTAAGTCATTTAAATCTAGAGCTGCAGTATAGTATTTCGCTGTAAGTGATTGGACTGTTTTATTGGATGCGTTTGACCTTTACACTATCCACTCTTAGGAGTAATGGGGAGTTAGGGTTTACGCAATAACGAACTATCTATTGATTAAGTCTCAATTTCATTCTTTGTGCAATTAGTGAACGATTTCCTCGATCACGATTAAAGACAATCTTGTTAAAACGTTCGATTATTGCCTCCAGCGAATCCACATAAAACTGAATTACATCAAACGCCCATCATAAAAGAGACAACTGATTAGTTATCATTGCTAACTCTATAAATTCCTTCAGAAATCTATTTGATTAAGCTCAATTTCTATTGCAATAAAAAAATAACACTATTTCCATTACAATTTATTATTGTTGGATTTATGTCGATTATTGTATATATTATTTATTTCTTTAGTGCGCTATCAATTGGGTATTATACATGTTTTATGAGGTAGTCAGTCGCTGATAACATAGCAATTGATAATACGTGAAAAGATATCAGTCAGGTTGCTTTTTATAATTGCCTATCATTATCAAAATATATACAAATACAATATTATACACCTTCGAGTGGTTTAAAAAAAATGCTAGATAAGAAGTTAGATGCTTGTGACTTCAATTCGCAGTTCCTTTCAATACGATATTTTATTCGCTAAGAGTATTTTGAAGTGGATAGGCTGTTAATTGAGAACTTCTCGCCTCTTCTGTTAATATATTAAAATCCTCCCAGGAGCTTAAATTTTTAAGTGCATCTATAAAAAAAAATACAAAAAAATAATTGAAAAGTATTTTTTTTGATGAGTGGATCAATATCATGTGCAGTCAACAAGTGGATAATTTAAGTACTCAAGTAGATTTTGTGAATGTTGACGCTGAATATGAGCCATCATTTCAACTCATACCGCCGTTTGGTGAATACGACTACAAAGAGTTAGTATTTATTTTTTTTTAAATAATTGCAAAAGGAAGCATACCTTTTTTTGTGTGTGCATATCATGATAACGAAAGACTGCATATTGCATGCATTTGCAAAAGAGAATCAGACATGACTTTCCTATTAGCAGTTATTTGCAGTTTGATAATGATCAGAGGAAAAAAACTGCACAATTGGTTGTGCAAGTTGAGTAAATAGCTAATTTCCAATAAATATTTAAATGCTGATAAGGAAAAATTGGAATTTTTTTTTATATATCACAACTTGTTGAAAGACATTTTATGCTAAATTAATGTCGAATTTAATATAAAAAATATTATTAAACCTCTCGACATGCAGAGGAAGTTAAACAAAATTAGAATCATAAAAAGAACATCAACAACTCACCGCATAAATATACTTAATACATTTTTAAGAAGTAGCAATATAAAGAATTAAAAAAAATTGAGTTAAAAAGCTAAATGATCGTATAACATGAACATAAATCAGATGTGAAAATTCCCAGCAGTGAAAAATAAAAAGGCATTCAGACAATAAAAACAGTAAGATACTTTAAGTAATTATTAATTGGCTAAATGAGTGGTTTCAATCTACAAATATCAAATTAGAATAAAAAAAATGTGTTCATTGGTACCAGCTTGCACCAGTATCAAAAAAATTCAGCATATACTTAAATATAAAGGAAGAGAATTGTGACCGAAATATTATTTGATGGATCACCTTTTGATGAATCAAACTGTGTGACAAAATAACATGCAATAAATGTTTATATTTGATTGAAACATCAAGAATTTCTCAGTAAATTTCATTAAAATTGGATTTACTGTCATAATTTGACGATTTGTGAAGGTTGATTTGAAGGGGGTGGAAGATTTGGAAAATGTTTACAGGCGTTCTGATTTAAGAACCCGAGCTACACAAAGGCTCAGGCACAGAACTTTGAAGGCTTTTTTAGACCGCTTTTACTATTACCGAATGAAATCGCATAAATTTAGCATCAATATTGACTCGCAAGGTTGTTTATTAATAACGAAGGTTTAGCGGTGTCTTAAAAGCTTTGTGCCGGAGCCTTCTTCATTTATATCAATCAGGGAAATGACTTGAACCTTAATAATTTTTCCGTCCGGGATTAAAACGTGAATCTAGTTGATGTCGTCATTAGTCTATAATGATACTGTTATCACCGCGATATTGCCCTCAATTTCGGATTATCGACAGTTCACAGTGCAACACCTGCGAAGTTAAGTTCTTAAAACTCTGATTGAGATAGAGACGGATTACCAAATCCCATAAATATAGGATTCGTGATCGAGTTCTGGGCGAACTGTAAAGAACCCTGAGTAAAGATTTCCGACAAATTGACGAAATCGAAACAATCCGAGGAATAGCTCAATCTCGATCGTGTTTCTAAAAGCTTTATTCTTTTGTAATTTGACAGTAAGTTTTGAAATTTGATAGAGCAACATCTTGACGGCTAACCCAGCAATACTAACATCGCAAAATTGCAAAACTAATCAAAAATTTAAAAATCAAAATAGATTCACCACCCCTTTTAAAACCTCACAAAAACCATAAACAGTTGCCTTTTTGATGCCTGCTTTTTATTACATTTTCATGTGCTTCTACAATAAATTGGAACATAATTGAGTTGTTCCTCTCCATACAGCACTTGAAGAGTTTCCCACGAATAGTTTTTTTTATCCGTACACAACACAAATTACTCTACATTGCTTTCATGCCTTAAAGTACCTTTCCTAACAACTACATATAAATATGCCTTTTAAAAAAATACTTAAACTAATTTATGAATTTTTTGCATGCAAATTTTTTGTTTTTGCTTGTTATTTGTTAATCTTTATGCAATTTTCACATGCATTTGTGAGTTTGATGATGTTATAAAATAGAAGGAGGCCACGCCTACATGTTACGATGATATTTGCACAATGTTTTGATCGAATGTTTTGCTAATTGTTGAATGTTTTGAGTTGTTGACAAGTTGTAAGACTTGATTTGAAGATTTGACAATCTTTTAAGGATTTATAATTTGAATGTTTTTATGAATTAACTTTAAATTGAATGCAAAATCAATTAAAATATTTAAAAACTTATTATTTTGTAATTTTGAATTCAAAATTTCAAATTTAATTCAAAAAATAAACAAATTAAATTTAAATTCTCAAAATTCCTAAATAAAATCCTTCAAAATATTCAAAACTTATTGAAATCAAATCAATAAACCACAAAACTCAAGAAAAGATATAAAAAACATTCAAAACATCAACAACGCACTTCAATATCGAAACGAGCTCTGATTGGCTAATAACTTTTTCTTTTAAAAAAGCTTCAAAAAACAAACAAAAAAAAGTTCTTTTATGAGCATTTATGATTTAGTTTTGTTTGAGTAGTTAAGGATAATGGATTCAAAAAAGGCTTCAAAAGGAATTGAGGAAAATTTCTTAATGAATTTTCCATTTTTTCCGATGCCTTGGAATTCAAGTTTTCTTTTATCACAGCTGCTTTATAAACACTTAAGACGTCCAAAGTAGTCGCAGAAATTTCTACAATTAATTCATAATTCTTAAAATTTCCCTTTACTTCCAACAGAATAATCGACAAGAACCCACAACGGTCGTCTGGATTTCATATCAGTGACATTCTACAACTCAACAATCAAGAAGCAAATCCGGAAGTACCAAAACCGCGATCATCACTAGATTATTCAATCTATAACTATAATGACTATCCGTCACGACAGCATTATTATTCCTCATATCCACATCACCAAATACTTCCGTCAGCAATTTCGTCTTTTGAAAGTGATCTTCCATTTTATAATACAACATTTAATTCAGCACCTGCATCATTTAATGGAAATATTTATTTTACGTCTGATACGACAAACAGTCCTTATCCAAGCAATCAAATGCAAATGATATCGCCTAATTTACCGAATAGATTTATAGTGAATGATTCAAATAACAACAATTACGGTAAGCTTCATTTGGTGCTTTATATAAAGAATTTACTAAAAGATTCTCATAATTTTAGGTCCATACTACGATCAACCGTATCATCATCATCACCATCATCACTTAAACTCTCACCATCATCAAAATTCGATGCCACAGACAAGTCCAGACTCGACAAGTCCACTTATGAATTCAGATTCTAATTATCTTACGCTACCAATCACAAAAGGTCACACATTTAGTTCAAATAGTTCGCCGGAAGTTAGTGCAAAAGAGACAAAATTTACGACATTAAGTTCTGTGTCGCCAATCACACCAGCCACAATTCAATCAGCTAAAAGTGAAAGTTTTACAAATCCATCTGAAATCGACACTGCTGAAAAGGAAAATAATGATCATTTGAGTATGGATGAGAGTGTCGGAAGTATGGATGAGCTTCAAGATGACACAAATCATTCAAATGGTCAAAATGAGGTACAAAATCACAATGAAAAGAAACGGAAGCGACGAGTTTTGTTCACAAAGTCACAAACATTTGAACTTGAAAGACGATTTCGACAACAACGATATTTATCAGCAGCTGAACGTGAGCATCTTGCACAGCTCATTGGATTATCACCAACTCAGGTGAAAATTTGGTTCCAAAATCATCGTTATAAGACGAAACGTGCAACTCACGATAAATCACCAACTGCAAATCACTTTCAGCCACAAAGACTTCCATCGCCTAGTTCCTTAAAAAGAATTCATGTACCTGTATTGATTGCTGATGGTAAACCTGTATCAAGTGGACAGTTAATAAGTGAAAATCAAAGCTTTAATGGTCAATCAAATCCTAATAATGTAAATACACAAAAGTGGTGGCAGGTGTAGGCCTAGATTATTTATTTTTATTAGATATACACCAAAGAACAAAAATATATATTTGAATTGATTTATAAAAACAAAGTATTTCGTAATAACGTGGATAGTTAATTAACAAATGTTTAAGCCATCTTTAAATTATAAATTTTAAAAATTATTAAAATCGGTAATAAATCAAAAAATATTAGATGTACATACAACAGAAATTATTAAATGATCAAATTTTGTATGTTTAAGAACTAAGGTGCGCGAAATTCGTTTAGTGTCACTTGAACTTTTTCAATTTTTTCTCATACGAAGGCTTATAGTGAAGCAACTATTTTATGTATTTGAATTTAGTTTCAATAAGGTTTAAAATTAACTAAAAGTAACCAGTTAACTGTTCTGCTTATATGAATTACTTAATATTTTTAAGCGATTACAACAACAAATTGAGAAATTCGTTTAGTGTCACTGTAGGAAATTTAAGATTCCAAACTTTATACCACATTAATTGAGCTTATTCTTTTGTAATATTGTTGAAGGAACAAAAATGAGTAAATATGGAAACTTTTACAATTTTCCACTGGGTTTTTCCTAATATTTTTCCTACTTTAAATTCTTCATGTTTAGAATATTTTCAAAATGAGATTTTACTGTTATTTTGCACCAAATCATTAATTATTTGATTGATTTACATTCATTATTATCATTATTTTTAAAATAATACTAAAAACCTGGGATAAAAATAGAATTTAAGGCAAAAATTTGAGAAAAATGTTTATGTGGTGAAAAATTTTCACCACTTTTTAAAATTAGTCAGCATTTTTTGATGAAACTATAGACAACATAATAAATTCGAACAGCATAACTTATTAACCACATAATGCTTAATAAAATGCAAAAAACTGCATGGTTCTATGATTAGTGCAAAGATGCAAAATTTGGCAGAAAAGTTGAGTCGAGGTGAAAATTTTTTATAGTGGAAAACAGACTTACTTATTTACTGAAACCATGCTCCGAATTAGAGTCTAGATTATTAATAAAGGCTTTTTATGTGACTTTATTGCTTGAAAGTAGTAGAAGTACTAGTAAAATAGTACTAAAACTCGTTTTTTTAATATTTGATTTTTACTATAAAAAATTTTCACCTCGACTCAACTTTTCTGCCAAAATTTGCATCTTTGCACTAATCATAGAACCATGCAGTTTTTTGCATTTTATTAAGCATTATGTGGTTAATAAGTTATGCTGTTCGAATTTATTATGTTGTCTATAGTTTCATCAAAAAATGCTGACTAATTTTAAAAAGTGGTGAAAATTTTTCACCACATAAACATTTTTCTCAAATTTTTGCCTTAAATTCTATTTTTATCCCAGGTTTTTAGTATTATTTTAAAAATAATGATAATAATGAATGTAAATCAATCAAATAATTAATGATTTGGTGCAAAATAACAGTAAAATCTCATTTTGAAAATATTCTAAACATGAAGAATTTAAAGTAGGAAAAATATTAGGAAAAACCCAGTGGAAAATTGTAAAAGTTTCCATATTTACTCATTTTTGTTCCTTCAACAATATTACAAAAGAATAAGCTCAATTAATGTGGTATAAAGTTTGGAATCTTAAATTTCCTACAGTGACACTAAACGAATTTCTCAATTTGTTGTTGTAATCGCTTAAAAAAATTAAGTAATTCATATAAGCAGAACAGTTAACTGGTTACTTTTAGTTAATTTTAAACCTTATTGAAACTAAATTCAAATACATAAAATAGTTGCTTCACTATAAGCCTTCGTATGAGAAAAAATTGAAAAAGTTCAAGTGACACTAAACGAACTTCGCGCACCTTACAAGTACCATATGATGTGGGAGTAAGACTGGATTTCACTGTAGTGGAGTCTGAGAAAAGTGAAATCTGGGATATCGGACCATATGAAGGCAAATCTGTCAGTGCAATAGTAACGCCTTTGTGGTTAAGTGTTAAGGCAATAGATTGGATGTCTGAATTACTCTTTTGCGAGTGTTTCAGTTTGAATCCCATCAGGGAACGTCATTGTGTATTAGGGCTTAGTAGTCAGAATAAAAAGATCCCCTGACCTCCATTTAATATTTGACATTCGCGTGCAGTGGCTGCATGTTATTAGAATTTTGCGAATACTTAATCCTTTTGCATGCAAGGAATTCTAATTATTATTATTGCCAGCTGAATTCTTTCCGCTATTTATATGTTGATTATTATTATGTGTTGTGTCAAAGTTAATAGGATGACCAAGTTGATTTAACATCATCCCAGCATTTGAAGTACCTAAAATAAACTTTTTTGTCATTTAATCCTTTTTTAAGTTTATGAAAAATTTAAACCTGATAATGATGCTGCTGCTGTTATAGCAACTGTTGACTTATACTTGCAACATTTGGTCCATACGAAGTATATACTTTGTTGCGATTATGTGTTACATGCTGTTTTACTTTGATGATCTAATCCATAGCGGACAAAAGTACGTTATTACTAGTTGATGACAAGTTAATGTCCAGTATTGTCGTCACTAGAGAGGCAGATGTAGGTAGGTATATGTGAAAAGTACAGTATCGTCCATACAAAAATACAGCAGATGAACATCCTACGCTAAAAATGCATCTGAAAAATTCAAATCAATTATAGAAAACGACACGTTAAGCTTTTGTTTCTCTAAATCATATATATTGTCATCCATTCTCATGTTCATGATTTTTTATTCATTTATTTTTTATAATTAACTTGTAGTTTTTTTTTGTGACTAAACTCTAACAATTTTTTTTTTTCATATTTTTTTTTAATGACTTGAATTAGTTTTTTGTGTTATAAACTTAAAATTAAGCAAAGTGAAAAAAATCTGTTTTAAACTTTTTCTGATTTAATTTTTAAGAGTTTTCCATTTGAAAAAGCTGGAAAATGAGAAAAGTATTGTGTTTTTCACCTCAATTTGGAGGTGGAAGAAAAAGTTTAAAAATGAAAACTTTTTCACTGCACAGTAAGATGCTGATTCTTTTTATAATTTAATTTATTCAATGCAAATGTTGAGGTATAATGAAGTTTTTCTTTAAAAAACAAGAGCTTAATGGGAGCTTAAAATGTAGTTTTGGTGAGTGTTTGTGATTTGCCAGAGTTTGAAGTTGACTCGGATTTTGAATAGACTCAAGTCGACTCAAGTCGACTTCCCGATGCCAAAAACGAGACTGAGACTTCTCTGTGTAGACTTCCTTGAACCTTCGGTATAAGTCTCGAGAATTTGTCGAGATCGAGACTTCAGGAATACTTAGACTCAAGTCGACTCAATTCCATTTAGAATTTTGGTCAACTTTGGTTGAAAATCCAGTAAAAAACTTGCAGATTGAAGTTAAATTTAAGCAAGTTTTCAACGATTTCCAAGATCCGACTCTACCATGATCCTTCATTATACCTCAAATTTACAGCAGCATAACACTCAGGGAGGTCAAGCTATTCTTTCAAATTAATCGCATTTTTTCGAATTTAAAAAAATCAAAAATTCCATTTTGTTTTAGTTTTTATTTAAAAAAAAGTTAATGTCGGAATTTAACTCACGTGTGAATGTATTAAATTTGTCAAGAAATGTAAAAAATGATTGAATTTTAAAAATTTAAGTTTTTGAATTTATTCTCAACTTCCACGCGTAACAAGGAAGCTCTACTTCTCATATATAATCTTATATTTCTTTTTAGCAATTTAATTTTATTTTAAGCTTTTTTTTAATTAAACATTTTTAAACATTTCTAAACTTCTGCACGTACACAATTTGAAGTTTAATTTAATGTCAGTATAAAGTACATTTTTAAGCTGATTTTCTTATAAATTTCTGCTAGCTTCTGTTAAATAGTTTTTGATATTTTGAAAAAAAAATCCTCATTTTTATTAATTCATGAAGTTAAAAAATCTTCAAAGAAATTTTAAGCTTTTCAAATAAAAGCTTCTTTTTCAGGCTTTTTATACACATTTATACTTACAGCAAGTGTAAATATATTTTTGCATAATTTACAATAACTTTTTGAGGAAAAATTGATTTTTGTAGTTTTTTTGATTTTAATTTTTAAAAAATATTTTTTTTTTCAAAATTGAGGAATTTTTTTAGAATTTTCTTTAGAAATTCTAAAGTAAAATTCTTTATTTTTGTGACTTTTTTTCTTCAAAATTTTTCACAATTTCTGATAATTTTACAATTTTTATTTATATCCACACCGTATACAACGTGTATGAATTTATTATTAAAGTATCTTTTTTGACATTTTTGTGTGAATTTACGGAGATGAAGGGTTGTGAAAAAAATTTTTAGGGGCTCAAAAATTTCTTTTATTTCCAATCTCATTCGTAAACGCACAGAAAAATATCAGTTTTTTGATATATTTTTTATGACTTTACAACAACAAATTTTCATCATTTTAGGGTTTTTAAATTAAAATTAATGCAAATTTAGAGCTTGGATGCTTGAGAAATTTTGAAGGGATTTTCGAATTTTGATAAATTTTTGAAGTTTTTGAATTAATTCTTAGTTCTAAGAATTCAAAATTTCGAACAAGAAAATTTTTGTAACAATTCTTGTTATTTTGGATAAATTTTGACAATTTTTTGATCATATTTGATGACTTTTTGTTTATTTTTAACGATTTTTCGACGGTTTTTGATCAACTATGCATTCTTGATTTATCTTGTAATTTGTAATTGTTTAATCAACTGATAACCTTATCATTGATTCATATAAAGCTCATCCAACTCAAATCAAATCCAATTTCCATCATCCCTACCTAACTCTGTAACTAATTTCATTCCATTAAACACCAACAAAAAAAAGTTTTTTTTTTCAATTAAAAACAATTTTCCAACTTTAAAAAAAATCTACTTACAAAAGAAACTTAATTAATGGTAATTGAATCGATTATTGAGAAGGAAAGCAGACATTTTCCAATTAACGAAAGCATTCTGAAAATAACGAAGGGAAAAAAAATATTTCCTTTCCATTTCTTCGCTTACTTCATTGTCCATTCAAGTCTCGTGGAATCATTTGTCACGTTTTATTTGTATTTGTATAGTAAGTGACTAAGTAGAGTAAATAAGGTAGTTGAAAAGTCAAAGACAAGTTAGTTATAGCGGTAATTAATGTTGTAGTTACTGTTTGAGGAGGGTTTGGGGGTAGAAATTAGATGGAATGTGAGGAATTTTATGAGTTTTTGGAGGAACTGTGATGCTTATTTGAGGATTTAGCAACAGAAGATTATTTTAAGGAATTTCTATTGTAGAAATTTGCAACTTTAATTGAATTTTGAGTACGTTCTACTTATGAGGAAGGAAGACAGTCAGATACTCAACTCATGTGAGTGATATTAATGGAAAAATCTTGATTATCATTTCGTCAATGCTCTGTCTAGGATAAATTCACTAAAATCAAACGTCAAGCAGTTTCATTTGGCTTTTATTTGGATGTAGCTGTCATTTGGTTCTAATAAGTCCGAGCGAACCTTTCCTCATTTGTGTCGAAAGGGAAATTTATCAATCTTGAAGCCATGATCGAGTTGTGACCAAGCTTTTGACATTTGTTTCGCTTAAAGCTTCCCGATTGAAAGAAGCTGAGATTAGTCAAACTGATGTCAGATTATAAACTTGATTGGAAAGGACATGGCGAAGAAATGGGAGAAAATTCAACAACAATTCAGTTTGAGTCTAGTTGGATTTCATCGAATGTAATCTTGAACCAGATTTCCAGCCATTCATACGCATTGTGCCTTCCATGCCAACTAATTGTAATTTATCTCATTCGGATTAGCTACATCCTTAAAGATTTCAACGATTACTTATTAAGTTCCTTATTAAATTCAATAATTCTTCTCAATGTCATCAATATTTTAATTTTCTTCCATAAAACTCCTCAAAAATCTTCAATTTTCACTTTAAAATCATGAACTTTAAACATCAACACCCTCAATTCAATTTAGTTCCTTTTCTCATTAAGTTCTTTATACTTTCTAATCTCTATTAAATTGAGAAAATCCTCTTTCATCAAAGAAATAAAGAAAAAAAAAACAGCTTCAAACAACAAAAGACATTGAATTTCATTAAGTACGTGTTAAAGCGATAAAATCTCATTTAGAGCACTATTATCAGAGAAATTTTCTACTATAAAAGATTTCAAGCGTTAACGGAAATGAGTGCTTTCCGTCTGAAAAAATATAAGAAGTTGAAAAAGGATTAAATTTGAAGTTGTTTGGAATTGGGAAAGAAATTAGTTTCAAGATTTTTGTTTTCTTGAATTGAAAATTAGTTTTTAAAATTTTTCAAATTTAATTTTAAAATGGTTCGATTTGATAACTTGATTGCGGAACCAGTGAGTAGATCGAATTGTTAGTAAAAATATATTCACAACAAAAATTCAATTAGGAATCTATAAAATCAATTGAAACTGAGCAAATTTAATTTCGCGAAATATTTTGATGATTTTCAGTTTGCTTTGAAAAATCCAAAATTCTAAGAAAAATTTAAATTAAATTCTGAGAAACAAAAATCCCGCGCTTCTTTGGGACGTAAAATTCTGTTGAAAATTTAAGAAACTTAATAAGGAGAAAGTAAGTATTTGAAATGTTCTTGCCATTAAACAATTTTCCTATCTAAAACCACTCTTCATGGTGTTGAATCAAGAGTATGAAAATCGATTGAATTTCTCTTCTTTTTGAAAAATCGGAACATTTCAAGGCTTTGTCGGGACACAGCAGCAAGGTTGAAAAGTACAGCAGCGTCCCGTCAAAAATACAGCAGATGGCCGCCCTACCTTAAGATTAAGTTAAATCAGATATGACTATTTAATTGACGCAAAGTAGTTTATGAGGAAAGGTAATAATCCAGCATTCAATTCGAAATCTGAATCTGACTTATATTCAATTTCATTCTAGATTGTTTAAAGAGCTTCGATTCAAAATAATTTCTCTAGGAAATCCTTTTCTAGTTTACTGATTTCCGTTTCAATTCAGTTTCAATATTCCTTTCTGCAAATTAATTTGAAACCATTTGAAGACTTAAGAATTAAAAAAAATAAACAGCAGAGGAATGAGAAATCACTCAAATAGATAAAAACAAAATAAAATTAAATTAAAAAATAAAAATCTTAAAAAACAAAATTGTTAATTGAAGTGATAGTTTCTAACGTTTCAGATAGTGGTGGGTAGTCTGTGTGCCATGGAACACTAATGTGACGTCGAAATATGTTGAAATATCATAAATCGCATGTCCTGTCGGGTTTCGGTTGTGGCTTATCACCTCTGGCTTATCACACATGATTATAAGGTGAGTCGTGACACAAAAAAGGTTTACCAGCACTAGTTTAAGAAGCTCTTAAGCAGCATCTATTAGACACCCATTCTGAGAACTGAATCTTTAATTAAAATGCATTAAGTGTTTGTTGAACGAGTTTTCAATTATCTTCCCTCTTTCGTGGAAGCAAGCAGGAAGTTTCCACTGTAATCATAGCGCATTCATTGTTTTTATTTTGTTTACATTGAAGACTTTGATGCTTTATCTAGGTCAGATTCATCGAAAGATGCAAAATCTGTTGCACTGTATATCATTACATCTTCCTGTCTCATCCAATCAAGATCAATTTCATAACAACAAGAAAATGTCACTAAAAATTCCTCATCGATGTAAAAAATTGAATCAAGAATCAATAATAATTTTATTATGATTCGATAAGCGTGTAAACATAAATATTTATGCATTAAATTGATCATTTTTTCATGATTTACAACCTTTACTGTCAATTTTTATTTCTCTGAGCAGCTTCAATTTCATCGACATCATCATCATAAAGGAAGACGCGAAAAATGTGAAGTAAGAAAATATGGAAGAAGCTTCATTTTCCTCGATGTAATCAAGATAAAAAAGTAAATAAGGAAAAATAATAATGGGAAATGTTAAAAGAGAGAATTTTTAAGGATGTGACACTTTAGGTCAGGGTAGGTGAGGGTGAAGATGAGGGTCGGAATTTTTATAAATAAAATTTCAAAATATTAAATTTTTTTACAATTTTTAAGAATTTCTGTCTGAGGAAACATGGAGTAAACACCCTAAACCAGTCGTTGTTTTTTCCGATCACTGTCGGCCTTTGGGTGCATATCATCTTAAAAGGAGCGAAATATACGAATCAATGCTAAGTTGAATGGCAATTTTTGTTATGTTTTCCAAAATCTCGATTTTCGGGACCGAAATGGGACTTACCCGGGATTTTCGGGTCTCGGCATCAACCTACCATAATTTTTTTATGCTGAGCTTTAAAATAAGTGATACTGTTAAAAAACAGGTGCCAAACGGAAGCCAGCGTTAGAATCAGTTTCATGCAACTTCTGAGAGAGGCCAAGGACTACAACTGGTCTGTACGGTCATCGAAGAAATTAAGTATTTAAATGGCTGGTACAGGTAACAGATCTATTACAGGTTTTATTATCTATCACAGGCATTTTCTGTGAGCAGGCAATAACATTTTCAGCAGACAATTTTATGAATTGTCTGATAGCAAGCAACGCCTGTCACAGACAATGCCTGTTCGTAGACAAGCATGTAAATTGGATGGTTTGGTTGCAAGACTTATGTATTAATTCATAGAACTTAGTGACTAAGTTACCTTACATTGTCTTCAATTCAGAATTCGAAGTCGACTCTTTAATATAAAATCCGAGTTGATGTTGAGATCTGCTTCAATTTAGTAAACGCGTTGTTTCAACCAGATGTTGTTTCAACCAGATTTGGTAGAACTCCAGTATGGACTTTGGGTGTCCAGACCTCCTAAAGTGCTGCTAAATCTGGATTAGACTCACATATTCAAAATCCTAAATTCCAAACAAATTTCTAAAGCATCCAAGCCTTGACACACTATAAAAAAAAGATCATTGCGGAAACGTCATGGCATCAATATTGATGTGTAGGCAGAGACTATAAAGGTAGACAATGTGTTTATTTTTTTCAATATTAACTAGGATTTTAAAGTGTATATTATGCTTGTATTTAGAGACATAAATGTTCATTATTTTTTTTTTATCTTTAATTGAATTTGATCAATGCCATTAATCCTTTGCATCAACTTATGTCGCATTTGTTGTTGTAATTATTATCATCATTTATTTTTACTACAAATTTGATTTTACTATGAGTAATTACTATAATTATCGTTATCATAAATGTGGAAATGTGTAATTGTGAAATTGTGAATGTCATTTAGCATTATAATTAATAATAAATGCATCATATATGTTAAATTTACATCATTTTTCATATTACGCTCAGCTAAACATAATTTTTATTTTTGTTATTTTATTTTTTAATGACCAATTTTTTTTATTGTCTATTACATGAAAAGTTATTTTTCATTATGAGTCCCGTACACCCATCCCAAACCCTAGTCCCTTGCTATGTTTTTTTGTTATATTTTATTTATTTTCTTATTCCTTATTTTTACCCTTCTAACCATGACTGTCATTTTTATCGTCATAAATGCTGGTTTGTTGTAGACTTACTGAATAATAATAAGAATAGTAATAATAATTTTCCTTGACTTTCTTTTGTGAGTTTTGTGTTGGTTTGTTGTGGAATGTCTTTGTGGATATTTTGCTTTAGATTTTCCTTTTGAGATTGAGTTTTGAAGCAATTTTGTTGAAAATGTTTGAAATTTTATAATCATTTCTGATGAATTTTGGTTTGAAAAAACTTTAAAGAAATTTTTAAAATTTTTAAATCTAAAAAAATTGTCAAATTTCAAAAAAATTCTTTCAGTTTTTAAACAAAATCTTCAACTTTTAAAAAATTCTTCGAATTTTTAAAAAAGCTTATAATTCAAAAATTCTTTGACTTTTCAAATTTTAAAAAAATCTTCAAACTTAAAAAAATTCTTCAAATTTAAAAAAATTCTTCAAATTTTATAAAATTCTTCAAATTTTATAAAATTTTTCAAATTATATAAAGTTCTTCAAATTTAAAAATATTCTTCAAGTTTTATAAAATTCTTCAAATTTAAAAAACTTCTTCAAATTTTAAAAAAATTCTTCAAATTTTAAAAGATTCTTCAAATTAAAAAAAAACCTTTAAATTTTAAAAATTCTTTAAATTTAAAAAAACCTTAAAAATCTAAGAAATCAAAATTTAAAAATTTTTAGAAACATTTTGAATGAAAATTTTGAAATTTTTTAACTTTTGAACTATTTTTTAGAAATTTTAAGAAATTTTCAATATTTTTAAAACTTTAAAAATTTTAATTTTCCCAAAAGTTCACAAAATTCCCTCCAAAGTATCTTCCCATAATTCATAAACATTTTCCACATTTCCATCGAGCTACGTGTCCACATTTTCTGCTATTTTCCCTCGCACTTAAACCATATTTTATACCTGTTTATTTGTATCGTTTTATTCTCAGTCCATGCAGCCCACAAATAATATTTCATATATTTTTATTTCACCACTAGGCAGACCTTTAACAAGTTTTTTTGTCATAACCTGATATTAATAAAGAGTAATGTTTGTAGACAAATATGGTGAGGAGATATTTTTGTGGTAATAAGATTGGAACTTGGAATATTGAGTATTTAGAACGAGAGTAAGACTGTGATTTTGCATAAAAAGAGGCTTAAAACAGCAAGTATTGTAAGTCAGATGGTCAATCTATGGCAATTGACAATTGGCAGCCAGCGATTAAGCCAGTTTTGGACACCAAATGAGTAAAACCATGGATCAAGTCAGAGGATGAACCTCCCCGCATCCAACATGACATTTTTATGGCTAGATCCTTGTAATGCCATCATTCAACAACCCACAATGACATCAAACGATAAAACTATCCCAAACTTCTTAACAATTTAACTAAATTGTTTCATTCCCTTGAGACCAATACAATAACTCATTTATAAAGAGCTTACTACGTGCAAATATGAACGATGATGACTAGGGGTCCGAAAATTACCGGTAATCGGGATTTGACGGTAACGGATATTTAACGGTAATTACCGGTGATTACCGGTAATATCCGTATATTCCGACTATAAATATCCGAATATTTAGGGTAAAATTTTTTTATTTTTGGTCACTTTTTTTGTCATTTTTGAAAAAAGCTATTTGTAAACGATTTTAGAGGATGACTTGTATAGAAGAGATATTACATTAAAACTTTTGACTATTGGACTTCATGCAGTTTAAAATTTCCAAAAGAAAAAATTTGAAAATTAACCGAAATTTGGTCAGTTTTCGTTTTAGCCTGATTCAGACTGATTTTCAGATGTAATTTTTTGGTAATTTTTTTCAACAGTAAGCAAATAAAAGTTGTAAAATATATCCAAATATCCAATGCTCACTGCGAAAAAATGTGACCAAATATTACATTTGACTTTGAAAATTATATATCTTGGAATTGACAAATTTAAAAATTTCTTTAAAAAAAACTGCGAAGAGTAATAAGTAGGGGTTTCAATCCCGGGATCCCGTATCCCGGGATCCCGGGATCCCGGACGTTTTTCTGGTCCCGAAATCCCGGGATTGGAGAAGCTTCAATCCCGGGATTACGGGATAGAGAATTCATTTGATGTTGATACAAAAACTTCAAGTTTAAAGTCTAAAATTTTAAAAAAATTAAGAACCACACGTTTGAAAATCATGTCTCATAATATAAAATAGTAATTTCATCCACAATTTTTGAAGTTAAAGTTAAAAATGAGGCTTTACAGTATCAAATAACAAAAATTGATTAAAACTTTTTTTAAAAATTCATATTAAATTTTTAATATTTTGAAATGCCAGAAATTAAATTTATTTGTTTGTAATTTCTTAAAATTCTGTTAAGGCGTACCAAAGATCTCAAAAATTTAGGCAAATTCTGTGTTAATTATGCTTTCTTGATATCGGGATTTCCCGGGGAATCCCGAAAAATCCCGAAATTTCTATTCCCAATCCCAAAAATCTATCGAAATTGGGATTTTGAGAAAGCATGATATTGACATCTTGATTTCGGCTTTGAAATCACAAATCTTGGCAATTTTTTGTCATTAATTTGTTTTGTTAACTATTTAGAACACATTTTTGTGTACTGGAAGTGATTTTTTTCATCCTCAAAATTTCTAATAAAGCTATTAGTATTACATTTGCACTTGAATTCGACTAAAAACTTGATATTTTTTTCATCAACCAATCCCGGGATCCCGGGATTGAGATTTCAAATCCCGTAATCCCGGGATTGAGATTTTGTCCCGGGATTGAAACCCCTAGTAATAAGCATTAAAAGTTTTAAAAAATTAAAAATGTCTACAAATAACTTTTTTACCCTTAACAAAAAAATAAACTGCGGTCTTAATATATGAATTTTTAAAAAATTCGTTAAAAATCTGTTACCGCTGGATAATCCATAGAAATGAACGGTAACGGTAATGGATATTACCGGTAATTACCGGTAACGGACGGTACGGATATCCGTCATTCGGACCCCTAATGATGACCAAATAAACCATACTGGTTATTTCTTACCGTCAATAAACAAATGACATAACTTTTCATTTTATTGGCTTGTGGTAATTTGTTGTTGTTTAACAAGCCTTACTCAAATTATCCGGATGAGGAGAGAATTTTATGGCTTGTTGTGGGAAGTTTTCTTATTAAATGTCTGATGAAGTTTATTGAATTGGGAAAAATATTCTAGGAAATTAAGGATTTAAGAAGTTGAGTGCCTTGTTGGTCAAAGTGCTTGACTCAAATTTGGTATGATAACCTGAGAGTCATGGAATGGTCATGGTCCAGTCAGGTCCAAATTTGTTAGTCTACTGTTGAAATTTGTTGAAAAAATGACAAAATTTAAATCAACTTTAAGTTCTGTTTAAAAGGATTCGTAACTGACAATTTATGACTACAATTCAGGAGTAGCTTGTCAAAATGTAGGAGACAGTTGAAGTTGAAATAAGCAGCTTTATAAAAATTTAAAATTTTGGGCATTAAGTTTTTGGATTTTTATAGATTAAAATATTAATTCATTTTTAACAATTTAAAAATTTTTCATTCCAGTTTAATATTGAAATTATCATTATATTTGGGATCAAGAGGCTTAACCAAAAATTTAATTCTTAAAATTCAAAAGCTTTTATAAAAATCCAAAAAATTCTAAATATATTTTGAAATAGGAAATTTATTAGAAAATTTATTTAACAATCTAAAACCCGTTTCATTCCGAACTTTTCTATGCAAAGTTTTTTTTATTATTCGTGTTCAATATTTATTCTATTATATTTCTCTATATTCTCTTCATACTTTGTAATTAAAAAATGTGAAAAATTATTGAATTAAAGCGTGCGAATAAATATGATACAGTATAATTTTAAATTAAAAATAGGTGTCTACGCATTATTTAAATTGAAATTGATTAGTTGTTCTGAATTAATGCTTCATAAATATGTGAATTAAAGGATATATGCTGCTTTATATGTGGCCTGGAATTTGTGTGGTCAGTTTTGAATTTAAATGATCCTTTTTAAAAAGGAATTTTTGAAGGTTCAAGCTTCAAAGTGGCAATTTTGTAGCAAGTTGATGGATTATTGTTAAAAATCCTTTGAATATTGTTTGTGTAGTCAAATAAGACTCGACTGACATAAATTAAAATGATTCTTCCTAGACTCAGCTAAGATTTTGTCACGGACAGATTTGTTAACTCTCAATTGAAGCCCTTTATAACAGACAATGAGCATACTCATCTAAATGAGGGTGCTTTTGAGTATACTCGAGCATGCTCAATTTTGTGAGCATACACCTTGTATATACTGTTCGCAATGTCTTAGCAACTCGGAGAGGAGTTTCTATTTAGTTTTAATGGATGTGTCCATCTCTTATAAACTTTTTGACAAATTGTTCAGTTAATAACTAAAGTGACATACTTTGTCGCTGACAGGCTTCGTTTTGCCACTCGGGAACTGTAAGATACAACGCAATTTCAGGTGCTATCTAAAGCAGACATTGGATCAAAATTGATCAAAGTAAATAATCATGTAGCTTCAAACAGAATTTTATCTTGTAAATTTATAAGAATTAATAATTCCATAAACAGATCCCATCTCATCCCACAAACTTCATTCATTACTTTTATTTACTCAACACCAGACTTAATCAACTTACCAGCAAATGTGCTCATCACTTAATGAACTCAAATTTTTTGTTTTCTTATCTCCATCAATTCATCTTATGTCTTTAATTGTCTACAAACATTTATCCCTCTTTCCACACCTAATTAAATGGACTGCATTGGCTGATTACCTCATTAACCCATATCATACGCAATTAATGAAGTTGAGCAATTGCCACAATCAATTATTGAAATTAATTTTTGTATCTTATTTTGTGCACATTGATATTGATTGTGGATTACTGTTGGTTTTGTGGGTTTCGCTTTGGATAGACTTTGATGGAAAATAGGGAAAGTCTCCTAACAGACATGCTTTCCTGGTACACAAATACCTAAAAGCGGTGTCAATGCCTGTTAGGGTTCACAATAAAATCAACAAAAAATCATCAAAAATTGGAAGTAAGTTTGGTGACCTTCAGCATGACATCCACTTGACATCCCCTCAATAACTCATCCAATACACAACCAACTTATCTCATATGAAAGTCAAGCTTCAAAAGTCTCATAAAAACTTTCTTAAATTGTTGATTAGCGAGTGCATAGCAGAATGGATTGAGCGGTGAATTAGCATAACATAGGAAGTAACTGAACATATATAAATGTTCATTTGTACATGGTGGATTACGGCAAAAGCCCTCAACTAACGCTAATATATGATATGGCGTCCAGCATAGAACAAATGCACCCAATATAAATGATATTGTACGAAATGCTTTACGTGCTCGATTTTCTGATTTTGATTTTTGTCGATTACCAACAAAGCCTAACAATGTACCCGACTTTTTCTTACCATCAATACGAAAACGTTTTCTTAATGTTTGTAAAAATGTCTTACGATCTTTACTATTATTATTACTATTATTATTCTTAGTATTATTGTTATTATTATTATTGTATCGATCAGACTTTGGCATGAGCTTATTTGTCTCATCAATTTTTAATGCTGATTCAACATTTGATTTTGCAGCATCTTGAACTAACTTTTCAATCTCATCATCTGGATTCGGTTGATTATCATCATCATCCATACCATCAACATTCTTTATTATTGTCGTCACAGGCTTATTATCGGTATGATTTGTCACTGACACTTCCGTCTCGCGGAATTTTCGCTGTTTAACAGGTGGTGGTGATGACGCATGTAGCTGTACGGTTGGTACAATTGGCATTGATATGCTGTCTTTCTCACTCGGCGGCGATATACTTTGAACATCGTGACTGTTTGTCTTTAGTAAGACTTTCGGTTGTGATTGAGCTGTTGCTTGTATTAAAGCTTTATGCAGTAACGATGGATTCGTTGCAACATTATTGTAATTATTGTTATTATTTGTATTAAGATGTGGACGATGAATGGGCATTGGACTATCATTTGATGGTGATGGAAGCATAACGGAACTTTCGTCCAAAAATCTTAAATCAGCACCATCCATACGGCATACAATGTCATCGGATAAGTCTCTTAATCCCTCACCATCGCTAACTACACTTTGTGGTCGACTTCGATTTACAATTGGACTTGTCTTAAAATCACTTGGTGGCGTTAATATTGTCTTGGCTAAGCTCTTTATTCTCTCCTCTTTTTTAACAATTATTGGCTCAATTGATTCCGGTGATATTGGCTGTGAGAGACTACGAGCCTCATGATAATTTAATTTTAATTCTTGATCTAATAATGTTAGTGTTTGTGATTGGGAATTATTTATATTTAAATTATTATTGTTATTATTGTTACTAGTATTATTGTTTGTATTTGTTGAATTATTGTTGATGTTGCTCTCACTATGTAGATGACCTGATGTTGATTTGCTGATTGGAAGGAGATTTTCCTGTTTTTTGGATTAAATTTTAATTGACAATTTTAGAATCTAAATCTTGTCTAAATCCAATTTATTACTACAAACCAGAGTGTGGCTGTCTCAAAAACGACCGGTAATTTTTTTCTGAAATTCAAATTTTTTTTGACCGTTAATTTTACTTTTCTTCGTAACGTAAATTTTAACTTTAAAATAAGTTGAGTTCGAAATGTTCGAATTTTCGAATATCTAAATTCGAATTTGAGACGGCCACACTCTGCTACAAACTCTATCCTTACCAATAATCCTGCAATTGATGGCCTTTTCTTTGCTACAACTGGAACAGATAGCGTTTGTATTGGCTGATTATTATTACCAGAACTGTCCTCATCGGAATCAAATGCCGGACTACTTGATCTCTCACTTTTATCGCCTGTCGTTGACTCAATATCCTTCTTCTTATTCTTATTATTTGATTTACTATTGTCAACAGACATTTTCTTATTTGCTGCCGTACTCGTTGAACTTTTTCGTCTATTTGTTTGCTCATCAGATGAACCATCTTGATTACTTCTACTTGAGTCCGATTTTTCATTTGTCTCTTGTGCTGTTGTTGGTGTTATGGCCAATTTATCAGCAGCTGTACTTGACTCTGCTTTCGATGATATTCCGATGCCTGCTGCTCGTCCCTATTGTAAAATTAATTGGATTTTTTTTTTTTATTATTCATTAATTAATCAATTTTTTTTGTAGATGGTGGGTGTTTTTGTGACTTGTTAAGGATGGGATACTGACAGTAGCTTTCAATTGGCTGCATAGTGATACTGGAAGTTGGTTGCAATTTGCTGAATAGTGAAGCAACCAGTGAGCCCACTTGAAAGTTACAAATTCATGCACTAGATAGCCTATAGTGCAACCAATAGGCAGTCCACAGTATAGTCATTAGGCAGTCCATAGTATAGACATTAGTTAGTCAATAAAGTCATCACTAGACAATCCCTAGAACAGTTACTAGGCAGTCACCAGTGTAGTTACTCGGTAGTCACTACTGTAGTAACTAGGAAGTCATTACTTTAGTAACTAGACAGTCACTTGTGTAGCCACCATTCAGTTATTAGTATAATCACATGGCAGTCACTAGTGAAGTCACTAAACAGTCACTAGTGCAGTTACTAGACAGTCACTAGTGTAGTCACAATTGTAGTCACAATTGTAGTCACCAAAGCTGTGACTAGGCAGTCACAAGTGTAACAACTAGGAACTCACTAGTTTAGCCACTAGCCAGTCATTATTATAGCCATTAGGTAGTCACTAGTGCAGCTTTTAGATAGTCATTAATGTAGACACTATGCAGTCGTAAGTATAGTCACTAGACAGCCGTTAATGCAATCAATAGGCAGCAACTACTGTAGCCAGTAGGCAGTCATTATTGTAATCACTAATCAGTCATTAGTATAGTCACTAGACAATCATTAGTATAGTCATTGAACAGTCTACATATTCAACAAAATCTACTTACAGCCATTCCAGTAAAGCCTGCACTCAGTGCCACCATGCTCTGCATTTTCCTCTGTTTAGCTTCACTCTTCTTTTGCATATCATAAGCCGTTTTGTAAATGCCACCATATAAAATAAACAAAACAATTAACGTTGTCCAATAGTATCCGATAATTAAGGCAGTATTAAATACGGGATCTTTAAGAAATTGTACAGCACATTGTCCAGGAAGTAAATCTCTATAACCTGTTGCAATGAAACAAAAAAGAGAGAATAAAGAAGAATTAAGCAGAAAGACAGGAAAATTGATTATGGCAGACAGCAACAACAATAGCAAAAAAATCTTTTTATATTTATGTATAGCTGAATGTACAGCATAGCGTACACGTTAAAGAGAGATAGCAATAATGGAAATATTTAATTTTCTCGTTCAAACTTCATCTCATCGAAATGGCATACAATAAATCTATATTGTACCTTATTCACACGACTGATGTTATTGCTAAAGTAGATTATTGATTTATATATTCAGGTGAAATGGATTGAAATTTATGTGTGAAATTTAGTGAGTTCAGTTCTTTTTTGATGGCTGAAGATTTGATGAATTAATAAAAATTGATGTGAGAATTGATTGAAATGTTTGATGGATTAGAAATGATTTTTCCAGGATATAATTTCAGCTTTTTTTTATCATTGCAGCAAATGCTGCGAGCTTTATAGGCATCTAATGTCAGTTATGAAGCTATGTCGATGGAGATTTTAATCGAATCATAAATGAAGCAACATCATGTTCATTAAAATTTTTATACGTTGTGTCCAACAGAGTCATTTGGAGTTAGGGAATGGTATTGGATCTTCATAGAACTTATCCGAAATGGAACTTCAATGCTTGACCAGAATAGAAAGGAATGGGATTAGTCGACTGGATAATTTAGTTACAATTTTGACATTTGTGTAGCTTGTTATGGATTGTCAAGTTTATGTTGAATTTGTGCTGTAGGCCAAAACAACGATAAGAGCTGTGTATTGAGCACAGAATATAGAAAGAAGGTTTAAAATGATTTATGTCAAGTTCCCTAACAACCCTCGATAGCTCAAAGATAGAGCATGCATATGAAAATCGTTGGAAGTTGGTTTCAGCTAGGGTTTCTGATTAACCGCGTTTTTTCATAACCGCTGTTATGCTGTTATGAAAAAACTCAAAACAGCTGTTAACGCGGTTAACAGCGGTTATTAAGAATTTTTAATAATATCACAATTTTACTATGTTAATGAGCTTTTTATTGATATATTTTCTTTTTATTTGGCTCATATGGTTGAATTAGGTTACGTAAACCTACAAAAGTAAAGATATTTATCAAAATCAAAGAAAAAGAATAACTTTTAATGATTGATGAACTCCAAAATTATTTTTTCTATTGAAAATTCATAAACATTAAGGCGTTTGTAATATATTTGAAAGCAATGCTGTTTTTTTTGCACAAAAGTTTGCGAAAGTTAAGAACACTCTCTTCGCAGAAATTTGGACCGAAATTTTCCTGATTTTTTAAAGGCAAGCAAGACGGAAATTGCCCCCGAAAATCTTTCAAGTTTTTCAAAGGAATTCTAGCATAAAATTTTTATCCAAAACTCAAACAAAATTTTCTTACAAAAAAGGAGAGATTTATGAAAAAAATTAAATTTTTTTTTTATTAAAATTCAAAATTTCCGTTAAAATTTTCTTATTTAAAGCCTTTACAGATAAAAATGCTGTTAACAGCGGTTAATTTTCTATAACCGCTGTTTTGCGTTAACCGCATTTTCAGGTAAAAAACCGCTGTTATGCTGTTAACGGTTAACCGCTGTCAGAAACCCTAGTTTCAGCCCCACTCGGGCTATGTTTTGGGGAAGTGTACTATTGTTTCCCTAGATCCTTAAAAGTATTAAGGTTCCAAACAGTTTATAACTAGATACACGATCGACTAATCGCAGTCTATTCTCACCGAACAACAGATTGTGACAAGGTTTCCTATTTGTCAGAGCACCTTAAATTCATTTCAACATTTTGCCTTGAACTCCAAAGTCACATGGCGCAGCTTCGGCCGAAAATTTGACTTCTGGCTGACTTGACTCTACTCTGAGGCCAGTTTCATCGAGTCTGAACTTAGATTAAAGTCACATCTAGCTTGGGCCAGATTTACATCCGTTTCTTAGCCGTGTGCATTTCGGGAACACGATTATGCAACTTGGTATTAAATATGATGTGCCGCTCAAGTAGCTGTCAAACCATTCGACTTATAATGAAACACAAAACAATGCAAAACTCACCAACAAAATGCTCCCAACCAAAAATTGATATAAAGAACAGCAATGCCGGTATAATCCATGTGATTGTCACCATCCATAAAACCTTATCTCTCGTTCTCCAGCTACGATATTTTGCAGCAATTTTCACAGAACAAAAGCGATCAATGGTGATTAATAAGACTGTATATTGTGATACCAGACAAACAGTATAGTCAACAGAAAGCCTAAAAAGGTATGAAGAATATGAAATTGTATAAAATTTATTGCAATAATCCATCATGTCCATCAACTTACCAAAGATCACATAAAAGAGGCCCCAAATCCCAATAGCCCATTAATACATAGACAGTATAAAATGGCATTGATACAGTTCCAATTAACATATCGGTTGCAGCAAGGGAAGCTATAAAGTAATTACTAGGCTGTCGTATATTTCTATCGACAATAAATGCAAGTAATACAAGCGTATTTCCGCCCACAGTCAATAGAATACAAGCGGCTAAGCAAATTGCTATAAATATTGTCTGCCATAATGAAAAGGGCGGTAAGACTTGCAATGGAACGTTCGTTGATGATGCCATATCACCTGTTATTATACGCGTATCATTTATATAATCCATCGTACCATTAAAATATGATAAATCAATTAAATTTGTTGCGTTTGGATGCTCTCGCATCCATTGTATTAAATTTGTATCGTTCCATTGCATTGATGATCCTGATGATGATGATGATGATGTTGATGATCGATATTCTAAATATTGTGAACACTGCTGGTAATTCAATAAACGTTTTACTATCGATTTGCAAATTTTCTCGATGTGCTCGTGTTTCTTCTTTATTTTCCTGTAATAAGAGAGTAGACAAGTAGATGTGACTCATTAGTTATGTTTGTAATTTGAAGATTATAGTTAAATTGTAATAAGGTTTGATTTCTGAGAATTAAGTCAAAAGTGAGGTAATGATTAGACAGTGTCTAGAACTAAATTATGATGATTATCTTGTTCTAAATAGTGGATATTTAGTTTATTTGTATGACAGAGTTGGAAAAGAACTTCGCGGAGGAAGTCTACAAATATTATTCAAAGAGCTTTAACTATACCCAAGTGGGCAATAATACATTATAACTAGTTAAAGACAAGTTAAATTCTAGTTGATGACTAGTTTTAATAATTTTTTGTCCATTTGGGGTAGGAGTTTTGTAGCAGCCTTAAGTTATGAATAAGGTTCATCCAAAATTGCAAGTCTGTGCATTTAAAACGCAGAAAATGCAGGCCTATGATTCTTGGTTGATCCCTAGCCATTTACTATTAAGATCGCAGATAAAACTATATAGATAGAGTCGTCTTCTTAGAGGCAGCCTAGAGAATCTTCTTACCAGATTAAAAAAATAGCTTAAGAGTATTTTCAACAGTATGGTAAAAATTACACCCAAAAAACTGGTCCTTAAGTCATCCCTATAAGAAACAAGTCATATAATTGAAGGTATTCTTAATGTGCTGTCTAAAATTTGGGTTCAGAAGACAAAATTGAGACCATCATGTTCTAGAATAGATCACAATCTTGTCTCGATCTAGAAAATTGATCGAAGCTGAGATATTGAGCCCGATCATGAGCACCGTCTATGTACGCACTGAATTGATATAAAACTATGATTAGCCTCGCAAATTTCAGAACACCCTATATAAGTGGAGAAGTCCAAGTTGATTAAACTCTAGGTATGTCGACTTCAAACTCAGAGCTATACCAAAATGTAGGGATTCGCTAAGAAACTCAGGACAGCATTCAGGATAGGATTCCCAGAATTCCCTTTCCCGTAAAATTCCGGGAAACGGGTTTTCGTTCCCAGAAATTCCCGGAAATATTCCCGTTTATGGAATCCCTAGCATTAGATGCATAGGCCTGCAGTTTTCGGTCATGCCATATAGTTCATCCAAGAGTACAAGCCTGCATTGAACCTTCAAATGAATCTTCCCAAAAACAGATCATGTTTTTCTACAGAAATTCTCAAGTTTCTAATCACCAATACATAGTTCTACAACATTATTATGTCTCAAAAGTTTTCTTCCATCACAACAGATAAACAGCATAACTAAACAGCCAAAACTCAGTTCATCGACCCTTTCAAATCTCATCATAATAAGTCTGCAATACAACTCTCGAAATTGCACAAGAAAATTAAGAAAGAGAATAAGAAGTAAAGCTGCAAATTATGAAAAAAAAGGAAAACATCCAAAGGCACTCAAACTACATCTCAAGGAAGACGTAAATTAATAATTTATTCCATAATCAAACGAAAGCAAATTAATGGACATTAAAGAGTCTCATTTTACATTATTTTCTTCATTTCCACTTTCCTCGACTCCAATTGCAGAAACTTCTCATTACTAGAACAACAAAATACAATCCAACCATAACGACAATTAGTGTAGAAATGAACAAAACGAAGAAGGATGGATGAAAAAAAAAGGAAAATAATTGAAATCAACACAAGCACAAAAAACAAAAGCAAATGCAAACGTTGGAGCGATTGCAAGCAATTACAATTGAGATTTAATGAATATGTCATAAAAATATACGATCCGTAAAATTTCATTATTTCTTGCTCGTGTGCATGAATACGCTTTAGTGTTTTGAAAAAAATAAGGGAGACGGTAAATGAGAATATAAAAATGCAAGGTGGAATTGAATGGCATGTTTTGATGATTCCTTTTGATGTCGAGAAGATAAATGGATGGAAAAATTGAAATTGATGAGGAATTTTGTGGTTTTGTGGAAGGATTGAAGGTAATTGAGTTCTTTAATGTTAAAGGGATCGTTTACATGTGAAGTCTATAGAGGATTTAAAAAGAAAATGGAGGAATCTGATGCAACTATTGAGTAATTTGAAGAGACATTTTGAAGCTAGTTTCTGAGGTTCAATTCTTAACAGTTCTTACGTCCAAAGAATTCAATTTTCTTATGTTCTATATGCTGTGTAAAGTATTATGGCAAGCTATTTGCTCAAATTTAATGATAAGCTCATTTGAATCCTGCCATTTCAAATGTTGTGGTCTTTCAGAAGTTTACCAGAGTGAAACTGGCTGCAATTCTTCTAGTATAATTCTTTAAATATCATAACAAGCTTCACAAATGTCAAATTCATAATGAGCCACTAATCGTTGTCTGTATCATTCTTGTTAGATTTTTTTACTGGTTTACTCCAAGCGGCACAATGTAACGAACTGTATTTTCGCCAAAAACATGTTAAAAATCATTCGTCATAATGCTATTCGGATAATTGAACTAGATCAAGATATGAGTAATGGTAATGAGCCATGTTAGATTAAGAATGTGCTAGAAACTAAGTCTAGATGTCACACGATACCAAAAAGGCCAAAATGATGCAGTCACATCATCATGTCGGGTTGGTGTCATGTCTTCAACGAATTCAGCTCTAAACCGGCGTACCACTGGCCTCATGTTGCTTTATTTCCATTTTTTATTCGTGAATATTGAAGTTTGTGAAAAATTTAAGCACTGATGAGCACTAAGCTTATTGATATTACACAAGTCAGTTAATCAATCCAAATTCTGCACCAAGCTAATGTGACTCTGGTATAGTTGTGGATTTAATCTGAATCTGGCATCAAGTAAGAGCCATACAGGTCTAAATTGAAACAAACTATGCTATTTTATCTGCTAAATCGATTAATAGACGCCCTTAAGGAAGGTGCCCTCTTTGGACGCAGGATCACCAAGTTAACTCCAAATTTATTCATCCCTTTTTTCTTTTGAGAAAACCGCATCACATAAAATTCCTGATTCCTTCAAAAGCTTTTATATTTCCTCTAATCATTTTTTCTATATTTTCTAGATGCTTCTTCTTCTCCACTCCGAATTATAAATCTTCTCGATCCCCTCAAAACTTGTTCAAAACAAAGCTGAGTCTCCCCTTATCATATCCGCATCATATCCGTACATAAAACCATATCACATAAATAGTAAATGAATGTGATCTAAAAATAGTATCAACTAAAATCCTCCACTTTTATACAAACAGAGAGAAAAAGACTGCAAATGGAAATAAACAGACACGGAAATAGAGTGAAAGTAGAAACCTATTATGCACATTTTTAGTGCATTTTTGGAAAAAGGGGGCTTAATACTACATTTTGTTTGGCTGGCTGGGTAAGGGACAAGATCTCAGCAACCAGACCTCGCAGAAAGCTCTAGTTTGAAGCATTAGCTTTGTGCCAACGAGTTAATTCAGTATTGATTGGTCTGGAAACGCAAAATCATCTATTTGTACGTTATTTAATGATTTTTAATTTCATAACCACGAGAAAAATATTTTAAAAGCGTTGCTTCAAATAAATTTGAAATTTCGATAACCGTTAGAAAATTTAAATTTGAAAAAACCGTTATGAAAAAATCCTTTAACGTTAATACATTTATTGGGAAAATCAAATTGATTTTTATTAATTTCACCAATTTCTGATTGATAAGAAAAAATGCGCTTAAGTCACTCGGTATGGCCAAGTACTTTTCTAACTTATTCTCTCATTCATGATGGCATTTTTTTGCTCATTCATTCATCGTTGCAGATTTTTTATTTTCATTCAGTCTCTTGATTTTTTTTGTGTACCAGAAGCCTTAAATGATGCATATTCATGAATAAGAGAGCATGAAAAGCTGTTCATATCAATGCGATATTCATTACTATTATGAAAAATGTGAAGAAAGAGTTTAAAATTTATAACTTGCAGACGATGATGAATGAAAAGAAAAAATGAAAAACAACCGCAAAATGGAAGGGAAAAAAAAATAAGTTTTAATTCATGCAGATGGGAGGAGGAGATTAAGATGAAATAAGAGAAAAATTTCCTTGAATTAATTTTTTCTGTTCTTTACTTTTGCTAATGAATAAATTTTTAATGTTTGGACTTGGAAGTGTTTAATGTTGGGATGAGAAATTGATTTTTTGTTACTGCATAATTTGGTTTATCCTTCTAGTCGTAAGTCTAGCAGTCAGAGACATCAAACGCTAATAAGTGCAATGTCGTGAGCCATCAGTTTTGTGGGAATCCTTGTCATATTGGTAGCATGCCATATACTACATGAAAGTCTGGTCTCTGGTCTGGTGGGAATTGAACACATATACTCACAAAAGAGTGATACAGATTAGGTCTGTTGCATAACATTTTGGCCAAATAGGCCATAATTTCGCTCTGGCAGATTCACTAATGTATGGCTCGATATCCCAGATTCCAATATGCTTATACACTACAATTGTGTTGCTCTGAATAATCAACTTAAATTGAAAAGAGTCAAAACCTGTTGACTTTGAACTCAATCAGCAATTAATGACACAAGGTTTCAAGATCTCAGAGTCTAGACAGAATCACTAGTTTCTGTGTTTATTCTGAAATTGAAGCAACATTAGTCTTACTAGATCATTCTTGTAATTTTGCATCTACTCAAAATGAGTAAGACTTCGAGGACGTGACATACCAACTTTCATAGCCTTCATAAGTAACTGTTGATCACACAAACTTTCTAAAATGTCTGTAAACACAATTTTAACAAATCTCAATTTTCAAAGCAACAGATTATTTCTAAATTGCCATTCTCATGCTTTTGACACATTTAATTACTGCTCAGTGACCACTTGCCACCTCAAAAACCCTTCAAAACAATTTCCTGTTCATGTTTAACTTTTCGAAAATCTGATTAAAAATTCATAGCTTTATACCAACAGAAAATGTTGTACAAACTTGTCATTTTTCTGTTTCAGTTCCTTGTATTGAAATAAAATATTAAAATTTTTTTCCTCAAACCCTCAAGAAAATTTTGGGCAACAAACAGCAACAACAAACTTTTTGTGAATTCATCAACAAAAAAAACTTTTAATGAAAGAATAAAAAAAAATTCATAAATTTGATGATAATAAAAAAAATATTTGCATATTGATGAGGGTATTGTTACGGTCAATTGTCACTTTCATTGGCCCAATTCTGAAGGGCATAAACTTTTTTTCTTTCTTCGTCATTTCTTTCTTCCTGTCTTTAAGTGGCTTGCCTGATTATTGGACATTATATTAAAGTATGAAATTATTAAAGAGGAAATTTGACAGATTTGAATAATTTTTATGAACGAGTAGTTGTTGGGGTGGACTGAGACAGTATAAAAGTGAAAATATTGACGTAACGCCGACGAAAAACCAGATTTGTCTTTAATCCGGTACCAAATCGACCCTGAACTCGACACAACGTTATCAATTGATAATATTTTAGCTTATTTTGGATTTATTGCCATCCAGTTGATTTACTACTTATCAAGAATAAATCTGGGACCAATTTTCACGTTGCTGGTTCGGTGTAACTACTCTATAGCTTAGTATAGTGGTACAATTAATGTTTTATAGTGCTTCATCTAGTAGAGTAAAGTGAAACTCCTATTATCGTGTAGAGACACTACTAGTGTAATGAATTGGAACTTCTAGTACAATGAATTTAGTTTTGTATAGTGACATACTTAGCGTCATATAGTGAAATACTTAGTGTAGTAAAGTGGTACACTTAGTTTTTGGTATAGATTTAATTTGTTCCTCTCATTCACTCTTCCAAGACTACTGAGTAGTCCTAACAACCTAACTTCTCTTTTCTAGATACATCCCTGATTCCAACCTGCTAAACCATTAAAAGTATGATGAACTTTGCGATTCTCAACATTTTCCCTATCATTTTCATAACATTTTATGCCAAGATTCCGGTAGAACAGCATAATTACTTCCACAACTTTAACTCCAAACCCATAAAAAAGATCTCTACAACTTCCACAATCTTTAAACCATCACTATTCATTTACCATCATGTAAACATTAAAAATAGCTTCTTTATATCCATCAACACAAACTCCATTCAACGTCAGGTTATACAATCTATCGACATTGAATAGAATAAAATCCACTTGTGGCTTAAAATAGCATGAAAATGTCTTTCTATTGAAATACTGCAACATTAATAATAAATCTGATGAAAAGCCTCAGCATCCTTTTACACCTCTTATGTCCTTAACTGCCTTTACCTAATTCATGTTTTACAGGCACATTCTTCATTCTCCAGAGTGGGAAATAAAAGATATCCCACTTTTTGTGTCACACTTCCTTACACTTTTTTACATTCGTTCTTAAAAATTTATTATGTGTACATAAGCTTCAGGACTCGGCTCATGATTCTCTTTCGTTTTTGGAATCTGTAATGTTTACATCCATTTATTTTTTGTGCTATAGATGAGGAATTTATGTATACAGCAACTGTGTCTGTCTGATTATAATTTTACGAATCTGTTAAAAGTAAACAAGTTTGTATGTTGATGCCCAAAGCAGGATTGATAAAAATAGATTGAATTTCCGATTAAAATTGTGAATCTATTAAGATAGATTTACATTTTTTGTCTTTAGGCTACAATGAATTATTGAAGCATGAGGAGTAAGATTTTAGTAGAATTTTAATTAGGCACGTGGATATTTGTACGTAAATTACTTTATTATACAATACAATGAAGTCTAGTATGTTGCTTTAAATTGTTTTTGAATTAAGAAGTTGTTCACTTGGTACGTAATCCCCTTCTTTGTAACAAAATCCTAAACCAGCCTCCCGTCTTCTAAGAGCGTTACGTAATAGATGAACGATCCTTAAGTTACTTTTGGAACTGTTAGAAAGTTCAAATACAAGAGCCATATCAATACGGACCCCACCAACCGACCGGGCCACAACAAAATAAAATGAGAGATCAGATAGCAACATTGTTACAATAAGCATATAATTCAGTGGTAGCGCCGCAACACACTAGTGTACCACCATAAATGATTGAAAATAGCTTGAGCCGACTATTTATGTCGAGGGTTATAATAAATCTGTACCGCGATGAGTGATTCATAATGAAGAGTCTTTGCTCCTAAAAATGGGTATTAAGCAGAATTGACACCCTCCAAAAACTGCCTATTCTAACATTCTCAACAACAAAATCAAAAAGTTCCTTTCAAAATGCGCCACCAAACACCCCAGAACATTCAACTTCCATAGCATTCACCCCGTCCACATTCGTGCATCGCTATCAACATAAGAGTTTACATTAGAAAATAAAAAGAGTCATCCATGAATGTTATTATGGATCTTGTTTGAGTAGATAAAGCAACAAAAAAGATGGAATTGACTGCATATCCCTAAACATATACAAACACTCATTTTGGGGTTGCCGAACAGCCAGCAAATGTTTGAATGGCTTTAAAGGATATTTTAAATAGAAAGGATTTGGTGTGCAGGACCATTAATGACAGAATGTTAACGATGACTATAAATTTTAGCACACGAAAATGACAACTGCCACAACAGTAGCTTATCGCTACTTTTACTCTTTTTTTCCTATTTCAAAAGCCACCAAATTTACTTACAGTAACACATGGCATAATATATTGCTTGTTTTTTCGTCCTGTTTAGTTGGTTAAGGGAAAGTCTTTGAATGGGTTTTTGTGTGGAAGTGTTTGAGTAACGAAAAGCTTCCGATTTTTTGGAGGAGCTTGTGATGATTTTGGACAAAAATTCGTTTTTTTGCAATTTATTTCAAATTCTTTCAAATTCTCTCAAATTCTTTCAAATTCTTTCAAATTCTTTCAAATTCTTTCAAATTCTTTCAAATTCTTTCAAATTCTTTCAAATTCTTTCAAATTCTTTCAAATTCTTTCAAATTCTTTCAAATTCTTTCAAATTCTTTCAAATTCTTTCAAATTCTTTCAAATTCTTTCAAATTCTTTCAAATTCTTTCAAATTCTTTCAAATTCTTTCAAATTCTTTCAAATTCTTTCAAATTCTTTCAAATTCTTTCAAATTCTTTCAAATTCTTTCAAATTCTTTCAAATTCTTTCAAATTCTTTCAAATTCTTTCAAATTCTTTCAAATTCTTTCAAATTCTTTCAAATTCTTTCAAATTCTTTCAAATTCTTTCAAATTCTTTCAAATTCTTTCAAATTCTTTCAAATTCTTTCAAATTCTTTCAAATTCTTTCAAATTCTTTCAAATTCTTTCAAATTCTTTCAAATTCTTTCAAATTCTTTCAAATTCTTTCAAATTCTTTCAAATTCTTTCAAATTCTTTCAAATTCTTTCAAATTCTTTCAAATTCTTTCAAATTCTTTCAAATTCTTTCAAATTCTTTCAAATTCTTTCAAATTCTTTCAAATTCTTTCAAATTCTTTCAAATTCTTTCAAATTCTTTCAAATTCTTTCAAATTCTTTCAAATTCTTTCAAATTCTTTCAAATTCTTTCAAATTCTTTCAAATTCTTTCAAATTCTTTCAAATTCTTTCAAATTCTTTCAAATTCTTTCAAATTCTTTCAAATTCTTTCAAATTCTTTCAAATTCTTTCAAATTCTTTCAAATTCTTTCAAATTCTTTCAAATTCTTTCAAATTCTTTCAAATTCTTTCAAATTCTTTCAAATTCTTTCAAATTCTTTCAAATTCTTTCAAATTCTTTCAAATTCTTTCAAATTCTTTCAAATTCTTTCAAATTCTTTCAAATTCTTTCAAATTCTTTCAAATTCTTTCAAATTCTTTCAAATTCTTTCAAATTCTTTCAAATTCTTTCAAATTCTTTCAAATTCTTTCAAATTCTTTCAAATTCTTTCAAATTCTTTCAAATTCTTTCAAATTCTTTCAAATTCTTTCAAATTCTTTCAAATTCTTTCAAATTCTTTCAAATTCTTTCAAATTCTTTCAAATTCTTTCAAATTCTTTCAAATTCTTTCAAATTCTTTCAAATTCTTTCAAATTCTTTCAAATTCTTTCAAATTCTTTCAAATTCTTTCAAATTCTTTCAAATTCTTTCAAATTCTTTCAAATTCTTTCAAATTCTTTCAAATTCTTTCAAATTCTTTCAAATTCTTTCAAATTCTTTCAAATTCTTTCAAATTCTTTCAAATTCTTTCAAATTCTTTCAAATTCTTTCAAATTCTTTCAAATTCTTTCAAATTCTTTCAAATTCTTTCAAATTCTTTCAAATTCTTTCAAATTCTTTCAAATTCTTTCAAATTCTTTCAAATTCTTTCAAATTCTTTCAAATTCTTTCAAATTCTTTCAAATTCTTTCAAATTGGTGAAGGGAAAGTCTTTCAAATTCTTTCAAATTCTTTCAAATTCTTTCAAATTCTTTCAAATTCTTTCAAATTCTTTCAAATTCTTTCAAATTCTTTCAAATTCTTTCAAATTCTTTCAAATTCTTTCAAATTCTTTCAAATTCTTTCAAATTCTTTCAAATTCTTTCAAATTCTTTCAAATTCTTTCAAATTCTTTCAAATTCTTTCAAATTCTTTCAAATTCTTTCAAATTCTTATTCTTTCAAATTCTTTCAAATTCTTTCAAATTCTTTCAAATTCTTTCAAATTCTTTCAAAATCTTTCAAATTCTTTCAAATTCTTTCAAATTCTTTCATTCAAATTCTTTCAAATTCTTTCAAATTCTTTCAAAATCTTTCAAATTCTTTCAAATTCTTTCAAATTCTTTCAAATTCTTTCAAATTCTTTCAAATTCTACCCAATTTTACCCTAACATCCAAAATCCATATTGAAAGCCGGATAAATATCACATACCGAAAAGCTCCTTTACATTCTATTTACACTCTATTACTTCTTTCCTTTTGTCACCACTTGATACCATTCGGAATGTGTTTAATGCTTCATGGGACAGAATATAAAGAAATGAATGTAAATACTTGACAATACTTCCGCTCTTTTTGAATTTACAGCTTTTTTATTTTCGTTTCACACATTTTGAAACATGATAAAAAATGTGAAATATGGATGGACAGATATGCTTGAATAAATGTTTATTTTATTCATAATTTTTGCTGTAAGTTTTACGTTTTTGATACTCAAACTTACATGCGGAGGCAGTTATGAGAATTGAGATTAGGGGGATTTGACCAACATTGAATTTGACGATTCGAGGGAAAATTTAGGAAACATTTTAAATTTGAATAAAAAAGAAATTTTTATTTCAATGTTTAAAATTTTAAATTTTTTCAAAGTGATTACAATTTTTAAACGTTTTCAAATTTTTCAAAATTTTGAATATTTTCTTTCTTTAAATTCTTTTAGATTTTTAGAATTTTTTCAAATTTTTTGAATTTTCAGATTTTTTTGAATTCTTTCAAATTTTAACAAATAATTTATCAATGAAATTGACGAATAATTTAAAATTATAAACTTTTTCAATACAATATTAATATTAAAACTCATAATTTTTAAACATTTCTAAAATTATTCAATTTTAAATTTTAAAGATTTTTAAAATTCAATCTTTTTGTCAATAATTTATATTTTTTAACTTTTTTAAAATTATTAAAGTTTTTAAACTTATTTAAAATAATTTCAAATTTTTTGAATTTTTAAACTCTTATGAATCGCAGTCCGGACCGTCGACAGATTCAAAATTGAAAACCCCCAAAAAGCATCTCTTAACAAACAAGTCAAGCAAACACAAGAATTGTTTCCTTCTGCACAAAAGTGTCAAGATGAGGAATAAAGTTATGAATAATTTAAATACATTCTTGATAAATTTTCACAAGGCTCATCTTATGTATCTTCAAATATGAATAAAATACAGTATTATTTTTTGATATATTTTTGTTTTGTGACTTTTTGTTGGATGGATTCGTTTGAATTGTTTACAGTTTAGGAAGCTTAAGGGAGGTTTGATTCTTAAGAACTTGCAATTTAAATTCTCATTTAAATGCTCAAAATTTCTTTCCTTTAAATTTCAAACTTTAAAATTCATTTTCTCTTTAAAAACTAAATTTTCATCACCAAAACACATTCAAGCATAGAATCAATGTCACACAATGTCAGACAGATCACAATAAACAACAATTGAAGCAAAATATGAACAAATTTTCATGCACGAAATTCCACAAAGAATTTTGAAAATTATAGCATTGATTCATGCAATGCGTCATTGTGAATATTTCATCACATTCTCACCAATGTTGTTCAAAAGTTCAATAGGATTGTTTTCATGATTTCAAGCATTGATTAATGTGAAACTCTCTTTTGTCACGTTTGCCTTATTGTGTTTGTGATTTTATATGAAATTATGCAATTAGGAAAATTATTTTTTGGAAATTATGAAATTATCAAAAGAACGAATCGTGTTGCTGAACAGCAGAGGTGATTTACTTTGGTATCGACACGCTGCTAAGACTTGCTACGTCGTCCTGTAAAAGGCCAGACTCCAAATTGCCCTGACTGCACCCAGTAGGTTATTATTCAGTGAATGAGGGATTTGGTGATCAGACCCCATCAACTAGATCCCTAGAATGGGAACTAGATCTCATAACAGCTGATTTTGACTCATTTTTACTTCAAAACGGTAGCTTAAAGCATTGAGCCGCCCCAAATTACAGTTTAAAACCTGTGAACTGTTCCATAAAATCCCCTAAACTTCATGTCACCCTCAACACTCGTCAGACAAAGACAATTTTTCCCAAAAAATAAATAATTCTCTCATCTCAAATCGAGCATGAAGTATGAAGTATATTGTACCATAATATGTTTACAAAGCTATCGATTTTTCCCTGTTGTGTACTAAATAAATTTCAAACATTTGATGCGACAAGTTCATCGAATGTTTTTTTTTATTCTGTGTATTTTATGTCGTGTACTTTAGAAGTATTTAAGCGACGTTTTGTGAAAGTGAGGTGAAAAGTTATGTTTATACAGGAAAAAAATAAATGTGCGAAAGCTTTTCAGGCGGGAGATTTTCGGAGAAATTGAGAGTTTTTTTTGGGAAGGGCGATTTTAAAGATAGAAAGTTTAGAAAGGTTTTGGAATTATTGTTAAATGTCAAATTGTTTAGTTTAATTTAAAATAAATAAATTTCAAAATTTTAAATTTCAATTTTAAAAATTGAATTTTCATTTTTTTTTTATTAATTTGAATTTTCAAAATCTTTAAATTTGAATCTTCAGGTTTTTGTTAATTTGAATTTTAAATTTTTTAAATTTTTTTGAATTTGTTTCAAATTTGAATTTTTAAATTTATTCAAATTTGAATTTTCCAAATCTTTAAATTTGAATTTTTAAAATTTTTTTATTTGAATATTCAAGTTTTTTTTAATTTAAAATTTTAGGCTTATTTAAATTTTGTCATACCTTAATTTTTAAATGAATTTTCCAACTTTTTTTAAATTTAAAATTTATAATTCATTTTTAAATTTGAATTTTGGATTTTTTAAATTTGAATTTTCAAACTTTTTAAATTTTAATTTTTTTAAGATATTTCAACTTTAACATTAATTCACAACTCAATCAAATCCACTAAAATCCTGTTTTCAAATCTCAAAGTTCAAACTCCAAGGAACTTCCGCAATTTTTCTATAAGCGGATTACAAAACAAAAAATTGAATCCAAAACAAAAAGAGAGAAAAAGAATAAAAATTATTCATAATATTTCTTTGACATTGATATTTTAACCGTGAAGGATTTATTCGATTCAATTCCATTTTCATTCACAACAGCCCAACAACAAAATAAAAAAGTCACCCACACGGAAAAAAATGCCACAGCATGAAAATATTTGACACAAATATTATTTCATCTCTACCAAAACAACAACAAAATCTCGTCAATTTTTGTCCTAATATTCTTCATAAATCCACAAATGCACACACATGACACAGACACTTGTGGATTCTGACACATCAATCACTTCCGATATTTTTCGTCTCGTAAGTCTTCTTTTATGGGAAACTAGAAGAAGCACACACATGTTAGAACTGTAAATAAAGCTATGAATGCCGATAATTTACAGACATTATTATGATGATGACAATCTAGTTTTGTCACATAAAGACGTTAGTGCCTTTCTATGATGATAATTTAGGTGAATGACAAAAAAAAGATCCACAAAATGATAAATAAACTTATTGTTGAGCAAAAAAGGTATGCTTGAAATCATATCAACAAGTTTTCTATGCCGTGTGCCTTTTTATCGGATTTTTTTGGGAGAAGGTGAATCCGATTAGGTGTTTTTGAGGACGACATGCTTATGTTCTGAGAAGATCTTTTGAATTAAAGTTTAGTTTTGAGTGTGTAAAGCTTAGATTTGTCATTAAGCTTCAAAATAGCTTTTAAGCTCCATTTTGAAGTTCATTGAGCCTCAAATTCTATGAATTTTAGCTAAAAAACACGAGGGTTCATGACTTAAAAAAGACCTCTCACTTATTAGGCTTCGTAAACTAGACTTCTCTGAGCTCATGGAATCGCTGTGTGAGCAACGATGCATAAGTACCTGGAATTAGAAACTGGCAAAAGCTATCCAAAGACAGATTCGCCTTCCGACGCATTCTAAATGCGGCAATGGGCCTCATGCGGCTTCACAAAGGAAGTAAGTATGTAAATTAGACTTGATCTCCGTGCATTAAGCAGTCGAAGTTTCTATATTTCCGAAAAAGAACGAATTTGGATATGGTTGGGATTTGAACCCATGACTTTTGCATTACCATACCAGATTTGAACCATGCATCTTACCTGTTAGACCAGCAAGGTATTTGACTACTTAGTTTAATATTGCATACAGCTTTTAAAGCTCCAACAATGCATGATCTAATTCAAATGTTTAAGTTATCACTTCCTTTATAATTTAAACCTCAATCCCCATCACAATTGCCTATGAATACAAATAAAATCCCTAATATTCCACCTCGAAAAATCATTAAAAATTGACTATCCTTATCCAATTTTCATTCCTAACCTCAAAAATTCCACACTTGAATTTTTCATGCCTTACATCTCAAAAGAATCCTCAATGTATGCACACACACACAAGAAGTAGAAATCTCATCGTCAAAAAATTGATTTCAAAGGAGCTATTCCATTTCAGCATGAATAAAACTTCATTACATTCACATTTGTTGTGTGTGTATGCCTTTAAAGGCACAAAAAAAAATTCAATTTCACTTTGCGATGTCACCTCAATAGTCTCGATAATAATCATAATCATATTTGAATTTGTAATGAAATTTTTTTATTAACATTTCAATGGATTTTTTTTTTTTTTTGGAGTTTGTCGGCTTTTTATAGACATATGGTTGGGAATTTTATGATTTTGCGTGTTGCCTTGTTGTGAATGTGGTAAATTTGTTGGCTGCTAAAGTTGTGGATTTAGAACAAAAATGCTTAAGCTACTGCTAATAAGTCACCTTCAAGATTGCCCATTATATTAGTTTTAGCTGAGGGAGACACAAGCTTTGCTATACTGCCCTTGGTTGGTATCCACAAGGGAAAAGGCATCCAGGTGCTCCAAGAGCAACATGACGTTTTACGGTAATGAAGGAATGCCAGTTAGATGCCAAAACTGAGAATTTGTACAAGCTTTGTGATACAGCCAGCAACAGAGTCAGATGGAAAGCATTTTGTAGCAACCTAGGCTCCAGGCTCTAGTCAGAGTATGGTTCCAGTAAGTAAGTTATGTAAGGTGCCTCAGTATATAAGGTGACAGTATCGGAGTTTGTAGATGGTAAGACACTAACAGACAAAGCTAACGCTTTTAGGTATCATAGTGGGATTACTGTACAGCTGTTAAACTGCAGCTGTTAAACTGCAGCTGTTAAACTGCATGCTGCATGCTCATTGTCTGTTATGGAGAGAATTTGAGGAAAACCAAAGAATTTTTGGATTGGAAGTGTAGAAAAGGACGCTAAGGTCCAGAACATTCAGAATTTTTAGAAGTTCTCGAAAGAAACAGCCTGCTGAAGTTCTTTCCGAGTAGCAATGAGCCCATATGCGTGCTTGTCAACGAATTAAGTAAGAACCAGGACACGTTTTTGTAACATTTATTAAATTCCAAAAATGTTAAAAATTCATCAATTTTATGAAAGTTAAGGTTCAAATCCTTAGTAAAATTCAATATTTGTCGTTTGCTATTCTACAGTTTTTTTTCCAAATTTTTTCCATCCATCCAGCCAAATATCCTTCAATCTACACTCATATCCATGTGAAAATTACCGTAAAAATTTCTCTCCCTTTTTCAACCAACCTTGCTTCTCTCCTTTTATTGAATATCTTTATTTACATTATTATGCTTGCGTTTATTCACACACAATATTATGTGCGAAATGTCTTTGACAGCTCAAATATGAAACGAAAAAAAAAAGAAGTAAGAAGCAAGACAATTTCAAAGGAGATGGGAAAATGGCAATAGAAAAATCCTTCTCTCATGTGATGTTTATTTGAAGTGCTGCAAGTAATGGCATAAATAAAACTAGAAAGAGATGAAAGGAAAGTAAGAAAGGTAGAAAGATTGAATTTTTCTTGAATGGATGCTTCTGTGGAGTTTCTTTTTATGGTGATATGTGGAGATGATATTGGGAGAAAATTTTTTGATGAATTTATTTATTTGTGGATTTAATTGGATCGATATGGGGGTCCGATTGGGTATTATGGTTGCGTTTTAGGGACGATCTGCAATTTTGTAACAATTTATGGACTAGAAAGGTAAAGAATCTAGTCTACAAATTAGATTTTGAACTATTAGAAGGTCTAGAAGCTTGGAGACAACTTCAGAAGTTCTCTAAGCGTGACAATTGACTTATATGCACAGCATTCAAGAGCCCGAGCGACATAGATGAATAATGCTCTGTTACAGAGCTTTTAAGGCTCCGCTGAACTTCTTTTACCACAGTTTATCGTACAAATAGCTGCCAAAATTATGCGGACTCCATTTGATGTTACCGGAACCTTAAAAGCTCCTTGGTAGAGCCATCTTAATTTGTGTTGCTCGGTAAAATTAAGTAAGTATTTTTTGTAAGATTTAAATTGTTAAATTGTCAATAATATGTCATACGACATTTGAATTATGATAATTTACGAATAATTATAGAGGTTCAAATCCTTAGCAATTTGATTGGTGCAATTTGATATACTTCCAAACCTTAGAAGTCATAATTTTTTTTTTTTGAATTTTCCTACATTATTCTTTTTAATTTCCAACCCCAAAACTTTAATCACACCACCTCATCTCTAACATCCTTCCAATCTATCAAGCCGTACGTACAATTCAAATGAGCCTCAAGCATTTAAGTAGAATAAAGAAGACACAGTAAGAAGAATCCAATGAAAAAAAGAAGAGCTTTTTCATCAACATTCTCAACAAATATTTACACTAAGCAATAAAATCCCATATATCCCCAATTCAATTTTATGGATGGAGAATGCATGTTGATTTTTAGACTATAAAGATGATCTACATATAAAGTAGTAAATTTTTTTTTTATATCCTATTTATAGATAAAATTTTGAGGAGAAATGGAATGAATGAGAAAATTTATAAGATTGAGTAAGAAAGGGATTGGGAATGTTGAGGTGTAAGGCGCATATTGTCGATTGGATCTGAGTTAAAACTAGCTCAAAGGGGCTGGGGGTCATGCCTTAAGAGTGGTGTGTAATATCGTGAACATTGTGCAAATCCTTGTTATATCAAAAACACTCTTTATAATTGAATCCTTGTGGGAATCGATCACTGATGGCAGATTCGCATATGTAGGACTTGATATCCTCAGCAAGTCATGTATAGGACTTGATACTCCCAGCAAGTCATATATAGGACTTGATACCACTAGTTAGTCATGTATAAGACTTGATACTCAAAATTCTACTTTTTCACAGACACTAGAAGTGGTTGTCATTGTCTGTTCAATTAGAAAACACTTTATGCAAAGGAAGGATGACTTCAGTGGGAATTGATCTCATATTCAGAGTTGATACCTGGCACCTGCCTTTAAAAAGAAACATCTAGGTGCAGACAAATTGCAAAGTGCATCAAAATTGTAATTTTTTAAAAGAATTTTTCCATGAGCTTTGCATGAAGAACCATATTACACAAAATGATTTGGAAAATCTATTGAATGTAGTAAGTAAAGCTAAAATTTTTGAATTTTGAAATTGAAAGGCAAACTCAAAGACACAGGCATTCCATTTGCAGAAGCAAAACAAAGGCAATGGCAGAAAAACTTGCCTGTGCAAAGGCAAACGAGTCCGGATCATCTGGCAGAAACTATGGATTCCATGAATTTTGTGGAATTTGTAGAATCCATGGAAAAATTTATGGAAATCATGGAATTTTTGGTGGAATCAATGGAATCCATGGAAATTATGGATTAATTCGTGGAATCCATGGATTCGATGGATTTTTCCATGGAATCCATAGAATCTATGGATTGATTTATGGAATTTGTTGATCGTATGCAATTTGTGGAATCGATAGAATTCATGGAATCTATGGATTGTGGAATATAATGAACTAATCATTGAAAAAACTCTAAAATAGAATCTTTAAATTATATTTACATTTTTTAGTGATTTTTACTTATACAATTGATAGAATTACTTCAAAATTTCTGGAAAATTCTGGGTTTTCATTATCAAAAATGAATTTATTATTTATTCTAATGTTCGTCAAATTTTTCGGACTGTTTGTACAAGGAAAAATTATAGTGATCGTTTTAAAATTTTATTCGCCTATCAGTTATTTCGGACTTATTTGTAAAAGGAAAAATTACAGTAAAATATTTAAAAAAACCATAAAAAGTTATGAATTTTTATAAAATAGTTCCATGTATTCCATACTCCATGGATTCCATAGATTCAATGGATTCCACAAATTCCATAGGATCAACAAATTCTATAAATTAATCCATAGATTCTATGGATTCCATGAAATAATCCATAGAATCCATGGATTCCACGAATTAATCCATAATTTCCATGGATTCCATTGATTCCACCAAAAATTCCATGAATTCCATGATTTCCATAAATTTTTCCATGGATTCCACAAATTCCATAAAATCCATGGAATCCATAGTTTCTGCCAGATGATCCACTCCCAAGGCAAACATTTGTTAGATATAGGCAAGATTTTTTTAAAGGCACCTCTTTGTATCAACATGCTCATATTCTATCCAGTAACACTTCATGTAATGATTGAGCAATCTGGCTTTAGTGGAGAATCGAACCAATGTTTTCGCCTGCAACACTTAAAGTACTTATTGAGAGAGATCGACCTTTAATGGGACTTGAACCCATGTTGTCACCTGTTTCTCATCTACTTGAATACAGAGGCCTTACTGTCGCACTGGTAGAATCGCTTATATATGGTTCGATACCCCAGATTCTACTCTACTTCAGCATCATAGCTCCAATCATCTGAGCCTGATCTATTGGATGTATCTGGTGTAAATTACTCTTTCTATGAATCGACAAAACACATTTTTGAACCAAATTAAGACCTTAAGTACCAAAATTCTTCAACATTTCATCAGTCAGCCAACTAACTACCTCAATTTCATCTCTCAATCAAAAAGGCTCACTTTCCTCATAAATGAGTAAAAAAAAAGGTATTTTTCATAAGTATGCGATGACATGAGTAGATAGATATGTTGAGATAAAATGCAAATTATGGGTACCGTTATTTTGTCATAAACATGATATTTTGTTTGATATCATTTTATTGTATTTTAAATGAACTTCCCAACCATACATTACATACAGTATACGAATAAGTGGTTGGGGGGGAACCAAAAAAAAAAATATTAACATTTTTGTATATGAACGCACTCGATAAACATCATCAACATATGAGTGTTGAGGGGTTAATTTTAGGTGTAAAAAAAAAAACAGGCACAATTTTAAACATATTTTGGGTAGTAATCAAAAACTTTTCAGCATGTAGCATATTGCAATAATGAAAAAAAGTAGTTTTTTTCATAGAATTTTCTAATCAAAAATTTTCCATCAAAAAACCATAAAACCATCATGAAGCTGTTAAGTAAAACATGAAAATTGAGTGTGTGGATTGGTTTTGACAAATATTTTTCGTGTAGCTCAATTTAGTGACAAAATTTTTGATGTTATGAGTACCTCTTATGGTGATGATTTTGATTCAGATGTGAAGTGACGACGGAATATGATTTTTTTAAGGGAAAAAAAGACATTTTTTGATGATTCGTGCTGAATTGGATGCAAGAGCTTGTATTGAGATGATGTACTTGAGGATTTTGGAATTTATTGAAGAGTATCGATGGAAGTGTCGATAGATTTATGTTGGAATTTTGAGAATTTAAGTAAAGAGATTGGATATGAAAATTTGATTTGAGTATGATAAGTATAAGCATGTAGATAGCAATTGGTATTAGAAATTGGCAACTGAAAGACAGTGAAGAAGTCAGCTTCAGGCGACATGTATGGGAGGTCATGGATTACAATTGATCTGCACGACCAGCAAAGGCATTGCCTGTTGATTGCCTGGATTTCCAGGAAAACTTAGAATATCTCTTAAGATCGAAACTGTTAATTTGAAACCTTTGGATAACATGAACTGATTTAAGCCTCTTTCCATTAAATCCCCTCCCATTTCTACATAAACAAAGTCCATCAACCTTCACATCTATTCCCCAAATTCCTCAGTACAAAAACATAATTTACACATTAAACAACAAAACTTTTCCTTTATCCCAAAATATCCATCAAAATTAGCACAAAAAAGGCTTAAACATCAAAGAAAACTAATCGAAAAAGTTCTACGAAGGATTTCCCTCCTTCCTCCTTCATCTTTAATCTTATTTTCTCAATCGACAACTTTTTTTTGTGACAATAAGCTCAATTCCCCAGTTGTATCATCAACACGCAATGATGAATCAACACTTTGTATGTAGCAATCGTTTGATTATTATGACTTTTATCACTTTTGTCAATAATCGTATGATTCATACACAAATATTTGCAGCGCTTTGTTGTTTTTTGAATGGTTGTAAATTGCAGAAATCCCGATGGATTTTACAGCTTATGATACAATCAGATCAATAGCAATGTGTATTTTATAGTCATAGACACGCATAATTTTCCAGGGATAAGATGAAAGAATGAGAAAATGAGCATATCGCTGTGTCAACTGAAACTATATACTGATAATCATGGTTATAATTTACATACGATATCACCTGCTGCAAATTTAAATATCGGAGTCGAGGTTGGTGACACGAAAATTACTTTTTTGCGCACACACACACCTTTAGCTATTCAGATCTTTAAGATCCAGAGCTGCGCTAGGGCGATTCGCGGCTAATGATTGTTTAACGAGTGAGGGTGCGCCAGACCACTGCACTCTATAGACCTGCAGTTTGTTGTGCGATCAGAACTACACCTTTGATGACATTACTGCCTATAGCCTTCAAAGAGAGGCTTTGAGCCGCGTTTCCACTACATATGATTCAAAAAAGGACATGTGAAAAATTTCCAACGCCCAGTCTCGAAACTATGATCACTAGATCGGTGTTGCAATAATTATGTACCGAAGTACTAAACCATTCCGCCATCGAGCCACTTCGACTCACGGTTTTTGAGTGGCACAATCCGTTGAAATCAGTCAATAAGGTATCATCAGGACAACTTCGCGTCTTACCGTTCAGTCGAGTCTAATTCAATATTTAAACATGTTTTTAATAAATCACAAAACCTTGACTTCATTCACGTGATTAAACTTAATAGTAAATCCTTAGTAAATCCCTAAGATAATCCCGTAAGAAAATATTTTGACATTGACATGCAAGAATCAAAACAACTTAAAAACCCTCATGATATAACTGATTAAGACTATACTTCAACATCAGCATCAGCAACAGCACATGAATATCATGAGTAACCCGATGGCGATAATTGGTATCTAATAATAAATTCAGGAAAGCATGTGCTTGTATCGTAAGCACTAATTTTCCTGAATTTACAGCATTCGCATTACAATGCGTAACGTGAGTTTGTGGAAGGACTCGGATCAGTGTGAAAAAATCCCCTCGAGTATTATTTTAATTAAGTCACCATGAAGTGAGATTTACTGTTGCTTCCATCCTTTTTTTGATGTGTGTATCATATTTTGAATGTTTCATGAAACAGAAGTGCTTTAAAATGAAATGGATCCATGTGAACTTTCTTATCGAATATTCAAGTGCTAGTGCTTCAAACTTAATAAAACTTGAAAGTTTAATAAGCACTTGACAAGGAAGTCTCAAGTATTTAATCGATTTTATAATGCATTTACGCAATTATTTATGGAAATGTGAACTTTATATGATTATTATGAGATGGAAGTAACGTATGGAAAATGAATTTTAATCTCTCGAGATGGATAAGTTGTCGTTGATAATCCTAATTAATCTTTAGTAATACTGTTGACTGCTACAATCTGGATTGAAGTGTAATTATGCACAGTAGATGCTTATGATATTTATATCAACTTAAGTGAGAAGCTGTAAAGTCTGTGAAATTGATAATAGAGTATATAGCATGCTGTTAATTTATAATAATGATAATTCATACCAAATTTAATCAATATTACGATGATAATTTATATAGCATGTGTTAATAGTTAAAGAAGTGTTGGTATGGAAAAGAGTGGACATTACCGAACCCTTTGAGATTCATATCACCATAAGGACACTATTTTATGCCTTTTTTAGGACGCTTGCCTTTTGGGATAGACCTGAATACCATTGCTTTCAACAATAATTCGAGTCGAGTCGAGTTGACTTTTCCATGCAAAATCTGAACAGGCTTTGAGCTCTACTGAATCACAACAATCAGCTAATTAATCAGATACCAACTTCAGGTCGGATTGACTCCAAATTGTTGCCGAAATTAGTTTAAATCCGGTACCATGCTCGAATCATGTCAGCAAAGTACCGTCTTTGACTTCAAATCGATTACCCGACCGATACTATTCGGGCTTAAGCACATAAATTTTGACTGTCATTGTTTCTATCGTCTGTCTTTAGGAATCCCAAAGTATTTATGCTTTTCATCACATTAATGCATTATTGAGTGATATCAGATGTGTTGCAAAAAGTTTGACAGTTCACTAATCCGCAAAGACGCCGAAAAAGAGGTATAAAGATAGCTTCTTTAGAAATTCGTCAGAATTTTGCTAGAATTACGCAAATTTGTACCTTATTTCACGACCACGAAGTCACGATCACCTCTCTTTCATCATCCCTCATTCTAACTTACATCTATGGCTGAGGCACACAAGGAATCTCATAGGAATCATTGCCGCCCGTAAAGAATGCCTTAATCCAAAGAAATCCCTCATATCAACACAAAATCCAAAACTTTACATATGAATCCCAAACACCAAAACAAGAAACAGAACAAAAAAAGTCAAAAGTCATTGAACAATTCCAATCCAAAAATAAAAGCATGAAAATTGATTTTACTTCTAAAGGTATTTCCTGCATTCGTGAAAAAGGAATTTTCTTTTGCTTCTTTTCACTTTTCTCATACCGCGAATTTTGCCATTCCACTCAAAAAAAAGAATATAAAAAGTTTTGCGATATGGCAAATTATCGATTAAGCGTCTACATCAGGAGTGGACAACCTGTGTGACGCGGGACGACTTAATGGTAAGGCTCGATTTAAGCTGCACATGGTATGCGGTTCATGGCATTTTGGAATGAAAATGGAGGGCCGCGGCACATAGGTTGCCCACCCCTGATCTACATTATGTGACGGTAGGTAGGAAGAATGAGAACACTCGAAAAAAAATTTCTTTTATTCATCAAGAATCAAATAAAGAAAAAAGCCAAAGTTATTATTGTGTTATCATGAACTGAAATTGTGTTTTTATATAGGAACGCACGAAAATCTACTTGATGTTATAATTCAATATGGAGATGGAGCTTAGGCATACTTATGTGCATGCTTGATTGTATGACTTTTTTTTTCGTATGTAGGCATGGAAATCCTTTTTGAAGATCTAAATTAGTAAATTTTCATAATTTTTGGAGCTTCTATCTTTAATATTAAAGCTTCCACATCTTCCAATAACCATTATCAGCACAACTTCTTTGGTACTTTAATACAGTCGATATTTCTATTCAACATATGTCGATATTTATTCACCAATGACACAATATGACTGAAACAGCCGCATTACATTAAAATTATGTGACAATCTTGCCTTAGATTATCGTACATGTATTCTGACAGGTTATTTAATGGACAGACGACGCTAGAAGCTTTCAGGTTTTTTATTTTGTCATATGTGGATTATGAATTGATGTTGTCAGACTGAAAGGTTGTTTGATGGTTGGGATGGAGTATATCTGTCTTTTTTTTGATCATTTCAACCAAGGTATTCATCCTTACCTTGGTTCATTGCATTATCGTAAAGGAACAAAGTAATGAAGTGAGCATATGTAGGGGTTTGGGATCGAACACCTTTTTTGGAAATTACTGATCATAAAGGCCCTAAAAGGTTTTGGCTACTAATGAATCTCAATTTCTTCTATTATGAGCTCACACCTCCTTATTCCTCGCTATTATTAGTTCAGTCCTGATTGCTTTCTGTTGCATTATAAGTACATGTTGAATTTGGAGATGGAAAGTTGTTTACCTTAAACCAGAGTTGGGAGGTTTTTGGAGTCCGATCTCCAATCCAGACTCCACATAGGCGTCTCAACAACTCTGCCTTAAACCATTTCTATTCTGATTGGGAATCTACCACTAATCATGCAAAGTTTGAATAGACTTTAAATCAATCCTTTCTATTGTAGGACATATCTCATCATTGCATATCTTTGGTCGCAAGCGGTACATTTAGTGATAAAAGGGACTACTACGAGAAGGTATAAACCAGAGCTCGAAGTTGAGTCGAATCGACCTGAAAAAACTGAGGCGACTCATGTCAACTCAAAATCGACTACATTTGAGTCTAGTTGAGTCTAATTCAATCATATCGACTTCAAGCTTTGGTATGCACTTGACATTTGGTCAGCTTCGGAGTCACACTTTGGTTTCTCCGATTCTACCCTCAATTATGAGCTTTACTTAGTAAGTGTACAGCCTCCAAAAAGAAATCGCAATGAGTCGAATTAATTACAAATTGAAAATCATCAATTTTTAGTGAGAACAGCTCAAGATGCCTCCTAGAAGGAAGCTGTCGATTGAGACAGTATTGCATTTGGTATTGGCAATTGGCAGGCGAAAGCCTGCGATAGAACTAGCTTTAAGCGACATCTGAGGGAGACCAAGGGTCACAATTGATCTGCATGAACATCGAAGTAAGTAAGTAAGTAACCCAAAATGTCACAAATATCAACAGCCTTCATATTCACAAGACTCACCCATTAAATTATTTCCAAAAAACTTTTTAAGCTCTCAAATTAAGCACAAAAAAAAACCAATTAAACAAATTCCAAAATAATTCCAAATGAGTTTACACAAAAACAGAACCAATTCAATGAGTTACACAAATTATCAATTCCTTTCATATACAGCAACAAATTTCCCTCCAAATCTTCTTAAAAGCTTTCAATCGAAAAACGACAAAAAAATTTCTCATCAATTTTCTCTTTAAATCTTCAAGTCATGTCATAGCTGTATGCCGTAATAAAGACATAATAATAATTTCAAATAAGTCACATGAATAAAATCCAACCTTGTAATTTTCTTCGTCTTCCTTCTTCCGTCTATCAATAAATAAATTCCTTATTTTTTTATATTCGCATAGCGACAAACGAATTTGTTTCATTTCTCATCTTGTTAAAGATTCCCATGTCGTTGCTCGTCGATTTGAAGGAGATGAAATAAATTACACATAATCGAATATCGCAACAGCGCAATTTTTTCTTCCTCCCTCTTCCTTGTTACTTTTTTTGCTTTCCTAGAAATTATATTTTTTCTTGTATGAATATATATGTAGACATGACATGTTGAGCAGGTAAATAAATAGATAAAAATAATAATAATGTGAGGAGATTGGGGACTCTAGAAAGTTATGTAGATATCGAGTTTCTTCAATGTATTCAACTCGATGTGGCTTTCTGAAGGAAGTAAACGTGTATTACATGTGATTCTAGTCGGGCCTAGCGTAACTCCACAATGGATCAAGTATGCTTTCTCGCTCAATCCAAGTCACACAGTGAAGTGAACTCAAACGAGGCACTGGGTATCACATTGTAGATTGGTCTAACAAGCCCTAAAGACATCTTTAAACGCAAGCTAAGAGAACCAATGAGAGTACATTTGGGCTGTAGATTTTAAAAACTTATAAAATTAAGAAATAATCACCAAGAGTACCATCGGTATCATCAAAAACACATTTTGGGTATCTTGAGCAGCACATCGGAGAATAATCTTTAGAACACATGAAAGTTACAACTGATACACATTGCACGATGAGTTGAGGGATATCTAAGGTTTATTTAGAGCTCAATTACATACCTCTTTTTTGAAGAATCTCATCAATCTGCGAGGATTTTTCGAGACTAGGAAAGCTAAACTAACCAGATAGAATTTAGCAAAGGATCATCCACGATACGTGTTAGTTAACAAGGACATCATTATGACTGAGATAATGTAGTATTGTGTTGTGATTAGTTGACCGTTCACAGTAGCGGTGTTCTGAAAATCACGTTATTTTAGAGCAAGACATCAACTGGACATTAACTAGTTATAACGTATTCTTGTCCACATAAGTCACAGTTAATTATTCGCAGTCTATTTCACTCTCATTTCAGTACTTTAAGTGTTCAAGTCTTTCAAAGAGCTCCTGGAAAGAAGCTGTCAATAGAGACAGTATTGCATTCAGTATTGGTAATTGGGAGACGGAAGCCAGCGATTGAGCCAGCTTTAAGCGTTATCAAAGGGAGGCCATGAATCTCTTTTGATCTTTACGGCCAGTCAGCGAATTATGTAAGTAAGTAAGTCCTAACATACACTTAGAACCCCTAAAAAAGCACGACAAACAAGTCCAGGCACTCCACACTGTCTACATAAACTGTAACAAAATTTAGGGCAAATAGAATTTATTTATCTTTATGTATTATAGAATATAAAATAAAAATTTATATTTCACATAAGCACGAAGGATATAAGTAAGAAAATAGCAACGGCATATTGATTTTGTCACAACAGGCAAAAAATTCTTATTTCATGTCAACTTTCACATTAGAAATGTCTCATAATAAAAAAGCAGAAGAAGGAAACTAGGTAGGAAGTCACAAGATGAGTATTTTGTATTAGATCGTATCATTTGCACTTTTAACATAAATTTTCTCACACTATATACAGTTTCTGTTCTATTTCCATTACCTGTAGTGTTTCTTATTTATTTTCATGTATATTTCATGTCTTAACGTAGTTTTACGTACAATTTATATGATTCTCAGGTTTGTGTAGGATGAATCCTCTAAAGGGTATCGAATAAAATACAAAATTACCATCATGCATCTCATTTTAGGAAGAATGCTTCAAGCCTCAATTTATGAAAATTTTGTTAACTCACCGAAATAGATAAGGACTTTAGGGAATACGAAACAATGAATATTTTTTTTTTCGTGTGGTACACGAATATTTATTAGACACTTCCAAACAACCTTGATCAATGATTAAATTTATCGATTTTATTGGAGTTCTTTTGGGAGTTTTCAGCAATTTGAAGGTGGTTGAGAAGCTTCCGTGGATTATTTTTGGTGGAAAATAAATTTGGTATGTTTTTGGAGGCATTTAAATATGATGGAACGTAAGTACATATGTAAGGTAATGTATATTGTGGATGGAGAAAAATGTTGAGAGGGGGCGAGAAGAATTGAATTTTTTGATAAGAAATTTATGTCGGAACTTGGCATTTTTGTCTAGAAAAATAGCAAATTGTGTCTAAAAAGGACCGGTGGAGGGAATGGGTTGATTAAATACTTCACTGGGCACATGACTCATAATCAAGTTTACTTCATTTTAAATTTTTTATTTTGAGTATTTAGCATGAGTGAATAAGCTGCTTTACTTTATTTGAACATAGTATTATGATGAGCTAATGCTTCAAACAGAGCTCAATATAGACTCAAGTTTTGTATGGGAAAGTCGACTCAAGTCAACTCGGCGCAATATGGAATTCGAATCGACTTCTGGCTCTAGTCATTGTATCCTCAAATATATAAAATTACATCATTTGTAGTGAATATCAGATTATTGTAATTAAAGCGATTAAGTAGCTCAAATATTGAGTACTAAGTACCCATAAAATCATGTATATAATATTAATCTCTGGTTAGGATATTTGTTGGTTTACCAAAACGACATAATGTAGTAAAATACATTTTTCGCCTGAATTAAAATCAGATAGGAGGTACCGTCAGGGCAATTTTGTGCCTTACTTTGCGGAGGCACAACATTCCCTAGCGAACACTTTGTGCTGGTTTGGCTTACTTACTAACAGTCAACTCCCCAAATTGCTCAAATCAGTTGATCGAACAAAAACCGCGTGACTCTGACTTAATCTCGAATTTCCTTTCAAATCCTGTACCATGTCAGAGTCACGCCAGCCTGCTGCCAGATTATGAATCAATTAACCGTCTTGTGCTTTTTCAGCTCATCCTCAAACTCTGTTTCATTATATCCCCAACTGCATAAAAACTACATCCATTCATACCTCAGCAAAACAGCAAAAAACACTTTTTTTGCAACATACAGGAAACATCAACAGATGCTTTTAGGAAGCGACAAGTTTATTTATCTCATGTAATTTCCGAAATAAATGACATCCACGCATCAACGGCAGTTGAATACACGAAAAAGCATGAAAAAAATTTCTGTCAACGCCAAGAAAAATTGAATAAGAAGGAAGAAGCACAAAAAATTTTCAACAGAAAATTAAGTGAGAGAAATGAGAAGATCGGATGAGGAAGTGGGGAGGAAAATTGGGTCGACATAAAAAAAAAGGAATTTAAGTCAATTTTTTACGCTTCTCATTCTCGTTTTTGAACAGCAAATAAAGCAGAAGGAAAGAAATGGGAAGTCTCTTCCTTCTGGGCATAAGAAAGAAAAAAATGTGACAAAGATGAAGGTTCTTTATGAGTCGAATGTATTTAAGTAAGCTGAATTTATGTCTTGTTGACGGGACTTGAATTGACATTAGAAAGTCAAGTTAAAGAGAAATTGAGGGGAAGCAATATCTTGAGGTGGGAGAGGCTTCTTTTTGAAATGATTTTGATGAATATTGGAGCTTTTGTGCAGTCTTTAAATTGATATTTGATGGAGAACTTGAATTTGAGATTTAGATTACTGTTGTTGAGGACGAACATGACTTGATGAATTTGAATGACATATACTGAGAACGATTAATCGATCTAAGCTTCACTCAAATAAGTTTTTAAAAATACAGGAATCGATAAAACAGTGAGCATTCTGGGCTGTTCCAAGATATTGATACATTTAAGATCCTTCATATGAATCGACTGATCCGGAGAGCACACGCCATAATATACCTAAGCCACTGTGGTGCCCGAGTCATGTCGACCTAAAGTTGGATTTTTTTAAGTTACGTGCGTTTTAAGTAAGATGCCGTTAACTCGTGTCAAAATGTCATCTACAAGAAGGTTAGTAGTATTGATATTAGCAAGAAACGACTATGTGGATGCAGTATTGCTACATATTGACAAAAACAGACAGAAGTTGCCTTAACATGTGTAGGCAAGGATATTCATTAGATTATATCGAGAAGCTAGATTCGTAGCCGTATTACAGAATCAGCAAATCAGACTACACCAGAATTACAAGGACTTCAAATTGAAGGCGCCTTCTCTGAAAAATTTAGAACTACTGTGGTTTCGCCTTTTGGATTTTTGAGGACGGAACACCCAAAGTCCTGCTTTCCATGGACTACACTATACTCAAATCGTTCCAAATATTAGGATTCAGCCAGAAACTGCAGGCACTTTCATTTGCCGTACCCAAACGCAGAAAATGAAGAATTGAAGTTTTCTTCCAAATTTTCCAAAAACTTCCTTAATTCTCAAATCTCCTAACATCCATTTCAATTTAAACAGCATCACAACACTCACTAATCAACTATTTATCCAACAATATCTCACACATCCTTGAATAAAATTAAGTATCTCTCCTTTAAAAAATAATTTATAAAGAATTTTCCACTTCAACCTGACACCCTCAACGTGTCAATACGAATGGATAAGCGGGAAAAAAAGTATGAGAAAAAATAAAAGTTTATCGAGGCGAGACATCTCACTTTAATTGGAAAAATTTTATCGACACGACTTTGTTGTTGTTGTTACGGATTTGAAGGACTTCCACCAAGTAACAGCAGGAGTAGAAAAAAATCATAAATAAAAATTTATTGGATGGGACAGAGAAGTAAGATGAAGAAATAAATGAGAAATGTTTCATGCAATACACACCGTCATTCTCTCAATCATAGACAGCATGGCTGAATTGTTGTGTGGGGAGTGAGACAGACATGTAGGAACAAGCATCATCATCATCAACGGCAAATGAAAGTGCGTGTAAAAAATCCAATTTGGAGGGACCAAAATGACAAAATAAAGTGATCAAAAATCGATTACAAGCATGAGCAACGTGAATGACTAGGTTTGAAAATTTTTATTTTTTTGTGTTTGCTTCTTTTTGTTTCTTTTTTTGGGAAATTTGGAATGTGATGGATTAATTGATATTGATTTTTAGGGGCAGGATTTATTGAGGAATGTGTAGGAAGTGTTCTTAATTTAAGTATGGAATTTACTAATTAAATCCAATATTGCAATTATGCAAGTGGTTCGGATTCCACTGTAAATTGAAGGTCTAAAAGGTGTGATATATGAGATTGATAATCGCAGTGCCTTTAGCTTATGAGGCTAAACCTTTTAAGCATTATATTATTATTATTATAATGACATCCAGCGATAGCGAATCGTCGAGCATCAATTGAATATGAGTCGTATTACAGTAAGTAGAATTGAAGAAGCTTAAGTTTGACTCTATAGTTGACCAGATGTCAAGTGTGCACCTTGGATGGGAAACTCGATAAGACCGACAACTGTTCATCCTTCATTTTACATAGCTGCCCAAGTCTTTCGGCTATACTTTTATTGTGTAGCCGTTCGTTCTTGACTGGTGATCCAGCCGATTAGCCGTCAAATCAAGTATTGCTACAAAGAGCTGGTCAAGAAGATATTAACCTTACCGCGCTCGGGTGGAATCCATAAGGAATTAATTATATCATAGGAATAGATCCAGTTGGAAGACATTTTGCAATAACCTAGGCTCAAAGTCAAGGCATGGCTCCAGTAAGTAAGTAAGTTATAGTTTATTCAAGGCTATAGGGCTGTAGTTTTGGATGAACTATAATAATATTTCAAAAGTGTACTTAAAATTATGTCTTAAATTGACATTTTGTAATCTAAATAGAAATAAGTCATTTGAAGATCATTGGAGAATAGCTTATAAATTCTGAATAGATGTGGTTCGAATCCTTAATGTACAATAATCATTTATTTAATCCCATTTGATCATGTTTTCTGATTTTATATACTCCCTTTTTTGCATCTGTTCTAAATTAAATGATACTTTTCCTTACCCTTATTCCCTCTTATTTCTTTTTTTGTCGATTTATACATAACATTTAGATCTTAATACATTTTAAATGGTGTTTACCATTACCACATAAGATATCTCATACAAGCATAGTCTTCAATATTCATATATTGTAATAAAAAGAATACCAACCATTGAATCAACACAAGAGTATGAGGAAGGAAAAAAGAGGAGCCAAAGCGGAAACTAAAGTGGCAATAAATTATAACAAAAAACTAGTAATGAAGCGGATCACGCTTCATGGGAATATTCACACCATATGTAGATCAGAAAACTGTATCTGTGCAAGAATTAAAAACACAACTTGAACAAAATAATTGATTTATGAAATGAATGTGATAAATAATTATTACTTATAGAGTAACTAAAATTATTTAAATGAATGAACTGTTTCCGAACCATTTCTCTACTCACGGCAACATATATTCATAGATATGCAGTTTCTAGTGCTTGGGAAAATTTTCACGCCTTCACTCGCTTCGCTCCGTTCAGGTCGCAAAATTTGTGAGCTTCGCTCAACCAAGTCCGAACTGCGTTCGAACAATTAATGTTCGAGCTTCGCTCGAACCGTCTAACTACTCACGGCAACATATATTCATAGATATGCAGTTTCTAGTGCTTGGGAAAATTTTCACGTCTTCACTCGCTTCGCTCCGTTCAGATCGCAAAAATTTGTGAGCTTCGCTCAACCAAGTCCGAACTGCGTTCGAACTATAGGTGTTCGAGCTTTGCTCGAACCGTCTAACTACTCACGGTAACATATATTCATAGATATGCAGTTTCTAATGCTTGGGAAAATTTTCACGCCTTCACTCGCTTCGCTCCGTTCAGGTCGCAAAAATTTGTTAGCTTCTCTAAACCAAGTCCGGACTGCGTCCGAACTAGATTACAGTTAGGGTTTTCAATACCGGTCATAGTTTTGAGCTGAGCTTCGCTCGCCCGACTTGGGTAGATTGCAGTACATTTATAGATCACTATACGAGCCGGGCTGAGCTTTGCTCGCCCGACTTGGGCAGATTACAGTACTTTTATAGATCACTATACGAGCCGGGCTGAGCTTCGCTCGCCCGACTTGGGCAGATTACAGTACTTTTATAGATCACTATACGAGCCGGGCTGAGCTTCGCTCGCCCGACTTGGGTAGATTGCATTACATTTATAGATCACTATACGAGCCGGGCTGAGCTTCGCTCGCCCGACTTGGGCAGATTACAGTACTTTTATAGATCACTATACGAGCCGGGCTGAGCTTCGCTCGCCCGACTTGGGTAGATTGCAGTACATTTATAGATCACTATACGAGCCGGGCTGAGCTTCGCTCGCCCGACTTGGGTAGATTGCAGTACATTTATAGATCACTATACAAGCCGGGCTGAGCTTCGCTCGCCCGACTTGGGCAGATTACAGTACTTTTATAGATCACTATACGAGCCGGGCTGAGCTTCGCTCGCCCGACTTGGGTAGATTGCAGTACATTTATAGATCACTATACGAGCCGGGCTGAGCTTCGCTCGCCCGACTTGGGTAGATTGCAGTACATTTATAGATCACTATACGAGCCGAGCTGAGCTTCGCTCGCCCGACTTGGGTAGATTACTGTACTTTTATAGATCACTAAACCTTAAAGTCTAGTAGGATCCTTACAACTTCCAGACACATAAAATCAAGATCCATACAACTTCTAGACCCATAAAAATAAGATCCAGTAAGGTCCAGTTTACTTCCAGGCTATCAAAATGAGATCCAGTAGGATCCATATAACTTCCAGACCCATAAAAATAAGATCCAGTAAGATCCAGTTCATTTGCACACCATTAAAATGAGATCCAGGAGGATCCATACAACTTCCAAACCCAAAAAACAAGATCCAGTAGGATCCAGTTCACTTCCAGACCATTGAAATGAGATCCAGTAGGATCCATACAACTTCCAGATACATAAAAACAAGATCCAGTAGGATCCAGTTCACTTCCAGACCATTAAAATGAGATCCAGTTGGATCCAGTTCACTTCCAGACCATTAAAATGAGATCCAGTAGGATCCATACAACTTCCAGATACATAAAAACAAGATCCAGTAGGATCCAGTTCACTTCCAGACCATTAAAATGAGATCCAGTAGGATCCATACAACTTCCAGATACATAAAAACAAGATCCAGTAGGATCCAGTTCACTTCCAGACCATTAAAATGAGATCCAGTAGGATCCATACAACTTCCAGATACATAAAAACAAGATCCAGTAGGATCCAGTTCATTTCCAGACCATTAAAATGAGATCCAGTAGGATCCATACAACTTCCAGACACATAAAAACAAGATCCAGTAGGATCCAGTTCACTTCTACACCATTATAATAAGATCCAGTAGGATCCATAAAACTTCCAGATGCATAAAAGCAAGATCCAGTTCACTTCCAGACCATTAAAATGAGATCCAGTAGGATCCATACAACTTCCAGATACATAAAAACAAGATCCAGTAGGATCCAGTTCACTTCCAGACCATTGAAATGAGATCCAGTAGGATCCATACAACTTCCAGATACATAAAAACAAGATCCAGTAGGATCCAGTTCACTTCTACACCATTATAATAAGATCCAGTAGGATCCATACAACTTCCAGATACGTAAAAACAAGATCCAGTAGGATCCAGTTCACTTCTAGACCATTAAAATGAGATCCAGTAGGATCCATATACCTTCCAGAACATTATAATGAGATCCAGTAGGATCCATACAACTTCCAGACACATAAAAACAAGATCCAGTAGGATCCAGTTCACTTCTACACCATTATAATAAGATCCAGTAGCATCCATAAAACTTCCAGATACATAAAAACAAGATCCAGTAGGATCCAGTTCACTTCCAGACCATTAAAATGAGATCCAGTAGGATCCATACAACTTACAGATACATAAAAACAAGATCCAGTAGGATCCAGTTCACTTCTAGACCATTAAAATGAGATCCAGTAGGATCCATATACCTTCCAGAACATTATAATGAGATCCAGTAGGATCCATATAACTTCCACATACATAAAAACAAGATCCAGTAGTTTCCAGTTCACTTCTAGACCATTATAATAAGATCCAGTAGGATCCATACAACTTCCAGATACATAAAAACAAGATCCAGTAGGATCCAGTTCACTTCTAGACCATTAAAATGAGATCCAGTAGGATCCATATACCTTCCAGACCATTAAAATGAGATCCAGTAGGATCCATACAACTTCCAGACACATAAAAACAAGATCCAGTAGGATCCAGTTCACTTCCAGACCATTAAAATGAGATCCAGTAGGATCCATATACCTTCCAGAACATTATAATGAGATCCAGTAGGATCCATATAACTTCCACATACATAAAAACAAGATCCAGTAGGGTCAAGTTCACTTCCAGACCATTAAAATGAGATCCAGTAGGATCCATACAACTTCCAGACACATAAAAACAAGATCCAGTAGGGTCAAGTTCACTTCCAGACCATTAAAATGAGATCCAGTAGGATCCATACAACTTCCAGACACATAAAAACAAGATCCAGTAGGATCCAGTTCACTTCTACACCATTATAATAAGATCCAGTATGATCCATACAACTTCCAGATACATAAAAACAAGATCCAGTAGGATCCAGTTCACTTCCAGACCATTAAAATGAGATCCAGTAGGATCCATACAACTTACAGATACATAAAAACAAGATCCAGTAGGATCCAGTTCACTTCTAGACCATTAAAATGAGATCTAGTAGGATCCATACAACTTACAGATACATAAAAACAAGATCCAGTAGGATCCAGTTCACTTCTAGACCATTAAAATGAGATCCAGTAGGATCCATATACCTTCCAGAACATTATAATGAGATCCAGTATGATCCATATAACTTCGACATACATAAAAACAAGAGTCAGTAGGGTCCAGTTCACTTCCAGACCATTAAAATGAGATCCAGTAAGATTTAGTTCACTTTATTTTTTTGTTTGTTTACAAAAATGTATTTTGCAATAATCGACTATAATTTGGACCAAAAAAAGACAGTTTTTTACATCTTGTGCCTCAATGGAAGCATCTTATGGCTCCAAAAACAATACAGTTCTTGCCATACCCATTCCCTACCAGAAGCAAAAAACCCGAAGTCTTAGTATTGAGTTTGAAGAGAGATATCGTGCTGATTAACTAACTAACTAACTAACTAACTAACTAACTAACTAACTAAATAACAGAAAGTGTTTTTTTGCGATTTCTCGGCACAGGAAGCTCCAATCAAGATGCGGTTTTCACTGTTGGATTGGTATTTTCAGGCACAGACTTTCCACTATTGGAAATATTTGTCAATTCTGTAAGCCTGATGCAGCAAATTAAAAAAACTGAAATTTCAAAATACCAAAAGCAATATATTCACCCAAATTGAAAATTTGGTGTGAATATGAAAAAGAAATGATAGAATGAGCCATTTTTTGTTGCTGTTTAAGGATATTACGTTGCATCAAGTTAAGAAATTTATTTTTATTACACAAAAAAAAAAGGCACAAGAAAGTAAAATCGGAAAAAAGCAGTCGATGGTGGTTTCAGTGAATGATGAAGGAAGAGATGAATCAAGTGATAGAGGATGTCGAGGTGTGAGGAAGTCGAAGGAAAGGAAACATTATTTTTTTGTAGAATATACAGTTTGAATAGAATTGCTTGTTATGTCAGAATTGGAATTAATTGAACGTGTTGATGGAATTTGAGGAAATGGTGGTGTCGATTGAACTTTTTTTGGAAGTTTGTGATAGATTAGAGGTTGTTTAGAGGGTTGTGGGGCTCCCTAGCAGGCAAAAAGACCGCTTTTAGATACCAAAGTGGTATTTCCGTATTATGAAAAGCATATTTTTTACCTATTAAGTGTTCATTACGTTGGATAGCTCTGTGATCCCGAGATATTCCTGTACTTATTAATCCAGAAGCTTAAATCCATCTTTAAACACATGAAATTAGTGAATTTTCAATTTCTTAGGCAAAAACACGTGTTTTTGAGTTCAAATTTTGAACTTCAAAACATTTGAAAATATTCCGGTAGTTAAAAATTTGAATTTAAAATTTCCTTTGATTTGATTAATTCTTAATTTCATTGCCTGGATTGTTACGAATAACCCGAATGAAATTAATGATGAAGGGTCCGCCACGAAACCAAAAGACACCAAAAGGAGGTGGCTCCAGTTGGTATTAATAAAAGAGGCTTAGCAGAGCCTTAAGAGCTACGCAGCGGAGCATTCTTCATATTTGTCGCTCGGATATTAACAGTATGATGTGCAGCTACACGAATCGAAAGGTGGACGCGCTCCAATCCCGATCTGGGTAGCTTCATCCCCTCAAATCTCTACATCTACATTCTATCCCAATAATATTCAAAATATGCTGCCATTTCCATACCGTTCTTTATGAAAACTCCTCATTTAACATTCCATTCCAATCTCCCTCATTTCGTAACTTAAACTCTTTCCATTTACTACGAAAGCAAAAGCAAGAAAAAAAGGTTCAATTTCCGATGCCAACGTCAATAATGGCTTGCAAGGTAAACATCTAAAAGGTGATATAAAAAAAAAATCGGTACCGCACCTTTCGACTTTGAAATTTACTGCATTTTACCTTCTTACTACTGCTATCTGTACATATAAGGCATGTGGATATCTTCCATTTTAATGTCACGTTTGGACGATCAGAAAAACTCAATGGTATGGGGGATGTGATTTACATTGACAGGACAAGGATAAAATATGAGATTTAAAGGCAATCCCAAACCGGATTTATCGATCCATTTTTATTGTGGTTTATGTTTATAAATTTTTTATATATAAACTACATTGACAGACACAAAAAAGGAGCCATCTGTTACATGTTTAATGGATTGGTGCTTTAAACAGTTTCTACTTTAGTGCAGCAAATTCTGCAGCTCTTTAATGAGATTTGAAGAAAGAAAAAAAGCAATTTACACGTTCTTTAAATGTTGTTGCTCTTTATGCTTCTCGATTTGAAAGTGCAGAACTGATAAAATTGGGTTAGGACATTGATAAATGTTGAACATGAGTGGGTTCTTGTGAGTTCAATGGATTGTAAATTGAATTTTTTTTTTCTAAGCGAGAACTTGCATGGAGTTGCAAATATGATTGGAAATTATGTGGCTGTGACGTTACAGAACTGACAATGGTTTTAATGATTTTAGGGCAAAATTAAATGTTTTCAGAAGCGACTCACTCGAGTTTGGGTATTTCTTATTAGGGACGTAGCCAGGAAGTTCTCTGCAACCCTCCTGCAAAATGGAACTCTCTAAAGCTTGAATTTTTACGGAATCGGGTCGACTCAAGTCGACTTTCCCATACAAAATTCGAGTCGACGTCGAGCTCTGTGGATTTCTTGTTGTTGGAAGTGAACTCATGTAATGGCAGTTCACCGGTATATCATTGAGAGAGTACAAGTAAGGGAGATTCAAAAGAAGTATAATTTAAACAGATAACTTTGCTATAAAGTCGTATAACCCCCGACAGCTCAGAGTGAGAAGCATGCAACCGAAATCGCAAGACGTAGGTTTGAATCCCACTACTCTGAACTCGTTATTCGAAATTATACTCTTTCTGTTAGATCAGCACTTTTTACAGCCCCATCTTCTTGCCATTTTCGCATTCATGGACTCACAATTTACTGTTATTTTACTATCCCGAGCGACACAAATGAATAAGGCTCCGTCACGAAGTTCTAAAGGCTCCACTAAACCTCTTTTACTTATACTAAATGGAAGGATCCTCCATGTGGAGGCCGAAAAACGTTCATATGACCACCAAACGAAGATGGTTTCCATTTGGTACTAGTCAATAATGCTTAGCGGATCCTTCAAAGCTCTGTGATGGAGCATTCTTAATTTATGTCGCTCGGGTATAACAATGTCAAAACGAAGCTACAAGTTTACTGAACTCAACGCCAATACTACAAACAACTTCCCAGAATTAATTAAAAACAAATTTTCAAAATAAAATTCCAATGATTTTACAGCATCAAAGCTACATAAACAGCACCTAGGAATTTTTATTAGAATCAATTCAATTCGACACAATCAAGCAGAAAATTAAGGAAAAATACAATTGTCTTTATATCGTCGAAAATTCAGCAGGAATTTTCCCCTCACTTCTGTGTGCTGCTTCCTCGATCATTTTTTAAAGTCATTTCACGTTTTCCAATTTTTCACTCGTTGCTTCTTTTTAATGTCTAGCATCTATGTGTGTCATCAGTATTATTTGTGACGAGAATTTTATTTTTTGTCCTGTTTGGTACGAGAATGTACACAATTTTAAGGACATTAGAATTTAAATTAATGGCAAAGTTGAAGATTCTTGCTTGTGTTATTTTTATTACAATTACGGTGTTTATTTTAGTGTTTTATGTTCGGATGTGCATGTCTTTTTTTACTATTGCGGAGTTATGTGCTGGGAATAATTTTAAATGGATGTAAATAAGGATGAATTTAATTGAATTTGTAGTTTAAAACCGAGTTATTTAGGAGCTTGGGGAAGCCGAATTCTGAATCCGAAGCTTGTATACTCTGACTTACTTGGAGTATCCTCCCCTAACACTCAAATTGGCCGCTGTTTTTGGGGAACGAAAGCATGTTTTTTGCTTATCAGAGCTCTGATACGACGGGGCTACAATGTTAACAACCGAGCTAGGTTTATCCAAACTCCCGCAAACAAAGGTCACGTTATGGTCCCCATGTAACGATCCGGGAGATATTTTAGGCTTTGCTGTGTCAGAACTGTCTCTATTCTCCTTGTTCAGTCGGATTTTATAACGTTTAGCATGTAACGACTTGTTAACTACTCTCTTATGGGAGCTAATCGACTTGAGCTTGCTATTTGCACTTCCATGGACGTCCTTTGTGAATTGGCCCTAAAGAAGCAGTAGTAGCCACAATCAGACAAAGGATGGTAAGGCTTACAGCCGACGATTTCGAAAATAAACTTGTCAAGGACCGATTTCTCCGGTAATGGTACGGCACGGCCCCAGTACAGGTACACAACTGTTACGTTACCCGGTATTATGAGTCGCTTATTACAGCATCAAAATCACAGACACAAACCTTCAAAAAATCCCCATAACCCCACCAAAAAAATATCTAAATCTCATCAATTCATACCAAAAATGAATCCAGCTTTATCACAAAAACAGTATCTTCATCATCATCATGTTCGCAGGCTCAAAAAACAATTTGGATGGGAAAAAAAGTATAAAAGTGGGATTGAGAACATATTAAGCCCACACAATCTTGTAGGAAATTTGTCATTGTATTTACGGAACAATAAATCCTTTCTTTATAGCATGCATGAGTGTAGCCTTGAACTTTTAGAATTTTTTTTAAAAATAACGGATAAATTAAAGATGATGATGATAAATTTGTGTTGCTGTGGAAAATAATCTCAGATTTGGGATTTGAGGAGTTTTAAAGATAGAATTATCATTTACTTATTAGCTTGTTGGATTGATTTCAGGAAATAAAATGCGAGTTTGTAAATGATTCTGGGAAATTTGAACCAATAATAAAATATTATGAATAATGTCAAGGAGGATTGGAAAATAAGTCAAATAATAAGCAACAATAACTTCTTCAAATAAGTCAATTCTAAATAAATCTTACAGCTTATAGGTTGTAGATTCTGAGCAGAGTGGAATTTGGGGGTGTGTAGAGCTATAGAGTACAGAGCCATAGAGTGCAGAGTCATAGAGTCAGAGAGTAAGGTCTCAAACTCATTCTACATACAGTACTCATTCTTTTGGGAGTTAACCGATCTCTGCTGGGAATCAAACCAACGTAATTTAATTATTTTGTAGGACGATCGATATAATGGGAATATCTGATATGAATTGAACCCAGCACTCTCTCTTTCTTAATTAGACTTGATTTCTGATGGAATCGAACCCAAAGTACGCACTTTTTTGTGAGTTAACTGAATCTCTGATGCGAATTGAACCCATTTACTTTACTGTGTGTATTTACTTTACTGTGTGTAGACAGGAACTCTGGTGAGAATTGAACCCAATTGTATTCACTCTTTTGTATGTAGACCAATTTCTGGTGAGAATCAATACCACAAATGCGCTCTTTTGAGAGTTTACTGGGCTCTAATGGGAATTAAACCCACGTCCCACGTTCTCACTATTTCATGAGCTGACCCGATCTCTGATGGGAATCGAACCCACGTTTACACAAAAGAATGACTGGTTCTATCAGGTATGTTGCATAATCACTCAGCCACAGCGGCCTTGCTCTCACTTTGGTCGATCTGCCAATATAAATAAGACTTAATACCTCCAGACTCAACTCTGCCTTTACACCACACCTACTAATATTTTTCCAGGTATTTTTCCCAATTCACAATAAAAATCCAAAATAAGCAATCCGAAAACAAAAATCTCAAAATATCTAATAATTTCCAAAAATACCATCAAAAAGAAAAATTTAATTAACTCTATTTTCTAAGAAAAAAATATCATTCAACACAGACTGATTCTAACTCCATCGACTTATAAGATTAATATGTATAAATCCTTTAACCAATATATCGACCATAATTAGTACATTCACAAAAAATAAGAAGAATTATATTCTGTTGAAATAAAACCAAACAAAAAAAAAAGGAACCGCAATGAAATGAATGTGGAATAAAAGAAAGGAAAATGAATGTCCATATCCACATCCACACACACACACACACATTAATTAGAAAGAGATTATTTTTATACACCTGAAAGATCACATAATGCTTTTCCAATTAGGACTTGTGGATGGGGGTGAGAGTGGGTACAAAAAAAGGGACTTTATGGAAATGGAAATTGAGAGAAAATCTATAAATGTGAATACATTAAGTTTCTCATCTAATGAATATCATCAGCATATATAGAAGGTCATTACAGTTGAAGTAGAAAAGGATGAAGAAAATGTTCATTTAACGACTCAATAAATTCAACTCAATTTGAAATTTTATTTTTATTATTTTTGTTGTTGTTGCTGCTTCGATACATCATCATTATTATGTTGTAGACGAACTTCAAAGTCATCAAGTGAAATGATTTATTTTGAATTGTAAAATATAAAATTTAGATGGAAATCGATGATGTGATTTGTGAAAGGTGATTTTTATGGGTAGGATATGGAAATGTTTACGAGGTTGTTAAACATGAAGTAATTTTGATGGAATGAGCCCGAAAAGTACAAGTTGGTTATTCGACATAGTGCCAGATATATGCAAATAGAATTCGGAGTTAGGTCAACCTTTGACATCATACCGGTGTGAATTTGGCATGTTGCTAGATTTAAGAGTTAGAGAGTTAGAGTTACGTCGGTCTGTGGCTGGTCGATGAAACAACCCCGAATAGCACATGTCAGTTAATCGATTTGATGATGCTACACATAAACCGAATCCGTCATCAAATCAGAGTCTCGTAGCTGTATGACTGGGTTTTGATTGACTAACCGATTTGTGCTGTTTGGGAAGGTTAAACTTGAATCAATCAGATTCAGATTTTTTAAGAAATTTATTTAAATATGACAAATTTATTACATAATTTGTGAGTCGACGTGGTTCAGTTGAGTACAGGTTTGGTTCTTTAAAATTTAAGCATTGCATTCTAATCCAGCAATCGTGAATTAGAAACCCATCTTATAGCCTTCATTTGTATGTTACAGGCAGAATTATCCGAGTGACGTCATTAAGGGAGCGGTTTGAATCCTAAAATAAACATTAGCATTGCAGACCTTAAGGTCCATAGCTGCGCGTTTATATGCGTTTCATGGCTATTGGGAGTTTAACGAGGGAGGATTCGCACAGATCTCTCGCTCAAACCTAGACCTACAGTTTATAGTGGAATCCGAACCACTTCTTTGATGACATTACTGCCTGTAGCCTTCAAAGGAAGGCTGTGAGCCGCGTTTCCACTACATATGATTCGAAAAAGGACATGTGAAAAATTTCCCATGCCGAGTCTCGAACCCATGGTCGCTAGATCGGTGTTGCAATAATTATGTACCGAAGTACTAAACCATTCCGCCACCGAGCCACCTCGACTCACAACGTGAGTTTGAACCACCTCGACGTTTGAATCCTACTGAATCCTATTAAACTGTTGATAAGCCTGAGACCCAATGAATGGTTGTAGCTATATAATTTAGAACCCACACGACGAAGAAATGAACGAAAGTCTGGTTCCAGATCGACTTAAATCTGTCTAAAACTAAATTTCATTGAATCTGACCCTGCATAGTCTCACTAGGTTCCAGAAACTAGATTCTAGGTTATTTATATGCTGTGTGTCTTCTGGGCTAAAATCTAACATTAAAAGTCTAAGACTCAGCCTTGATCTTCATCTTCCTCTAGCTACGCAACTGAATGCTGAGTATAAATGTATTCAAGCTCTTCAAATCACCAAGAGCTATATAGCTTGTATATATAAAGACATTTTTTAAATACACAGCATTGTAAATATTGAATGTCATTATCAAGTGCCTCAAAAACTCATTAAAAATATTCAAACTCAACAAAAGTCATCAAATAAATTTTTTTCACAATTTTCTTTCAAAAAACCAACAAAAAATAAAATCTCAACCACACATGTTCCTCACAGATTTCACTTTAACAAGTCTAGACGTTAATTTTTTTGTTGGAGCTTATTTATTTCGTAAATTATTTTCTCAGAGCCTAGACTTCATTTGAAATCTCACCACCACGCGCACCATATTTCAATGCCATAAATTTTATCCATAACAAGACGTAAAAATCAATTTTAAAAGGCAATTTATTTTCATCGCAGTTTCTTTTTTTATGCTTGAGCCTTGCTACCTTCAACTTTTATTCATATCTACTGCTGTTGATTTTGTAAATATATTTATTATATGAAACATAAAAAATTGTAATGGCATAAATCGAGGAATGAAAACCATGAAAAAAAGCTGGCGAAAAGATTTATTACAATTACTGATTCTGTTTTATCTGTTTAGCATGCTGAGGGGATTGTGGATTATAATATTTTTTTTGTGGGTCATTTTGTCAGGGGATTAAAGGGGCTTTTAGTGTGTTGAAGGCATATCAACAAATGTGATGGAAAGTTGGTGGATATTGCTTAATTTATAGCTGTAAAGGTTCTTATCTTAAAATTATGTCTGTGGAGATTTTAAACAGAATTTTGAGTTCATTAAAAAAGGCAGATTTCTAGCGGATTTTCTGCAAATTAAGGCAGAATATTAGCCGAAATAAAAGAAGAATAATATCAAATATTCAGTCTTAAATGGCAGATTTTTAGAGAATAGCAAATTTGAACCGAATTTTAATTCTTAAAAGGCAGATTTCTGTCGGATTTATTGCAAATTAAGGCAGATTTTTATCCGAATTTAAGCCGAAATGCAATTTAAGACAGAATAAAACCAGAAAGGCAACGAGAATTCAATTTAAATGACAGACTTAATGTGAATAAAGACGGAATTTTAAAAAATTCTGTCTTAACTGACGGATCTTTAGCAGAGTTACTGCAAATTAGGACAGAATCTCAGCGAATTTTCAATTTAGAATGTCGGTAATATCTCACAAAATTTCCAAATTCAATTAATCAATTCACTCCTCAACTTCCTCCCACACCATTTAAAAATACTTTTAATATTCAACATTTTCTTATCCTTTCATATGTTCAGCACACCTGACACAATGGTTGAAAGTGACGGAAGGTGAGGAAGAAAAAGGAAAGCAAAAAAATATGTAATAATAATAAAAAAGCATATAGAATGGCAACAGCCGCTGTATTAAATGAGCACACAAAAAAAGCCTGCCTTTTTGAATTCAAACTCACACTCTAACAAGTTTCTATTTTAGCTACTGCTTCATGTCGACTGTGAGTTTATAACTTTATCGAAAAGAAAATTTATGGCACTTACTGTCACCGTTCTGTAAAGGTTATCAATGTTCAGAAAATGAAGGAAAATTTATTTTTGTTATTTAAAATTTTTTTCACCGTGGCTGAGGTTTTCATGGTTTTCGTTTTCTATTTACTGCTTAAATTTTTTTCCTGAAAATGTCAGATTTGTTGACATTCTTTAGAAGTATGTGACAAAGCTACAAATTTTTCTGTTTAACGAGGTATACATTTTACACATTTTTTTGTGAGCTTTTAATCTTTTGGGATCATGACAAGTCAATATGATTCTCAGAAAATGATGAATTTTAGAAGCAATTCATTTATTTCTTAAAGGTATGCGATGATTTGTTGCGTAAAATATAAAGATGTTGACAATACTGACGATTTTACTCAAAAATTTAAAGCTTTGTTTCAAATTTAACGCTTTAAATTTAAAACACGTGGTCTCACATCGAAAGTTTAAGCATTGATTTATGAAAGATCCAACAAGTTGCAGAATTTCTATCAATTGGAAACTATTCTATGACAGTGAGCAAGCGATAGTTCAAAAACTTCAAGCATCTCTTGAATAATCGGAATCCAGAATAAATAAAATGAAAATTTTCCCAATTCTTAATTAAATTAACGATTTTGCACACAAATTTAGAGTGCTGTTTTAAATTTATCACTAAAATTCAAAAACACGTGGTCTCACATCTAAAGTTTGAGCATTGATTTATAGAAAATTGAAAAAGTTAAAGAATTTAAATCAATTGCAAACTATTCCAAAGCAGTGAGCAAGCAATTCTTCAAATTGAGTTGAGAAAAGGAAAGATGAGCATTTTCCCAATTTATCATTGAAATTCAGCATCAAATCATTATGATACAATCCAAAACAATCTAAATATGCTTAAGAAAGACATTAAAGCCGTAAAAATCTTCTTCTTCTTTTCAATAAAGCCTTTTTTTCTTCAACATCAGCATCAGCCTAACCTTTTTTTTTTCATCATGTAAGCACATTCAAGTGCTTCATATGACCATCGGATTTCCGACATAAACTCAACAATAACAATAAAAATAATATCAATAATCCACCTTCATACGTTTTCGCACACCCCAATTCCTCAATGAACATTTCCATTAGGCAAAATTACTCTATTAAAAGCATCCATTTGAAAAAAGAAAGAGAAATCGTTATCCGGATGTAAAATATGTATGGATACATAGCATAAACATGAGTGTACACAATGATGTCTCTAGCACTGATTTCAGCTTTTTTTGCAATATTTTTTTCAGTTGTTCAATTCATTGAGCGGATATTAATCCTGTGATTTCATTATTAAATGTTGTTCATGTTGATTTTTGATGCTTTTTTTTGTAAACTTTTTTTACACTTCCGGAAAGTATTTTTGTGCTGTTTTCAGCATATTTTGAGGAAATATGGTTGGAAAATGGAAACTGATTGTATTTTGGAAACATAAAATTGATGTTAACAATTGCATTGAATTGAAAAAATCCAGAATATTTGCAAATGATGATAGTTCTGTTTTTTAGTTGATTTAATCGAATTTACTCATCTATTTTGGCTGTTATTGAAAATTTAATGAAAAATCCACAAGTGTTCCCGAGGGACACAAATAAAAATGGCTCCGCTACAAAGCTTTTAAGGTTCCGACACGAAGCTTTTAAGGTTCCGACATGAAGCTTTTAAAGTTCCGACATGAAGCTTTTAATGTTCCGACACGAAGCTTTTAAGGTTCTGACACAAAGCTTTTAAGGTTCCGACACAAAGCTTTTAAGGTTCCGACACAAAGCTTTTAAGGTTCCGACACAAAGCTTTTAAGGTTCCGACACAAAGCTTTTAAGGTACGGACACAAAGCTTTTAAGGTACGGACATGAAGCTTTTAAGGTTCCGAAACGAAAGTGTTTAGGTTCCGACACGAAGCTTTTAAGGTTCCAACACGAAGCTTTTAAAGTTCCGACACAAAGCTTTTAAGGTTCCGACACAAAGCTTTTAAGGTTCAGACACGAAGCTTTTAAGGTTCCGACACGAAGCTTTTAAGGTTCCGACATGAAGCTTTTAAGGTTCCGACACGAAGCTTTTGTGTAGCTCGGAATTTTATATTTTATTCAGCATTTTCTATCAATGATTTGATTTTGAAGATGAAATCACGTTTATACTGTCTAAATGGAATTGCTTTTTGGTTCTTTGCTATCTAAATTTGATCTGAATTGTCTTTAAAATGAATATCGAACTGTGCAAACTGAATGTACTAAAAAAATCACCAATATTATATATAATTTCAGCAATTTCATGCAATTAACTCAATAATTATGCAGCCTAAATTACCAAAATTCAGTATGTAAATAGATAATAATTTTCAAAAATTATTATTTGACTTCCTGAACTGAATTTTATTTAGTTCCCATTATTTGAAAGCTCACAATGAAGAGCACCATTATAGTTTTAATAATATTCAATAATTTTTTGGAATTTCATTGTGGATCTGTGAGTTTGAAAAAAATCGACAACTGCTACACTAATAACGTGTCATTAATTATTGAGAAGTGTTGGGTTAGCGACCTTACTGTTACATTGGTGGCTAAAATTTTAGAGCCAATTTATAAGATTGAGGTAAGATGATACATACAAAATATGATTTTAAATAAGTTAAACGCAGTGTTAACGTCATTTTTAATCGATTTTACATCAATTTTAGATAGACGCAATCCTATCGAAAGTAAATAATGGAAAATACCATCAATTATTGAAATCACCAAGCATCGACTTCTGCACGCTACTCCCAAAAAGCAAAGCCTTTCAGAATTCACTCATCAAAGCTCTAGGAAATGTTATGAAGAAAAATTTTCAAATAATTTTAAATTGTCCATGGCAAGGAACGATTCGTGTTGAAAATGCAACAATTGATAAAGCTATGGTGGCATTCTTACCGGGTGGAAAATACAGATTTGCGGCATCTATGAAATATTATATGAAAAATGGAACTTATGACTCTATGAATTATACTGTGTTTATAGAGTCTGGATAGAAGCTACCAATTTTAAGTATCTAAATCCCTTAATCCATCAACTTATTCCTCACATCCAAAAAAACCATCGTCTTTAACCTAAAAAATTACAAATTTAATTCCCCCTTCATAATAAAATTACTAACTTTGTTGATTTCATTATCGTCTGGCACAGAACGGAAGCCAGTCAACAACTGTGTGAAATTTTTTTCATTCCGCTTAAAAAAGTCAATCTCGTCCGGTTTTTATAAATTAATTAATTATTGCATGAAAATTAATTCGCTTTCGAAGAAAATTTAATTTTCATCGTGACGAAGAGAAAATTTATTATTATTCGTAGTAAATTGGAAGGAGAGTGGTAGAGGTCAGGGGGAGATTTGGGATTGAAAGCATTAGCTATGCATGTCGTATAGGCTTCCAAAATTAAGGTCGAGGCTGAAATTTCGAGAACACTTAATCACTAGGTATATCTAGTGAAAGATCTAACCTATTAACTAGATTTATTCGAATACTGACCTTTCTTGACTAAGATTCTATTATTGACTAGATTTTCACGATTTTCTGAAGTTGCAAGACTTCTGGGATACGGGATCGGACAACGACAAGATCGGACAACGACGAGATCAGACAACGACGAGATCGGACAACAACGAGATCGGACAACAACGGGATCGGACAACGACAAGATCGGACAACGACGAAATCGGACTACGACGAGATCAGACAACGACGAGATCGGACAACGACGAGATCGGACAACGACAAGATCGGACAACGACGAGATCGGACAACGACAAGATCGGACAACGACGAGATCGGACAACGACGAGATTGGACAACGACAAGATCGGACAACGACGAGATCGGACAACGACGAGATCGGACTACGACGAGATCGGACAACAACGATATCGGACAAGGACGGAAAATGGGAAATTTTTGGCTCCTTTCCTGCACTGGCAGGTCTTAATGACACATATCTTCCATTTAGAATACAAAGCTGCAATCTAGTAGTTAATCTAAGTAAGAGAGCCTTACTACTATATACCGTTCAAAGCTTTAAGCCCCCATGAGTAACTAACTCTACGCTCAACATCCAACCAAAGTCTCAAACCCCCTTGATCTCTACAATTTCTGAACTTAAAAACAACACAGTATTAAAAAGCCCCAACGGCTTCTTTTCCCATCAATGTAAAAAAAAACTTTTCTGTTAAGTCGTGTCGAGCAGCAACAGATTGGTTGATTTAAATGAAATAAAAAAGTGATGGAAGGAATTAAAATGGCAAGCTGTTTATGCCACAATAATTATCAAGTTATTATCATTTAATTATCATACCATAATTAATGGATCAATAATGTAAATAATGCTGTCGGGTATAAATATTATGAGAGCTGTAACTGCCTGTTTTGTTGTTTTAGTTACTTTGTTTGTATATTTTAGATGTTTTGTTGAATTAGAGGAGATTAAGGATTTGGTACCGAGCGATAGCTGTGTTGAAGGCTTTGGAATGGCTGCTTGTTACAATATCGTTTCTATAAGGCTTCTAAAGGGCTGCTAAATTAAGAAGAAGCTTATTTGCTGCTAATAGAAGCTTTGGCAGCTTTGAATGTCTCATGGACACTTGATGAGACTAAAGGCAACCTCGACAGACTCACTTCTACTTGTATCGCTCGGAAACGTATTACTAGGATAGAAAATTCCACGGCAAATCACTAAAATACCTGAATTTCTAATCGTCAACTACGGATTCCCCGATTTTGTGTATAAAAACCTTCAAATCAGACATTTCCATCATCAAAAATTCGAATCTCATTAAAAAATAACTAATTAAAATTTATTGTTTAAAAAACAATCGAACCGAAAATTCTGCTTTAGCTATTGATACTGGCAATTAAAATTCCCATAAATATACACGTCAAATATTCTAGATGAATTTACTATTTATTATAATGACAAACAAAAAGACTTTTTTTATTTTGAAATGTAATTAATTAATTTTGTGGTTATTATGGTTAAATTTACATGAGTGATAATATCATTTCATAATAAATATACAATGTTTTTCATATAGTTTTATGAACAAATAGGGGATGATTTTGATTAATTTAGTAATGAGAGTGTGAAATACTTTTAGGGGATTTATGTTCGATTTGTGAGTCGACGAGGCTTGGTGGTGGAATGGTTTTGTACTTCGGTACCTAATTAGAGCCAAGAGCAACATGGCCAGTTTGATGTCAAAACTGAGAATTTGGAGCAACCTAGGATCCAAGTTCGAGTATGGTTCCAGTAGGTAAGGAAGTGAGTAATCAAGCGGTAGATGGGTTCGACACTCAGTAAAGGATAAACTTTCTACCTGTCCTTTTCTGAATCATATGCAGTAAAAAGGCGGCTCATAACCTCCATAACGCTAAGACGCAAAGTTGCATTGTCAACTTCGTGACTTCGGATTGTGTAACTTAGTATAAAGTCTTAATAACGTTTTTTGAAACGTTTCGCATCAGGCTCCAACTGAAGGATGCCATGGATCACACTTGATCTGTATGGCAAGCGAAGGAAGTAAAGATAAAGTATGTTCTCATCAAGATGTGTGTGAAGTGTTTTGGGGATCATAGTTTGAACATCACAATACAAACAGTCGTTTTAGTAGATATTAGGTTAGTTTCCTCAAAGGGAAAGATGTCCTAGAGCTTCAAAAGCAACATAGCTTAGGACGTTTCTAAAAGAATATCAGTTAGATGCGAAAACGGATAATTTGTACGAGACTTTGTGATAATGCCAGCAGTGGAGTCGGATGGAAAGCTTTTTGAAATAGCCAGAGCTCGAAGTCGAGTCCTTTCGACATTAGTCTAGCAAAAAACACCGAGTAGATTTCGAGTCGAGTCGACTTCGAGCTCTGGTAGTAACCAAGACTTAACATCGGAGCATGGTTCTAGCAGTGTTGATTTGGATGGCCATTGAGAAAGGTATTGCCTTTGACCTTGCAAAATTTTTGACTATTTCAAATCTAAAAGCACGATATCAACTCTCAATTCTGGTAATTAAGTAAGTGTACCAGTAAGTGATTATGATTTTCAGTCTCAATTTTCAATCTCAATTTCACACAAAATTAAAACTTCATATCTTTCCATAATCCCTAATATCCACATCATCAAATTTAATTTTCATGAGTAAAGAAAACTTTTTCACATGTCAATATTGAAACAGAGAATTTTAATACGAAAACTGTAAATGAGCAATCTACAGGAATACCAACCATCAAAATTACATTAACCAAAAAAATTTTTGATGCGAAAATCCATAAAATTTGAAATAATTTTCAAATGGTTTGTGTCATTCTATGAAGCATGATAATAATGAGAGATATCAAGAGTTTACGTTAATGGCACCATCATATAAAGCTTTTTACAAGCAATATGAACATTTTAAATTGCAATAAAACTATCATAATCCTCTTTCGAAGCATGAAACTTCTTCATGTTCAAGTGATACACTTACCCCCTCCAGATATACAATTTTATAAAATGCAGCATAAATTTATTATGAAATAGACAAACATATATACACACATATGAGATGAGTTTTAAGCTTATGCATGTTATCATGAACAGTAAAATGAGTAAATGAAGCACGAATGCTCATTCCCGTTCATATAATTTAAAGTTTATTGTACAAATATTATGTGAGTTTGTACTTTAAATATTCATTTTCATTTTATATGTTTATGTTAATACCTAAACATGAGAGAGCTTTTTTTTAAGTGTCTGTGGATGTGGGAATTTTTTAGTTCAATTTTAATAGTTCTTCAAGGATTTTTGAGGTGTTTTGTGGAGAGTTTGGTTGTAGAAAAGTTTAGATTGCTAATGGTCGGATGGGATTTTTGAGGATTTTTTGAGAATGAATATATAGAATATGTTTGATTAGGAGTTGGGGTGAGTTACTCCGAGTGCTACAAATGAAGAAAGTTCTGCATAGGAACTTTTAAAGGATCCACGCAAAGCTCTTTCATATTCACACCAAATTTTCAATTTTTATCAACACCAAATGAAATGTGCCTCAGTTTGGCTTTTGTGGAGCTTTTCTTCATTTATGCTGCTCGGCCGAGGGCAAGACAATTTGGACGAAGAGAAAATCACTCGGACGAGGGAAAAGTAACTCGATTGAGAGGAAAACTACTCGGAAGAGGGGAAGCAACTTGAACGAAAGGAATACAACTTGGGAGAGGATAAAGTAATTCGACCGAGAGAAAAGGAATTCGGATGAGGGAAAAACATTCCCCACAAAATTGTTTCCCCATTATGCTCGGGTAGATGCTGTATCTTACAAATGCTTTAAGACTGCATTCCTGCTTTAACAAGATTTCAAATTCTGATTACATTTTCATTAAAATTCTCAAATATTTTTATATCAACTAATTTTAAACATACAATCTTGTACTGCATAATAAGCACCCGAGCGACACAATCGAAGAAGGTTCCGTCAGGGAACTTTAAAGGCTATGTCATGGAATTTTAAAGACTCCGTCAAGGATTTTTAATGGCTCGGTCACGGAATCTTTAAGGCTCCGTTACGGACTTTTTAAGGCTCCGACACGGAACTTTAAAAGCTACGTCACGGAATCTTAAATGCTCCACTTAGCCTCATTTGTTAATACCAAATAGAAGTCGCCTCTGTTTGGCTACGATTTAGCTGCCAAAAATAAGCAACTTTCATCGAACGTTAAAAGAGGTTTGTCGAAATCTTCTACAGTCCATGTCGTAACCTTCTGCATTTGTGTCACTCGGGCAACAATCTCAATGAATTATTTATGTAATTAAATTTACTTATGTATGGAATTTGATAATACAAAACTTTGTGGATGCTAGAAATTGTCAAAACTATGCATGTTGGCTAAATCTACATTTATGTAATTAACTTGTTGAATAGCTTTATTATGGGGAGGATTGAAATAATTTTGGTTGTATGATATCTATTTATATTAAGCTCTTATTTAAATATGTATGTAATTTGGAGAATTTGTGCAAAAATATTGTGATAAGATTTAGGTAAAGATCAGGTGAGTTGAGTACAAGGAGCTCATAGGAGGAAGATGGTTGGTGTTTAAGAAGTGGACTTGGAATTGATAATTGTCATGAAGGGGAGTATATAGGAAGGGATCAGCCCCTCCTCCATCCATTTTGAACAGTAAATCTGAAATTTCCAGGACTTTTTCTAATTTCTAAAAATGCAAATCAATCCACAAAATTCTCCAAAATTCAATCCAAATTCCCACCAAATTTCACTCCAATCCTTCCAGTACTCAAAATCCATAAATTCTAATTTAATAACAAAAAGCTTGAAAACAAAACAATTTCCATGATTACCTTTTAATATCATTTTAACAATTCCGATTCAATCTAAACACATTTAATTAAATATTCAGTAAAAAAGAGCTTATAAATTTTATTATTTTTTTTCTTATTTCATCTATGCAGCATAAAAACAAACAACATTAAATATGCAAAATGATTTTTTAATTGTTCCGCTAAACATTCTATTAGGTATGCACAAGGAGAAAGGAGGAAAAATATGGAATACAATTATTTGCATCATAAAATCTAATTAAATTTAGTCTCTACTTTTAAATATGCTGTACATGGCAAGTGAGTGGCTTGATTTATATTTTAATAATTGCATCTGTGGAAAATGTGATTTGCAAGTTTTATGCTTTTTTATGCCACGATTAGGATCAGAAAATGCAGGTTTGCAACGATAAAAGGCGTGTTTTCATAATAAGGAACGTTTTAAATGGATCATTACCTTTGTTTTCTCAATTTAACGGTACTTAGAAATTCAGATTATATTTCGTTGAGCTTATCGAAACTTGGAGTCAACTTCAGGGTGATCGGATTATTTTAATCCGTACAATTGAAAAAATAAGCATTTTAAGTGATTTTCAATTAATTTTAGTGGTTTTTAAGCTTAAATCAGTTAAAAGGATATTAATAAAGGAAGACTAAAGCACAAAAGATCGATTCAAAAAGGAAAATAGTGAATAGAATCAAAGAAAAGTTAAAAATAATGAATTAAATGTTTTTGTCATCGAAACAAAATCTTTTTGAGATTAATCAGCTCTAACCTCATAACTACTCCCTTAGGTAAGTTACAAAACATCAAATTAACTCCAAACCATGTAAATCTAACCAGTAATCATCCGTGAAAAGTTAATTTATACGAGATTTATGATCAAAATAAATGATTTTTTTAATGCGCAACCTGCAAGCTCGAACTAAACCGAAAATAAAAGCTACACTGCCAACATTCCTCGGTAATTGCATGCCTGGTTCTCTTTTTTATACACTCAAGCCACGAAACAAGCATACAAGTTGGAATTGAATAGAAATAAAAAAATAAAACGAATATGTGATTATTGTTGGCTGCTAAAGCCAATTTGTGAATTGTGAATGTGCATAATGAATGAGAAAATTTTCATCGTAGAACAAAATTTGGCACAACTCCAATTTTTGAGTGTTTGAAAAAGGAACTGTTGCTTCTGTTGCAGAACAGGAATAATGTTGTTAAGATGAAAGGAAGGAATTTGTTTGAAATTAAATGAAAAATGCTGGAATTTTAGGAGAATTTTTTTGTGGCTTTTCATTAATTTTAAACTTTTTTTGAGCATTTTAAGCACCAAAAGCTTTTTTAGTGCCAAATAAAATGTTTAATTTCAGCATTAAATTTATGTCTACATTTGTAAAGTCAACCTAAGTTAGAATCAAGCCATATATTGGCAAGTCTATGACTTGATTGTCTTCTTCGTCTACAATTTCCTTCAAATCTAATTGATTTTCCAATTTTTCCATAACAAAATCATTTAACAACACATAATTCAATAAAGCACATTATTGTTTGGTGTGAAGCTATAAATTTAATGAAATTAACATCCAAGTAGAAAATTTTTGTAATCAAATTTATTGAAAACCCGAGCGGCACTGTCGGAATTGGACAATAATACGGGATAATAGGTTAAAAACTAGTTCATGTCTACTTAGAGACTAGTTTAAACGGTTTTGGACCAATTTTGGATGTGAATCACACTTGCCACCATAAAAATGGGACGAAATCAGTTGTCGCGGTGCCAGCAGAGCAATTTAGACCAAGGGTTATCGTTAATATGACGACTTAGCTGTGCTTTAGCAAACACGTTGTACTTCTCGGTAATCAAGCTATAAAAGTGAAAATCCTTGAAGGTTAGACAACAAAGCTGCAAAAATTGCTTTCATTAAATTACCATGAAGCTAAAATGAGCAACATTTAAGGCATTCCTTCCTAAAATATGTCTCAAATTCGACAAAACTCAATATGAGTCATACAGTACATTCATTACGATACCAAAATGGCACATTAACTCTCTTTACCATCCACGTACAACTACCATATACGTAAGTCGTTGACTAAAATTGATTAAATTCCCATTTTGCAGGCACAAAAGCTCACACATTTTCTTTCAAAAAATTTTTTCACTTCTTATTTTAATGCGAATGTGACAGCCGCGAATACGATAAGCAAATTTATGTCAATGGCATTGAAAAATGTAAGAAAACAAATTACAGCTATTATTATTGTGAGTATACAACTGTGTACACAATAAAAAAAATTGTTAGTATGAGAAAGAAATAAATGTTTTTTAAAGGCATATTAATTGCTGTGTACGGAAGGAAGTTGGAGAGTCTCTGGTGGTATGGCGAACTTTTTACTTTTTTGTTGACATTGGACTTGAATTGGTGGAGATCAGGGAAGCCTTGTTTGGATATTTGGAAAAGTTTTTATTGTTGATTCATGACAATGGCTGTTGACGTTAGTGTTTGAGGATGTTGGTGATTAAGGATGTTGATTGTTTGATGAAAATGAAGTTTTGTCACTCAGTGTTAGGCATTTAACGCTTTTTGGGCGTCTTTGATCTATTCAGAGCTCAAACTCCTCTAGCAGGCAAAAAGAGTGCTTTTTAAAAGCAGAGCAATGCTCACAAGCATGCTCATCTAGTGTATTTCAGACGGGTAAGCTCTTGAGACCATCCACATTGTCTGTTAGGGCTCATATCCTAAATTCATTGTCCATTCTTCATTGTAAAGAAACAATCTTAAACTTTTGCATCTAAACTGTCCTTCACAGCATTTCTATCCCTTAATTTTGCTTGTTTAGCTATTTTCAAAGTCAAACTTAATAGTCAACCCTGCCTAACCCTAACTTAACGACCTCCAAAATTCCCAAAAACCAAATCATCCATCAAAAAGCACAAAATTCTCCAAAACCTTCAAGCGTCCAATGTTTATTGCCCATTAACATTATGAAATATTAACGACCTTGTCTTCATTAAGATTAAGATTTAAGGATTCGAAAAAATAATTACTTTATTTGTACAAGTCCGCGAAATGTCGGAAGCTTTTCGATAGTTTATTGTGTGCGGTATCGATAAGAAGTTTTTGAGTTATGTGAAGGGAATCGATTAACGGTAATTTGACATGAAATGAGGGAGGTTGGGAAATGGATTGGGGAGGTGATAAGGTAACGATCTGTAATAGGCAAAAAGCATGATTTCAAGGTTCAAGAGGACGGCAACGGTACCTAAAAGCGGTGTCTTTCTCTGTTAGGGGATCTGTGAGGAACGGCTACAAATTCCGTTATTCTTAATTAATTATGTAATTCTCAATTTCAATCATCAAAACACTTCAATCAATAGTTTTAAACATTTTTGGTTTCATAGAAAACATCTCAAACTATTCACTTAAATTTCTTTAATAACTTCAAAATATTTTTACCATAAAGGATCGGATTTCTGAGTTCTTATTTCTTAGAAAGGAATTCATTCATCTTTTTATGAAGATTTTAAAAGGTAGATTTGTTGATAATTACAGTTTTAAAAGAATTCTGTTATTTACCGTTATTTATCTTCTAGGAAAAGTACTGAAACCCTTAAAGTTAAAGCAATTTTTAAGAGATTTTTCCAAGATTTTTCAATTAAAAGCTTTTAAAAAGTTTTAATTTAGAAGAATTTATGTAGTTTGGATGTTGAGGATTTTGAAAATTTATGGCGCATTTTTAGTAAGACCAGTTACTTTTAGTTTGAAATCATTACTAATAACGAGACTTAATATTAGACTTCGGCCAAGAACCACAAGACTACGTTTATATTCGGAGATCTTCAGTTTTCGACTGCGACTTAAAGCTTTTTTAAGGCTGCAGGTCATCAATTTTTATCCTGCAGCCTTGGATGAATCTCCTAATTAATAGTTTTAATTTTCATTCATATTTCATATGTAAACAAGCGTGAAGTTAGCTGCAACCAAGAAAAACAACCTCCTTATTTTGAATTTTAAAAAACCGTTACAATTTTTTGTTTTATTTTAATTATTATTACGGATTATTACTAATTAAATACTGATCTATGACAAAAATACGTAAAAATTCGGTCAATAATGTCGAGCACTTTATTAATTTATCAAACTATCTCTATGAATGTGGAAGAACAGTGTCAATGTCTTGTATTAAACAATATCTAACGTAATTTACAAGTTTTCAGAATTTTTCCAAAATTTCTCATTCAACTCATTACTCAATTCACCTTCTCTACCAAAACCAGTTCAATAACTTACCGAAAATTACCAAATAATACAGTAACATCAATAAAGTTCCCCCACAACATTAATAACATCAGACAAAATCATCAATATTGCTAGTGAAAATTTTATAGCATCAAATTACGAGTAGCGAATTAAAGTGTAATTAATTAAATTGTTGGAAATTAACGAGTTATTTAATCTTTAAAATCTCCACCAGAAAATATATTTCAATTAGTTATAAATGAAAAAATAAAATCGAAAAAGTTTCAAATGAAATGGGAAAGGACACTTGATACTCTTATCGGATGGACCAAACACAGCGTTGTGTGTCTCAAATTCCACGATAATAAGGATCAAATAGCTACACTTAACTGACGTAATCGCGAAGGTAAAATCAATTAATTTTAATTTTTTATCAACCATTAAATTAAACATTGGCAAGTCAAACCCTTTTCTTTAGCCCATCAAGCCATAAAGTTTTTAATTCATAAAAACAGCAAAAAAAAAATAATTTAATTCAATTAAAGATGGCAAAAGTATTAACAAGGGTAGTGACGGGGGTGACTCTTCCCAAAGTTTGTTGGTCCTTTCAATGAAAAAGTTAAAATTTTTTCTCTTTTTTTTTGTAATCAAATCCAATTTTGCAATTAATGAAAATGAAACAATAAAATGGAGGTGTAAGAAGAGAGAGGGAGAAATGAGAATTGGACGGTAGGATGTGAATTGTAATGATGGAGGTTTAAGGCGCATTTGGTGGTGATGATTCAGTTTTGCAGATTTATTACAAATTACTAACGTTAGTGATGCAATTTAGTACTCTTAATGATACAAAACTGATAAAAGTTCATTAGTATGACAACAAGAGGGATACCAACCCCCGGTTAGATAGACTATTCAACAAAATTTGCAATTAATCCAGTGTTACACTGTCTTTGTGCACATTTTGACGAACAGATCTGAAATTTTCTGTTAAATTACCTCATAAACATCATCATTGCCAAGTGATGTCGGATCCATTGATCTCATTTAAATTATCCTGTCTTACTTTATAGCTCAATGTCAAATTATCCACCATTTTCTTACACTATTGGTATCATTGAGACACTATGGTGTCATTAAAATCCAGAGCACCGCCAGGACGTTTCGCAGTTAGTAAATGTTTAACTAATGAAGGTGTTCCTGGCCTCTGCACTCAGTAGACTTAAAGTTTATTGTGGGATCAGAGAACCACCTGTCTTTGATGACATTACTGCCTGTAGCCACAAAGGAATGCTGTCGATATCCTTTCCACTTCAATTGATTCGATAAAGGAAAATTGAATATATTCTCCTGCCGAGATTTGAACAGAATATCGTAGGGTCATTATCGCATTAATTAAGTATCGAAGTACTGAACCAGCCCTCTACCAACCCACTTCGACTCACTGTAAAAACCAGACAAAATGACGAATTTACTCCAATTTCATACACAAACCCTCAAAAAATTCTCAAAATAAGAAGCAAAAAATTTATTCATTTCGTAATTTGCAAGAAATAATTAACGAGTTTAAGATAAAGTTGAGGTGGATTTGAAAGGCAGACGATATTACCTTGATTTATCTACAAAGTTTTAAAGTATTTTGATTTAAAATCTGTCAGAATTGATAAAAGAAATTCCTTCAAAACTTTAAATTGTCTAATTCAGATTGAAGATAAAATAGAAATATTTATTTTTAATCGCCTTAAATTCTCGTTCATGCCCGCGTTTTGTAATTTATTGTGCCTTACGGGAAAAATTCTTTCATTTTTCACAACAACAAAATAAGAAGCAAAAAATAAAGCAAAATTTGTTGACTTTTTTATTTACAATTGTCACATAAAAATCCACAGGGACTTGAATTGTGTGCTTATGCTCAACATTTGTACAACACAATATACAGAAGGAAATAAAGCATAAACTAGGTCGCGTTATCAGACAAAATAGCGGGAAATTTTTCAGGTACAGAATATTTTCTCGCGTGTATTTTGAGCTTTGAATGCTTTATGTAAATTTGATTTTAACAAAAAAGCAAAAAGTTAAACAGTTTTGTGACGTGCGACAGCGTAAACTTTTCGGTCAGAGAATGTTTCTTGTGTAATTAACTTATTAATGAGTTTTGAGATATATTTTCTTGATATTTCTTTTTAACTTTTTGTGATTATTGTGAAAAGTTTTGTTTTATTGTTTATGTTTTTTATTCAGGATTTATAATTTTGATAAAATAGAATTTATTGTTGTGATTATTTACAAAATTGTCGATTCTGATTGATTCTACTGAAGTTTCCTTAACTCATGTTGATTCAACTCAAATTGACTCGACTCAATTTGACTCAACTCGAATTGACTCGACTTAAGTTGATTCAACTCGAATTGACTCGACTCAAGTTGGCTCAACTCAAATTGAATTGACACAACTCCATACAAAAACCAAATCAAATCTCAAGCTCTGCATTAATACTTAAAATCTATTTTAAAGCTCAATACACTCAGCTTCAAGTTTGCTCTGCAAATTTAATATTTTTAAAGCATTTTTTTCTCTCTCATCGCAAACATTAACATGAAGCCACTTTGACAAATGAAAAGACCAAAGGAAATTTATGATAGCTTTTTATTGTTCCATTTGCAATAATATTTAATGCGATGATATGCAAGGATTGAGAATAATATGATGTGTGACAATTAAAAAACCTTAAAATTTGGTTTGAATATGATGAAAATTTTGATTGTTCTTACAATGTTGCATAGTTAAACTAATTTGCTCAATTCAGTTAATCAACCCAAATCCGTCATTAAGCATGACGACATTACTCTGGGCTGGTGTCAGATTCAGTTTGAAGTTGCACCAAATCTTGGTTTCGGGTTTAAACTGAATCCAATACCAAGTCAGTATCACACTGAACTAGGACCGGATTTTTGATAGATCCACCGATTTTTACCAGACTGGCATAGCTGGCATGACTCTGACTTAGTGCCGATTTAAACCAAATCCAACACTGTTGCTTTTGGATTTTAATCTAATCAGATATTACGCCAGAGTAACTCCAGTCTTGGGCCGAATTCCTGATACAGCAACCAATAAGTAGTCGATACAGTCTATTGCAATCTGAGCATCACTATATGAACTACAGAACTTATGATTACTGTTGAATGAAATGATCTCTTAGCCCAACACACAAGGAGAATTATCTTCATTTAGATAGAGTATGATCATTGTTAGGGTAAGATTATCTGATACAATTGACTTTAAGACTTCCCATTCCCTGACATGAGACCTATAAATTCTCCATAACAATCACCAGTGGATAAACACAAGCTGTGCTCTTTGGTGTATTTCAGTCACACAAAAAATAGCATAAAACTGAGAGCAAAAATTTATGGCAAATGCGAAATATCATTAAAATGTATTAAAAATGTCAACAAACAGTCATCAAAGTAGAAATGATGAATTTATGTTTGTGCTATGAAGATGAAAATGGCAAATTAAAGTCAAAAATTGTGAAATAAAGCTTTTTGTAAGTTTTGAGGAATTTTGAAGCTTTAAAGCCTATTTTGAATAAATAACGAAATCAGTCATTAAAAATCATTTAAAAATCCAAACGAGTTGTTCCTGTCAGAGGTGTAGCCAGGAATATTTTGAAGAAGGGTGAGGGTAGGTTTGCCCCTCCCCGTCCCGGAATACACCCCTGCCTCCAATTTTATCCATTAATTACCATTTAAACGTCAACTTTTTTTAATTAATCTACTTCTTCATATCCACCAATCTCGTCCCATTTCAAGGCATATCGTCATGACATTCAATGGAAAATTCTTTAACATTCTCCAGCACCAAGGCTCTGTCTATATTATATATATTTAATTAATCTCATAAAAAAATGAACAACACGAAAAAAAATTGAGCAGCAATAAGCTTTTCATTCACACCAGATTCACTCGCAATTAGTCATTATCCATTCGTTTATTATTGAAGGTATTCAGGCACGAAATGCTTGTCGTTTTGTTTATGAGTACCATCTACACGGAATGAAAAATCGATTTTAATATTATTTCGTTGACTGTGGATGAGGTTGAGGCTTATGGGAAGTAATGTAATGGTTAGGCAAGGTATGAATGGATTTTTGAGGTTGGAATTAAGGATAAGGAATTAATAAGAAATGTATTGCAGATTAAGACTGGATTTTTAGTACTGAAAATTACTATTTAAGCTAATTTTTCCTTAGATTTAGACGTTAATTCGTTCCTTAGTGATGTTTTCCTAAAGATTTAGCCCAATTCAACCTTCCTTTAAATATTGCCTTTTTAAGAGCTAAAACCTGAATGAATTTTAATCACTTTTATATTTTATATTCGCGCCCAAAATTCATTGAGTTCAAACTTTGAACTCTGATTTGAACTTCAATTCTAATTTTGAATTCGTTCCTGAATTCTTTGAATCTTAAATTTCTATTGGGTTTCTTTTGCCTAAATTTTCAATTCTCAATTTTTACTGCAGATCGCGAAGTCGACTTGAATTTTGTATGGAATCGAGTCAACTCAAATCGACTTTTTCATACAAAATCTGAGTCAACTTCAAGCTCTGTATTTTTCCATTCAAAGTTAACAGGACTTTTGTGAATCTGAATTTCACAACTTCCAAAAAACGGCATCGACAATAGAGTACTGCCAACGCTGATTCTAACACAAAATGCAACTTCTAATAATTCCTAATAATCCCAATTTTCACCAAAAAAAATAATTGCCAACTCAACAACCAAAAATTAACAATGAATATTTTTTGCAGCATAAACATTTTCAATTACATATCAAATTAAATTGCCATAAAATATCAAGCTTCAAACAATTGAATGAAAAATTTCTAGTCGAACAAAACCAAATTGTCAATAAGCGAAATTGTCATTTACGATAATGTGATTTTGAATGAAATGTTTTTAAGCTCTAGTTTTTGTAATAAAAACCAAATTCAATTGGTTTTTGAATTAATTCAATTGATTTTTAAGGGAAATATTTCAGTGAATTTTTTAAAGCAGTTAAATAAATTATAAAAAGTTATTGGGATTTTATTGTTGAATAAACATATTTTAAGGTTAGTTACTCTGGCATAGGGGTATCTTAATGTCTTGGATTTGACGAATTTTTGAGACAGAGATCTAGAATGGGACTGAAATCCTCTTACAGTCTTTGTCCAGTCTCGATTGGAAATTCTACTATTATCGATTTGACTAGCATTAGCTGATGCTCATGAAATTACGATTTGGAATTACGGATTACGGTTTAATCGCGGAATTGAATTGTATTGAATTCCAGGAGCAATTCAGGAATTCATTATATTTTAAGTATCGGATTAAACAGTTATCAAAACCCTAACAGTTATAGAATTGTAAAAAACTTACCATTGTGACAAAACCTTCGAGTCTATGCTGAACATTGACGTATTCCTGCCGCCATCAGATCCACCAAAACGCATGTCAAAGCTGTCAGTCTCCATGCTTGATTTTTAATTCTTTAATTATTTTCACTTTCAAAACTTTCAAATTATTCCTTTTTGTCTTATTTCAAAAAAAATTGTCAATCACTTTAACGTGAAAATTCTCATTTTTATCATGATTTAGTCACGGATATAAATGAATATCTTATCATAATCCACTCATTCTTCCCCTTTTTTTGTGTAAAGGACACTTTTTTTTATACACAAAAGTTTCTTGCTGACAGTTTCCGTTTAATAAACTCACGTTCAACGCGAGGATGAAAAGTTTCTATTCACTTGTGCTATTTGCTGCTCACAATGACAAGGATGCTGATGGTTCAAGATGAAAAGTTGATAAAATATTTCTGAAATGAAAAAAGATGAAAAAAAGTTTTAAGAATTTTCAAGAATCTTCGGTTATTGACAGGCATTTAGTGTGATTTTTGTGGAGATAATAAGGAATTTTTTGGCAGTTTGTCGTATTGAAAAGTTTTAGTGCAGGAGTAAGCAACCTGTTAGATGTCAAAATTGAGAATTTGTATTTTGAAGCCTAAGCTCCAAGTTGGAGCATGATTTCAGTTAGTAAGTGAGCAACCTGTGTACCATGGCACACTAGTGTGTCCTTAAAAATGCCAAAAACCGAATGCCGTCCGCGGAATCGATCGAAAAATGAAAGATTTCCCACCATTGATTTACCAAAATCTTTCAAAATTCCAAACAAAAATTAACAAAGATTGCTAAGATAACTCCTTTAATTAGCAAATAATCCTTAAATTCTCAGTATTTACTTCCTTAATCATTAAATAAATTATGATTATTATCCCTGAATTAAACCAAACTTTTTTTTTTACATCCCAAGACACATCAAAAGGAAAAGTAAAAGTTTGATGAAAGAAGTAGCAAAAAATTGTTAATATTCTTTCCACTCGAATAGCTTTTTATTCAAGACTGATGAGCCGAAAGAAGTTTCTTCCTTCTTTTGTTTAATTTGTGGAACTTAAAGTAATATTAATTGAATAAATGGACGATATTGATGTAGGGTAAAAAATATAATTTCTTGCGTTATATAATTTCTTGCGCGAACAAATTCCCAAAAAAATAATTTTTTTTCTGACGTGACATTTTGAAATCCTTATATCTTCTAAACGATAAACTCTGCTGACACCAAAATCGGTTAAAAAAATACGAATTTCGTGAATTTTCAGATTCCGTGAAAAAAATATTTTTAGGATGCTCCATTGCTTCAAAAATCGATCATTTATACTGAATATAATTTCTTGCGCAAAAAAATATAATTTCTTGCGCAATTTTGGACAAGTAGGCGATTAATTTTGACAATACAAAACTTCAATTTTCTGATGATTTATCCTCCTTTACGACGCTGTCTTCTTTCCAAATAGTTTAAGGAAGCTTCTTGATCATTTTAAAATATTTCTGAGGTTGAAAATGCGAAAAAATTATCACAACAAAATTTTTTTGTGTTAGCCTACTTGTTCAAAATTGCACACAAAAATTTGGAAATTTTGTTTTGGTAATTTTTCGCGTTTTCAACCTCTAAAACATTTTTAAAATAATCAAGGAGCATCTTAAAACCATTTAGAAGCAAAACAACTTTAGAAAGTGTGATAAATCGTCCAAAAATTGAAGTTTTGTGTCGTCAAAGTACATCGCCTACTTGTCCAAAATTGCGCAAGAAATTATATATTTTTGCGCAAGAAATTATATTTTTTGCGCAAGAAATTATATACAGTATAAATGATCGATTTTTGAAGCAATGGAGCATCCTAAAAATATTTTTCTTACGGAATCTGAAAATTCACGAAATTCGTATTTTTTTTTAAACTTTGTTTGGTAAAATTCATGCTTCCGTTCAAAAGTTATGGACATTTAAAAATTTCAACTGCATTTTGCGCAAGAAATTATATTTTATACCCTAGTCATAATTGTAGAGTTAAGGAAATGTTATTAGAAAAGTTTGAAGGTTCAATGGAAATTGAAGGTTGTTGATGGTAAATTTGATGTTGCTTCTAGACTTCTAGATTGCCTCGAGTGAACAGGGAGCTTTAAAAGTTCAGTTTAAGCTCTTTTATCAATACCAAAGAAGACGGAAGTGGAGGTGGATCGGTCACATTTTAAGGAAGCATGACGGAAACATTGCATGACAAGCATTGATTTGCAACTTAAAAGGCAAAAGGATAATCATTTGGCATGCAACCGTTGCAGATCAACAAACCGAGAATCTAGTAGGAATGACCTTTTAGTCAAGAACAGAAACCTGCCCAATCGCTTTATTGAGGCCCTACAATTCATAGAGGATTAAAAAGGAATTAATAACTATCAAATTGAAGCAGCCTCCATGTGGCATCTAAATGGGTGCCATAGGGCTCCCTAACTGATTCTTCTTCATTTGTGTCGTTCGGAATACTCAGTTAAAACGGTGACAACAACCAAATTTTTCAAGTGACTGCAACTTGGTTTTGACCATACTGCAACCACATGCAACATTACAGTATATGCCGATCGTGTCAGTTAAGCATATCGTTTGTCAAAAATCCAGACCACGAAGTCGACTTGAAGTATGAATAGAGTCGAACGGAAGCTTTGCAAGAATCTCATCCCCATCCATATTCAAATTGCTGTCTCAAAACACAGACATAAACTTTATTTTAAAGCTAATCCCTTCATGACCTTCCTCATGATCATATTGCTTATCCTCCATCCAACATTCTTATCATGCATTCAAGAAGTAATCATAAATAAAATATTTCAAAATATCATATGACTTGGTACGAGTATCATTAAAAATTATCATATGATACACATAACAACCATAACTGAATTCATGTTTGCATGAGAAAAAAATGCATATTTTTGCCTGACTGTATCAAGCAAAATGCAATTTATCCGAGTCACAAACATAAATATTCATTCAGATACTTAAAGATTCAAGTTTGTGGATGAAATGCTGCTTCAGAAAAATGAAAATTTACATTTTTTAAGAAATAAAATGTTTCTGGTCTTGAAAAGTTGCTGCTATAAAAATTTAAAGGAATAAAAAAAGAGAGATAAATTGTCAGCGTCAAATGAGAGTTAGAGGATACAGCATGTGGAATTTTAGGCTGTCAAAAAGGCAAACTTGGAGGAAATGGGGTGAATTTCTCAGAAGTGTTGAGTAAACATGTGACAGTTGGCTAAACTTCCAAGTGTATTAAGGCTTCAACTAACAGATATTTTGAAGCTATTCTGAATTTGAAGCTCATGTGGACTTCATATTAATACTGGTAAATACTTAATTTTACTGTTTTGTTCAATTTGCAGCAAAACTAAAGAATTTGCCTCCAAATTTTGTAACTTAAATCGATTCTATTTTGAATTTACATGCCCAAAAATTCCTTAAACTTCAAGTTAAGCACAACAGTTTCAACCAAGCTACCCAAACATCAGCCACAATTTCCTTCCACAAAAACATTTCCCAACAGAATTTTAATCTTAAGCAGAACAGTAAAATTTTACATCTCAACCTGATCTGGATCATGTTGATGTAAAAAAGTGGAACATCAGAATCTGTTTAAGCGGAAACGTGTTGCTTTCTGTGACAGGATGAAAAGGTAACAAAATTTTTCAATGTTTCGGATAAAAAAAAAATGAAGAATGAAATTGTGTGCAAAATAATGTTTTATATCACATGTCAGCACACGTCTCCTGACAATTTTCACACTCTTTGGTCTCATAAATATTATGTCTGTGTCTCTATTGATTCCTTTAAAAAAGCAAACTTTTTTGCTGTCTTGAAATTGAGATATATTGAGGATATAAAAAAAGAATTGAACAATGAAGTTGTAAAGAAGTCATGGTGGGTGGACAGCTTTATGTCAGTTTGAATTGCTTTCAATTTGTGGCTCAATTGAGTGAGTTAGTCTCTATTACAGATACATTTGTGAGGAACAATGTTATTGCTGTGAATCGGAAGGGTCGAATTTTTGGGTAAATCTTAGATCATATGAGATTGTATGTACTCTAGTCATATTAGAGTATATTCCTCTGAAGGCATAGTTTGGAAGGTTCAGCACGTAAAAAAGGCAAAAATTTCAGTCTTAAGCCAGCGTGACATTTATCTGGTCTTATTCGAATCCAGTTAGGTCCTGCCATAACGCCGGTCTGAAGCTGGCTCTATCGCTGGATTCCGCTTGTAAATTAGCGATGCCAAGTTTATTACTACTGTATCTCTATGGATCTTTATGGACAGCATCTTTAAATATTAAACTTGACTAAACTTGACCAACTCAATTCAAGGTTCAGCTCCCCTGGCATTCAAGGAAGAAAATAAGCAAGCAAATCTTTAAAGAATTCATGAATTCTTAAATTCAAAGTTTATCCACAAAACCACACAAAAAGAATTTTGTTGGAACAAAAAAAAAAACTTCAAAAATTTCTCATTTCCCTTTCTTTGTTTCCGCTTCATCCTTTATACTTTATGAATGAAAAATAACTTTCTCATTTTTTTCCATTCCAGATATTTTAGCCAGTCTGAAAAAAAGTACATCAGACAATTTTCAAATGTCTGAATTTACTTTCATCCTTTTTCGGTTCCTAATGTGGCATTTGTGGGAGCTTTAAGAATTAAAGCTGACAAATCTGACTTTAATGATGCAAAATTCATTGCCATATATCGTAATTAATTGATAGACTCATTAATATTGTAGTAAATTAGGTGAAATGTCTTCTTTTGAAAAGATCAAGAAAAAGGCAAGAACATGTGATACGTTTATGCTTGTTGTGTAGGTTGCTAAATAGATTTATTGGCTTTTTTCGGTAACATGAATAAATAAAATTTATCATTAAACGCCTACAAGTCGGTAAACATAAAATATTGCGAATTATTTTGAATAAGTATGGTCTTTATTATGATTTTAATGTTTGAGAAAGATGAATAAGTCTATTGAGTATTTCAGTTTAAGGCAGTAAGCAAGCTGTAAGACAGTTCTGTTGAGGAATTGGAAAGTCAGTACGGAAGGTTTCTAATACGGAGTTCTTAAAGACTTCTAGTCGGAGTCCATAAAGGCTCCAAGTCGGAATACTTAAAGGCTCCAAGACAGAGTCCTTAAAGGCTCCAAGACGGAGTCCTTAAAGGCTTCAAGATTGAGTCCTTAAAGGCTTCAAGATTGAGTCCTTAAAGGCTCCAAGACGGAGTCCTTAAAGGCTCCAAGACGGAGTCCTTAAAGGCTCCGAGACGAAATCCTTAAAGGCTACAAGAAAGAGTGCTTAAAGGCTCTAAGATAGAGTCATTAAAATCTCCAAGACTTAGTCTTTTAATGGTTCCAAGACGGAGTCCATAACGTCTCCAAGACGGAGTCTTTAAAGGCTTCAATATGAAGTCCTTAACGGCTCCAATACGTAATCCTTTAAAGCTCCATGACGGAGTCCATTAAGGCTTCAAGACGGAATTCTTAGAGGCTCCAAAATGGAGCCCATAAAGGCTCCAAGATGGAGTACTTAAAGTCTCCAAGACGGAGTCCTTAAAGGCTCTATGACGGAATCCTTAAAAACTCCATGACGGAAGGCTTAAAAACTTCAAGACGGAGTCCTTAAAGGCTCCAAGAAGAAGTTCTTAAAGGCTCCAAGACTAATTCCTTTAAGGCTTCAAGATGGTGTTGCTCGGAATTTTACAACAAAAAATCAAATTTGCCCTAATTAACTTGCTTTTCTGCAAAAATTATGAAGAAATCCATGTCTAACTTCAGAACAAAATTAATTTACAAGTTCATTGAACCCACAGATCCTGCACATACCCAAAATCAATTCACTTCCATATATTCTCAGAAAAGACTGCCTTGTCTGTCTGCAAAAGTAAAATTTATATTTTGGCATTTAAAATTCAATTTTTTCTCTGTAAATAAGCAGACAACTAAATGAGCTTTAATTAAATCCGTCTACCTTTTTTGCGTCCCACTTTTTTATTTCTCATAAATACACCTTAAGGATTTAGGAACAGCAGAAATAAATTATTTTAAGAAAAGGTAAAAAAAACTGCTTTTGTGAGGAAAAAATGAGAATTTTTTGCTAAGATAAGCAAATAAACTGTCAACATTTTGTGGACACATGAAAGAAATGAAACTTTAAGGAGAGTCCTTAATTTTTTTATTTTTTTTTTCATTTTCTCTTCTTTTTATGATAATTTTTTTTCCTTCCGAATGACTTTTCTTTTTTTTTTTGTAAGCTTTTGTAACTTTTTGTGAGGCTCTTAAAATGAAACAAAATGATCAAATTTAATTTAATTAAAAAGTCGTAAAGTTTTTTTTTTTTTTTTGTTTCTTATTGTGACTGTTTGTTGAGGATAAATTGAGCTATAATTAATATAGGAATTATAATGAATAATTTTGATTTTAAAATTAAATGAATTTTTGCTTTTCATAACAAATTTTACAAAATGTTTTAAAGGAGAAGTTGAGGAGGCCGTCGATCTGACTTGGTGACTGACCAAACGTCAAGTGATTCACCATTCCGTGGGCCTACCTTTTTTCACTAATAACACGGCTGTCGATCGAAGCTGTGCCGTGATAGATACTTTAAAGAATATATAAAAAGCTTGTCCAAATTCCTAGCCTATAGGGTGGAAGTCCCTCAAACAGGATGGGTACAGTAGGTTTCCAGCCTGATATATTCGAAACTAAACTGTACAATGAAGGTTACAAGAGGATGAACCGCATGTCAGATGCGAATTCGATCGAGACTGACTATTAAGGTGTGATATGTCCTTCAAAGGGTTGAACAATACTACAATCCAGTTTAATATCCCAAATAAATTGACATTCACAAATTCTCAATTTTTCACAATCTAAAGCCTATAAAAGTTGCCCCCAATTCCTCAACGTCCAATAAACTCATTTTCAATATCCACGCAACTCTTTCACATTTTTCTTTTATTTTTTTCCTTATTTTTTCATTACTTCCTTCCTTTTTCGTTCTGTCATTCTCGCCATCAACAGAAAAAAAAATTTAATTTCAAACCAATTATTGCCAGCAGCGATGACGAAATTATAAAAAAGGAAAAAGGACTTCTTTCGTTAAGGACATTTTTTGTTGGAGATGAGAAGCTTAAAATAAAATATCTATGGATAAAATTTACATTTTTCATAAGAAGTGAAGTGATGACGCAAAAAAAGGCTTTTTTTGTTCCTTAAATTAAGTTAATTAACTTTAGCGCCAGATGTTTGAATTGGAAATTAAGAAGAATTGAAGATTTTTTTTTGTTCGGTGCTTATTTTTCTTTTGTCTGTCTTCGAATTGAATAGACATGACATTTGTCTTCTTCGTGAATTGTTCAGTGGCATAATTAGTTAATTGATTGATTTTGTAAGGAATTATGTTGCTGGAACAAGAACAATTCTTTATTAAATGGAAAAAATTTTAACATTTTATTCATGATTATTTATAAAATTTCTTAAAATAGTTTGGACATCACTGCTCTATTGCATTTAACTTTTAGTTTGTTCACAGTGTCGCATGTAAATGATTCTCTAGATTTTGAAGGAAAATAAGCTCGAAATTTATCGCTGACCGGTCACTTTTCCATACCAAATTCGAATCAGCTTCGACTTCCACTTGGAAGGCATACGAAATTTAAAGTCTATTTTGACTGAATTTGGAGTTACTAACCTACTTTAAGTCGCAAAACCTTGAACTTTCATCAAAATATTGTTCAAAACTCTCCAAAAATTGCTTGCAGACATCATATCTAGTTTCAATTCTGTTAGAATAATATTTACATTTTCACAGGCATTTCCAACGTCTATCAATACCTCTCAAATTGTATCAAGTATATCAAAATTCAACAAACCTCCTACATCCAAAACAAAACTCAATTTCTCGTAATTTAATTGTAAAATTTTCCTTAAAAAATTTAATTTAATCTTCGTACATTCAACCTTGTTAATTTCGACCGTAACTCAACATCTCGGCAATAAATCTCCAATCAGTGAATTCAATTAATTTTAATTTTCTTTACTCAACAATCTAGCAATGCACAAATATCAAGATTCGAATATCCTTTCACGCTTTCCATCTGATAAAATGTAATTCCAATTCATTGTAATTTCATTAATTATGAAAAAATGATTATTTTTCCACTACGATTGGGTTCCCATGTCATTACTTAGTTACGAAATGTAATATTAAAAAATGTAAAAATTGCGCGATTGCATGGATTGGAACATTAAATGCATTTCAATATTGAATAAATGATGGGTAGATATGATTGAATTGAATAGAGGAAGTGGAGAGAGAAAAAAAAGCGGAAATAAAAGTTCTGTCGCGATTGTGAGATAGAAAAAAAGTATTGTAAAGCATAAAAACTTAATTCGGAATGAACGACAAGTGGATGGGAAGGAATGCCGAGAAGTGCATGTATATTGTTTATATGACAGGACGTACTTAGACATTTTTTGATGGAAGATGAGATTTATGTGTCTATATACCCAAGAAAAATGGGAAATTGAGTGAGCCGAAGTCTGACTCTGAAGCTGACCAAATGTCAAGTTCATACCTTGACCTTCTCATGGTATTCCCTATCACCACTAAATGCATCGCTTGCGACTGAGCCCTGTGCTGGAATATATATTTAAAAAATAGATTACAAGCCTTTCCAAACCTTACTTGCTTACTTGTAGCTTAAGAATCAGGATAGGAATGGTAAAGCTTCAATCTCCCATTTCAGAACCCAGCATGTACAAAAAAAGCAACAGAATGCAAACATGATTTGACTAATAACGACGACCAACCCCAAATGACAAAATACCCTAGAAATTTGAAGATTTTGTCAAAAAAGAGAAGTCTTGATCGATGTTGTGGGGCTTAAAGTCACAAAAGCAGCATTATAAGCTAGATTTCTGAAGGGGATCTTAACCCATTTGGAGAAGTCAGCTTCAAAGATCCTACAATTTTTTTGGTAAGGACTACTTTTACTACTGGTTACTACTTTTACTGAATTTCGACAAAGATCATGGCAATTTAACCAAATTAGTGTCATTTTCGCTAAGGGATGCTTCACTTTCGATGCTCAGCCTACCTGAGGGTCAAGTAGAACTTGAACAATACCTTTTGCCTGCCATGATCCTACTTCACACCATAAATAAGCTTTTTCGATCAGAGCCTTCATTGCTTGATTGATTTTAAATGAATTATAATCAGAATAATCCAGCATTATGTTGTTTCTGAACGAGTAAATCTGATTTGTGGATAATTTACATAAGCGTTCCTTTTCTCATTCAGAAAAAGGTAATCACAGCTTCCTCTTCAATCTTTTTCTCCATTTTTAAAACAACATCCAATAAAATGCACCCCGAAGTACAACCTTCAACTCAATTCAGACTGTTGGACATTGATGAGAAAATAAAATGAGCTATAAAATCCAGCAAATCACCCCTTCGACGATGCAAATTACCGCTCTTGACTGAATGTATATAATTTGTTTTGTTTTCCTGTTTTTTTGTTTGATTTTTTTTCCATTAAAAATGCACTTTTATCACGAATCTGCAATTAACTTCCACTCATTGTTTAAGCTGGCTTTCATTTTCGTGACATTGCATTACTTCTTCTGTTATTTTCAACGATTGGTGATTTGGCTTGTACCCATAACAGTACTTTAAAGTCTTGAATAGTCTGTTATTATGAACATTAGTCAGCATATGTTGAATGGAAAATGGGATGGAAACATGTTGGAATGTGTTTTGTAATGGGGATGGAAATAGGTGGATTTTTGGGCAGTGACAAACTGGACATTAGGTGTTTTTTACTTAAGACAGATCCTTAGATGCTCATTATGTGCGAATTATCGGTTGAATTTGTAGGAATTTGAGGATTTTAGTGTTTATTAGGGTTTGTTCTTAATTTCAGGCTTACAGACAAAAGTTGAAGGTCTGGAAGTCTTAGATAAACTAAAAATTACAGCCAAATACAGCAAGTCTGCTCATCGAAATCGCTGGAAATACCTAATGATCTTGGCCGAATCCTAGTATCTGCAAAATCTAAAAGAATTTTGTAAAAAAATTGTCAAAATCGCTAGAATCTGGGCTAAATTGGTAGTTTTTCAGAAGACAAAGTTGTGCCTTTACCCCGATAGGCTCAGGGTATGACAAAGGCTGGCAATTAGGTCTCAGATTAGCGTGACTCTGTCCCAGGCTGTATTAACGCTATATATCTATACAAATACCGCTAAATACCGCGATATACCGCCAAATTCCTCGGTATTTCATACAATTACCGCCTAGTTTCTCAGCCTGGGCTTTGTCGACAGTTCAGATTCGATGAAATCCTTCCTCAAACCATAGTCACGTCAGCCTGGTACCGAATTTTTTCAAATCTTAATAAATTCCCATCCCTTGATCAAAAAAGCAAACTTTAGTGTCGGAAGATTTTCACATTTTATCGCATACAAAATAAATTAACTGTAAAACTCAGTAAAAACTTTTTTTTTTCTCTCTCAACTTTTCATGAGAATTATTTAAATACGAAAACTTTTCGTCTCTCCATGCTTTTGAATTTGGAAAAAAACCGAGCAAAGAAAATGTAAAAGTTTTTTAGTTCTTGTGAGAGTTGAAAGATAAATATGAATGAGAAATTCCTTTATATGTGAGATAATTTATCATTTTTTTTAATGGGGATGGATCATGAATTAGGTGTCGTTGGAGTTGCTCAGACATGCTTTCAGAGTGGAACAAAACGGAAGGGCTTCATGTCGAGTTCGACACATTTCCATAGTCTCGTTTCTTGAATTACTGCAAAACCCTACAGGAGCTTGTCATTAGAGCTGCATGATGAAACTTGGGACTGAAGACTGAAAGAACCCGATTAATTGATCCTAAATCCAGCTCCAGATCGACGTAGCTCTGACATTTTGCCAAATTAAACCTAAAATTCAGCTCCAAGCCAAGCACCAATTTCCCCAAAATCACAAAATTTCCACCTCACATCATTTACAAACATCCCCCACAAAGCATAGTTCTCCTTTTCAATTCTCCTTTCAGATTCAACAAGAGAAATAACTTTTTTGTTGCAGTAAATCTTTCAGTAAATTTGGTAACAAATATGTGCTTGTTATACATCCTACTTAAATATACCGAATATCTCATGATAATGATGACAAAACTGAAATAAATTGCAAGTCAAACATGGCTAAAGACACACACTAACAAGCAAGCGACATCTCAATTCAACAAATGCCTGATTTATAATCTCTGATTCATTATTTTTTCAGAAATATGTCCCGAGCAGCTCTATGTGGTTTTTGGGGGGCTGAAATGATGCAGCATTGAATGCAATACATGAAGGTGCTCTGAGCAGCAAGTGTATGCCGAACTCTTGGGTTGACCAAAATCTCGAGATCGAGAACGAGAAATACAAGTCATAGTATTGGCATTAAGAACCCTTCCTGCTGGCTGACTTCGGCTCATTTTCACGGCAATTCCAAACCATCCTGTTCGGGTATATCTAACAATTTTTCCCATTGAATTTTCACATAAATCAACCCACAGTCTTCAATTTCATTACATTTCCAAGTTTATGCCATCAACTCTAGTGTCGTGAATACATAAAAGAAAAAATATTCAAGTTGACATAAAAAGCACGCAAAACCTTTAATAAAAGAAGAAACTTTTTGTGATTCTTTGGACATAAAAAAAATTCATCAATTTTTTCTATAAAAATGCACGTGTAGATACTTGCAGCGGATGGATGGATCTTAAAACTTTTTTGGGGAAATTGAAAAGATCTAGAAATGATGGAGGATTGGATTGCAGAGCTCGGGAGTCTACTCCAATTTTATATGGAGTCGAATCGACTTGATCAAACATTTCCATACAAAAATCGAGCGATTTTGAGGTCAGTGCAACGTACCTAGCCACAATTTGTGTGACGCGAATCACACAAATCAAGTTGGTGTGACTAGAATTGCGAAAAAGCATCCAAATCCCACTAGACTTTCCCTGGGACTGAAGCCGGGTCGTTACAACGGTAGTCCGACGCTCATAACACTTGACCATTGCCGCTTTTTCGCTACTCGACATTGAACTCTGGTTGGTGGTGTTCTACAATATAAACTCGGGGTATTTTTTTTGGGAAATTCATCTTGTTTTGTAGATTTTAAGCAATTAGATAATCGACTATAAACAATTACTGTGCTTAAAAGAAGAATACTTAGAGCCATATTTGAACCTAAAACTAAAGCAGAACAGGATCAGCTTTATAGAGACGGTGATATCAAAAGACGGGTCAAAATGTGCATGATTTGATGGATTTGATACAGTATTGTGGCTATGCCTCAAAATTGATCTAAAGGATCATCAACTAAGTGAGAATCAAGCAAGTAATTGATCATTATGAACAGATAAAATGATAACAAATCCAAAGTAGGATTCGAACCCAGGTTTTTCGATTTGCAGTCATATGATCCAACCACTGAGCCTTCATGAGTCATTTGAATATATGACCAAAGTAGAATATATAAATTACGCATTTTCTGCAATTTACTTCTTATGTCTTCAAGTTCAAAGCACACATCTATAGCAATCATAAGTCAAATCACAAGTCATAACATGGAACTGAATATGTGTAAACATTTCATCGAAATTCTTATTTATTTTATTTACAACTTGAAAGAATCTCGTAAAAAATACAGAAATTAATGCGTAATTTTTCTAAGAATTTTGTGTAAAGTAATTGAACACTCGAAAAAGGTCCACAATAAGCATTATCGCACGTGTCTGAATGATTTTTGAAAACAGAATTGTTTACAATCTGTGCTTACTATTGAGATTTGTTGTTGTGTACCTTAATTATTTGGTTCAGCAAGTTTTAATGACAAAATTGAAATTTATTGAAGAATTTTTAAAAGTATTTCCTGTCACTTAACTTGACAAGTTCTCACTGTTCCTTACATAACTCTTCGTTATTTTCCTCGTGTTAAATTCTTTTGTCTTTTCCTTTATTTCTTATTAAAAAGTTTTTTGCCTTAATCAAAAAACAGGAAAAAAAGAAAAACTTTCAATTTAAATAGTGTCAAGCTTGTCATTTGCACTTAACTTTCCATATTTCCTTGTTCACTTCGGAAACTTTTTTCTTCTATTTCTCTTCCCTAGACTAGAACAAAAAAAGTTAGAAACAAGGAACATAATTTTAAAATATTTTCTCATTATCACGAACGTCCAGTTAAAGGAAACTAGTTTCTCTTTTGTTGTGTGTTTTTAAGTTTTTCGAATAAATAAGCAACAAGTTTGATGGCCACTTGTGAATCAGTTGTGAACTGAGCGCATTTTTGGACAATTTATACATCTTCCTTAGCAGATCTAGTTCGACTTTAACAGATCTCGCTCGACCTTAACAAATCTCGCTCGACTGTAATAAATCTAGCTCAACTCAAATAGATCTCGCTCGACTTTAACAGATCTTGCTCGACTTTAACAGATCTTGCTCGACTTTAACAGATCTAGCTCGACTTTAACAGATCTCGCTCGACTCTAATAGATCTCGCTCGACTCTAATAAATCTCGCTCGACTCTAATAGATCTCGCTCGACTCTAATAGATCTCGCTCGAATCTAATAGATCTCGCTCGACTCTAATAGATCTCGCTCGACCCTTACAAATCTAGCTCGACCCTTACAGATCTCGCTTGACTCTAACAGATTTCGCTCGACTCTAACAGATTTCGCTCGACTCTAACAGATCTCGTTCGACTATAGCAGATCTCGCTCGACTAAAGCAGATCTCGTTCGACTATAGCAGATCTTGTTCGACTATAACCTAAAAGATCTCGGTCAACCTTAACAGATCTAGCTCGACCTTAACTAATTTCGCTCGATTTTCTTCATTTGCGTCACTCGAGAGCCAAAGCACACTCCCATTCCCTCCAGTCAACTCAAATTGACCTCCATAATCTCACATAAGAATTCCCAACTCGATACATTATGCTCCATAAAAGTAATCCTTTAAGGATAAAGATGCAATTTTCGGTTCATTTCTATTTGCGCTTGGAGAGTTTCGTAAAAACAAAAAAAGGAAAAATCCATAATAATGCAACGGTAAGTGCAACTGTGCATGTTGTATAAATTTTCTATCCAGGAAATTTTAAACGAGAAAGAAAATTGAAATTGAAAGCAAAAAAAGGGAATTTCGAGGAGCTTTTAAATTGCTGTAGCAGAAGAAAAATGGAAATAGCTTAATGCTTCAGCAAAACAATTTTAAATCAGCGGTGCACATTGCACAGCTTTCATCATTTCAGATCCCTTTTTTTGTGCTGTGTCATAGAAAAATATGAGAAAAATTTTCTTCCTTTTCGTTTCTGCTTTTTCAATTCCATAAATATTTAAAAAGGACTGACTAAGAATATTCAATATTCAAAAGAAGGAATTTAAAAAGCTCAATGGAAATTTTTGATTTCTTTTATTGCTGAATGCTTGGAAAAGTTTTGAATAGAAAAGAAAGAAAAACTTTTTAATGAATATGGAAAATAAATTTAAAGGAAATTGAAAGAAATGGAGGCTTATGAATTATTTTTGGCATTAAAAAGTCTATCGATGAATTTTAAAGAGCATAATCGACCTCGCTCGACTTAACAGACTTCGCTAGACGCTAACAGACTTCGCTCGACCTTAACAGACTTAGCTCAACCTTAACAGACTTCGCTCAACCTTAACAGACTTCGCTCAAACTTAACAGACTTCTCTCAAACATAATAGACTTTGCTCAAACATAATAGACTTCGCTCGACCTCAACAGACTTCGCTCGATCTCAATAGACTTCGCCCGACCTCAACAGACTTCTTTCGACCTCAACAGACTTCGTTTGACCTCAACAGACTTCGCTCGACCTCAACAGACTTCACTCGAACTCAATAGACATCGCTCACCCTTAACAGACTTTGCTCAACCTCAACAAACTTCGCTCGAACTTAACAGACTTCGCTCGACCTAAACAGACTTCGCTCGACCTAAACAGACTTCGCTCGACCTCAACAGACTTCGCTCAACCTTAATAGACTTCGCTCAACCTTAATAGACTTCGCTCGACCTCAACAGACTTCGCTCAACCTTAATAGACTTCGCTCAACCTTAATAGACTTCGCTCAACCTTAATAGACTTCGCTCAACCTTAATAGACTTCGCTCAACCTTAATAGACTTCGCTCAACCTTAACTGACTTTGCTTGATCCTACCAGACCTTGCTCGACCCAAGTAGACCTCGCTCGACCCAAGTAGACCTCGCTCGACCCAAGTAGACCTCGCTCGACCCAAGTAGACCTCGCTCGACCCAAGTAGACCTCGCTCGACCCAAGTAGACCTCGCTCGACCCAAGTAGACCTCGCTCGACGCAAGTAGACTTCACTCGACCCAAGTAGACCTCGCTGTACTTTATCAAACCCCATTCAAGTTGCATTCAAGCATAGAAATCACAAAAGAATTCTCAATCACACCCCGAAGCTGCTAAATTTTGCATACTAGCAAACCATAAATCTTCAAAACATTTCCTACATCACTTCCATTATCATCTACTATTGCCAATCAAAATCTACACAAAGTATAAAAAAGAAAGCAAAGCACAAAAAAATAAAATCACTGTTAAGGTGAAGTAGCTCATGTACATGTTTTCATAATATACCTTGGCATTCGTCTTATTTGAGTCATACGACATACATTCCACTCGCTATCAATCATTGTCATGAAGTGAACGTAAAGTTCCTACATTCCATCTATCGTTCCTTCGTCTTCATGAAGATTTATCAATTTTATGTATTTTTTTTTTTTCTTCCTTTTTCATTCCTATGCTGTTGAGTGTAAAAATTGCAGGTAATATGAATACTATTAAGGCTCTGTACATGTCGATGGCAATCGACCTTAAATTTAAAATAAAATAAAATAAAAAAAAATTGTATATTCAGCAACATAAATTATTAAAGTACGACGACGATGATGACGAGGAATGTGCATGAATAATTTATGATGTTTGTGGCACAACGAAAATAAACTCATTGCATTGTGTCTCATATACTGTGTTTTAAACTCTAGGCAGGCTGATATGTGACACATTAATTCATACCGATAGTAGTAATGAATTAATTGTAAATTGAAATGGATGTGGATGGAACAAAAAAATTAATTTTTTTATGTTTCCCGTATATCATTACGCGGCTGTTTCATTTTGATAATCGATATTATGAATTAAACAGCTCGACTCGTTACTTTATTTCTCATTATTGCTCACTTTTACATCACGTGCGGTGGTTTTTGTTTGATGGGATTTTTCATCGTGGTGAAAGTTTTGAGAGGGATGTTGGGAATATGGTGGCAGTTTGAGTGATTATGGATGATCAGGATGGCTGTGCTGCTGGTTTTTTTGGATTGTTTAGGAACACCTTGCATTGCTTTTCTTCTATATTATTGATTTAGTGTCTAAACTGAGTGGAATCCTAGGTATCGAGTCATTTATTTAGGTAAATCTGTCAATCCGAAATTAAGGCTTCTGTGGCCGAGTGATTAAGCAACATACCGAAAATCTGTATCACTCTTAAGTAAAGTACGTGGGTTCGATTCCCATCAGAAACCGTTCTTTCAATCATTATATAGAATGTTGCCGATATGACAAGGATTCGCACAATGTTTATGGTACTTAAATTAGGTTTTAGTTATCGTTAGTGGCATAATACTGTGGTGGGCCATCTGTGTGCTACGGCACAAAAGTGCACCTCCAAAAATGTTTCGAAATGCTATGAATCGTGTGCCATATGTGGTTTCCGTCGAGTCTAATCACCAAAGTTTGTCGCTAAAAATAAAAGGTTGTCCATTGGTCTATTAGAAACTTGTTCTAGTTTAGAGTAACTATTGTACTACGTATGATCTCAAATAGATACTGGTTCCATAAATAGTTTTGTAGATAATACTAATAACTTTCCAAAGTAATGACTATCCAAGAAAAGAGCCTTGTATAACACCGAGCGACACAATAGATATAATACTTGGCGTTTGATCTAGTTCAAGACCAAGACTAGGACCGAGATTACAAGCCTAGACTAAATTCTAAGACTACAAGCAACTCATCGAAGACTCGGTTCCCGAGAATCCTTAATAAATACTAATAAATGCGCCTTAAATCCATGCCACCTTTCTCCTCAACATCTCAAACTTCCAAACCATTTTTTTCCCATTTTCAACCCTCAGGTAGGCTTTATAATGTAAGTGCACAGCTTTTATGTTGATGAAAAAAAATTTTAAGTATATTTTCACTATTTTACTATTCCATTGTATGATTATGTTTTGAGCGTAAATTTGTTTTATGGAAATTGAAAAAGGTTTAATAACTGTTATAACATGAATTGCTTTAAAATCTACAGAAAAATGAACAGTTTTCAGTGTTTGATTTAAAATAATGGCTTTGACAGTTCTTTTTTTTTCACGTGCATTCATAAAATATTGTATGAATGAAAGTTTTATAGCTTTGTGGAATTAAATATTGAGGGAATTTTAATGAAACAATAGGCTTTTGGAGGGTAATGAAGTTAATTGTAGATATATGCAAGATATATGATGTATGGAATTAATGAAGTGTGGAATTTATGATGTATGGATTTATGATGTATATTTAGTTGAATTCTCAAATTGTGGTGAAATTTCGGATAGGTTTATCCTATAAGCTCAACCTTCGGTAAATGTCCCAAACAACATAATGCGGAAATTTTGAATTTTCTCCATACAAATGGCCTAAAAACAGTCGTCATGGTGCCATTGATGCATCTCTCAGGGTGACTACATTGTGATGCTCAGGACATAGGCTTTCCAGGTCTCCTAACAGACCTAGTCTTCTAATAGACCTGATCTCCTTTCAGACAATCTTGATCTCCTAACAGAAGTAAGATCTCTTAACAGACAATAAGGTAGAAGCTATTTCCATTAAACAATCAATCATGTAAATTCAGCAAACATACCCGAATATCACAAATCGATTTATAGATCTAAAATCTGGCCCCAAGACGAAGTGACTCTGACTTAGCTCTAGAAACGGTTAAAATTCGACACCATTCTGGATTTTGGATCAATTACTCGATATGTGTTATTCGGACTAGTTGATTTTTCTGAATATGCATCTATAAAGTTGATTATTGATCTAAAATTCAGGATGGCCCTGGCCCTCTAGACGCACGGGTTAGAAAAGGGGGATAATCTTACCCAGGTTAGCATGAATGGGCATAATGAAGCTATTGAGCATAATGAAGCATCAAATAGCCTTAAAAGTCCTAGGAACAATTTGCGTTAGTTTGACATCAAGCCCACGTCTAATACAGCTCCAAACCGTCCAAATGTCAGCTTGTTGCCAGATATTTCCACTTAATTGTACCAGTAAATACAACAAATATCAATCAAAAATTCATTTTTCAATTAACTTTAATAACTCAATTCATGTAATTTGTCACAACCCCCTTTCGTCAACTTACCAAAAAGCTCTCATAATTAATTATGAACTATAATCCATAATTATCGTACAAAACTGAATATCTGTCATAAAACTTTACAAAACATTTCTATTCATATCCATTTACAAATTACCAAACCCCAATAATATTTACTTCCATATAAAAAAATCTCCACACTTCATTCTCGTCAATTTCCATTAAAATTTTATGACATCGACTATCAATGTCGAAAACGCAAAGTTCCACCTTAATGGTATGGCTTACAAAAAAGACACTCACGTCTATTGAATTTTGTAAAAGACCACCAAGCTTAGTCTGATGAGAAGCATTCCAAAACATTAAATTTATGTCATTAAAGAAAAAAAAAATCTTGAATTACATGACTTGCATCGACGCGAGCCATTAAATCGTTCAGCCAATAAAATTTTTATGAGGTAGGAACAATTTTTTTATTTTGGTGGATTAGTTGTTTTCTTATAGAAGGTAATCAATCATAATCAAAGTTTGTAAGGGATCTTGAATAAACGACATTACATGACCTTCGGCTGTCGCTTGTTGGATTTTTGTAAAAAAAAAAAATTGAGGGAAATATGTCATGTTAAGTAATTTTTTTGGGTACTTGTTTTGAATATTCTATTTTGTTCTTATTTTGAGGGATAATGAGACATTTTCTAGGGAAAGGAAGGGGAAGGGGGCAGGGGGGGGGGGGCGACTGGCATCTAAAAAAGGTATTTTTGTAATTTTTTAGGATTATTACAAACTTCATTCTAAGTGGCAAAAGGCGGGACATTTGAAGAGCATGTCAAGGTTTTTTGGCGCCTCCGGGTAAAACGCCCACTTAATGGATGAACCCGACTTGGTAGACCTACTGTTCATGACTACACTTCTGCCTCTGTTCTAAATCATATTATATACTTTGAACCGGCATGTTGAAACAAATTTCATAATTGACTGTAAAATAAGAGCTAATAACAGTCATTAGAGCACCTCAACGTCTTGTACGATGACGTAACAATGCCCTAGCAATTAAATTGTCCTTCTCGTTACTTCGTTGACTGCACAAGTCAATTTTGAATCACAAACTCCCTTAAATCACCCCTGAATCTACCTAAACCACTGGCTACCCCATGCAAAATGCCATCACCAACTGCAATACCATCTCTATCAAAACAACCTTCTAAAAAAACTACATAAATGTAGTCAGCATTCTATCCACAATCAAAACAACTCCACTACGCTCTAATACTAAACTCTGCATTTTCATCGCGGTTTATCTCATCCAGTTTCATCATCAACAGCTCATGATTAAATAAATTGTTTTTTTCACCGCAGGTATAGCGAATCCGACTAACACTCATATTTAATTAAAATCAACACAGAGTCTACTACTCGGTTGCAATAGTTTACATACGGAAAATGAGGGTAAAAGAGTTGTGCTGGTCATATATAGTTTGGTGTTTTTTTTGATTAGTAAATGGTGAGCTGAACAGGATTACGTGTTTGTAAGGGTACTGCTGTATTAACGGTAAGACGTTGTTGTAAGACGACGTAATGTTGCCTTGACGGCATCGTAAGTCGGCTGATTTTGACATTCGGCATTGAAAGCTGGTTAAACTGGTGAAAAATGCAGTTTGGCGCATTGTGTCGCATTGATAGCTGGTTAAACTGGTCAAAAATGCAGTTTGGCACATTGTGGCGCAATGGTAGCTTGTTCCAGTTGAACCAGTTACAATTATTGTGCATAAGGGGCTATAAAGGTGCCATATGAGCCGTTCGTTTATTAAGTATTGCTATAAATGACATTTTGAATGACACAATGTCCCCTTCCCCAACATTCACTCGAAAACGCGATAAAGACCACCCCTTATTGCCCCTAACAATGCTAAGTATGAAGTAAACGGTCCTTAAGAGCTGTTCAGATCCCAGTTGACTAGATCGCTGAAATGACCAACGAACTCTTAACTACAGCACAACATCCAACACACCAATTGATCTTTGCTACTATTTCAGTGATATGAACATCAATACCTCACATCCAACAGCCAACTGATGCCATTTCACCGATCAAAAGCTAATAAAGACGAACACATGAAATAAAAATCCAAAAATAAATTTTAATATTTAAATGGAAACAAAAATTTAAAAATTCCATAACATAAATTGAGGAATGAATTAATAAACAACCATGAACTACAAGCCAGAAATGATAAATAAATTAAATTGGTAAAATTAAGCGTCAGATAAATCCACATCGAGCAACAACATTGTTGATTCTCGTTGAATGTTTAATGGATTGCCATTAATATATATTTAGGTACGTCCAATTACCTCAAATGTCAAGGTTTGTTTTTTTTTTCGCTATTTTTGTGCAGATTAAAAATACATTTGCAGAAGAGTTGAAGACTTTTTTGGTAATGTATGCAGACAATGCGATTTAGAGATCTGATTTAAGATTCATGAGAGGATTTATTGTGTTTTTTTGGGTATGTAAAATGGAAGATTAATGGGGAAATGAATGGAATGAGTTGGTGGATTTGAAAATAATATTGGAAATTTGAGGAATTTTTTTATGTACGTTGTAGGTGTTACAGACAGAAGCAAGTTCGAACAATACGGAAAACCAAATTTTCGTTTAGAATGAGCCATAAAGCGTCTTGTTCCCATTAGAGCTAAAGTTACCAGAAGTCTCAGGTTTAACAAATTTTTTAGACTACCCGGAAGGTCTCGGTCTCGATCTCGACATCGGAAACCCTTAATCAGCGCATTTTTGCGTCGAGCCTTCAACACAGTGACAAGCGGTGACCTAGTGACAACAACTGGCTTCTCGGAAACGATGTTATCATGTCAGTGAGCTAGTTATTGAACTAGAAAACAGTAAATAACAATATAACATGCTTCCGGCGACTCCTCTGGGAGGTCATGAGTCACAGTTGCTCTGTTGGGCCAACGAAGTATATAAATTAAGGACAGGAAAAGTAGGTGAACTAGTTTCGATCAAAACCGATTGATTTTATCGATATTTTGAATTCTAAGTATGGCACAGATGATGCCTTGATATTTAAATTACTTTCTGGATTGAAAGAAATCTTGAGGTAGACCTAAGAGCTCATGGAATTACTGTGTTAGCAACGATGCAAAAGTGCTGAGAATTAGAAACTTGCAGAAGTTATCTAAAGACAGATCGAGCTTTCTAAATCCGGCAATAGACCATCGTGCGCCTTCATTGAAGAAGTAAGGAATAAGTAAGCATTAAATAGGCCATTGAACTGACTATTTGTATCAAAAATACCCAAAAAATGACAAATTGTTCTTAGAATGTCCACAAATTGACAAAATTTAGACATAACAAATTGAATCCTGGATGCCATGTATTCACCATCAAGTTTCCATAAATAATTGCGCCATTCGGGAATATATCTATAGAGGAATTCCCAGAAAATGACAAAGCATTCTAAAATTGTCCACAAAAAAACACAAGATCCACAAAACAACACAACATCCACAAAACAACTCAACATCCCCAAAAAATCTCAAAAATACCCCACAAAACCATCCACAACATCCACAAATTTTCCAATTCACAAAGCTAATTAAGTGTCACTTAATTCAAGCCCATCAGAATCTTAAATCCTCATCCACAAACTACATCATCCTCAAGATGATAAATCGACCACAATGAACTTGTTGTTCACATCTAAACAGCCATATTCTCATGAATGCACAGAAAGAAAAAAAAAATTAATCATAAGGATCAAGAAATGACATTCATGGCCTCAACCTTTCTCATTTTTCTTTTCCGCCACTTTGTCCATGAACTTTTGTCTTCTTTTTTTGTTAGCCATCCTCATAATTGAATTATTATCTGATTGGAGGTTTGAAGTAAATTGAGTCATGGACAGTGGGAGCATGTAAGGTTGAAAGAGGACAGGCAGCAGCACACAGCAAGTGAATTAAAAAAGAAGCACCAAAAAAAATATTTTCATCATAATTTATGCACAGTTACTCATACAGATGGGACACGGTTGCTCTATGAATATAAATTGAGATTGCATTGCAAAGGAAAAAGGCAGAATGTAAGTCAGACAGCTGATTATATGAAGAATGTAAAGCAATAAGGACTCATTAATAAATCACGATGAAAGTTAATGAACGGCATCGTTTACGAGAAAGTTTTGGGATTTTTTTGATGTCTTCTTTTCATGACTTTATGGCTTCGTTTTGTTCCTTTTGAAATTAATCATACCTTTGGGGGTCATTTTGATGATTTTTGGTTGGGGATTTTTGAGGATGTATTGTGAATTGCTGTGTGGCATGGCAATAGAATTATTAAATTGGAAATTGATTCACTTCATGCTTGTCGTAGTGTCTGAGCAGAGACGGAATCTTGGGTATCGAGCCATATAAAGGCAAATCTGCCAGTGCAAGAGTAATTTGAACAGCACACCATGATCGCTAGGCAATTATTACATTGTCCTTATCAACAGATTAACAGGAAAGACTTGAAGTTGCACTAATGGACCGTGATGGTTGATTTTGACCCATTGTTATGGCGTTTATTGCTGACATTCGTCTGCCAATTTCCAATACTAAGTTCAATACTGTCTCTAATAAACTCCTTCTAAAAGTTCTTTGTTTGGTGCCAATGTGGTTTTTAAATCTGACTTTGTAGATGGAAAACGATCATGACAACGACCAAAGAGCTCAAAACAGTAAGCTGTTGATTGAGACAGTATTGTACTTGTTACTGGAACTTGACAAGTGATGGGTAGCGATAGAATCCAAATTCCAGCGCCATCTGAAAGAGGCCATGAACGGATTACAATTGATCTGAACGACAAGCGAAGTAAGTAAGTAAGAGACAAGTCTCTGGTGGGAATCGAACTTACAACCTCACAAAAGGGTAATCCAGATTTCCGGTCTGTTGCTCAACCACTCGGCCACACAGGCCTTACTCTTGAACTGGCAGATTCGCCTTTATATGGCTCGATACCCAAGATTCCGTCTCTGCTCAGACACTACGGCAAGCATGAAGTGAAAGATATTGATGATGGAAGGATATTTAAGAATAATTCTCAAATTTTAAATTTCCCACACGTTTGAGCTACTTCCATCCATTCCCAATTATTCATATTTTAACAATAAATTAATTGCTACTTATAATTGATTGTTATGAATAAATTTCATAGAGAAGCCATGACTAATTAACATACCGAAAGAATCTTATCATTTCTGAGTAGGAAAAGTTCAAATTCCAAGGTCTTAATGTCGTGACATTTAAATTAATTATTTACATATCTATCTAAAGGTAATTTAAAATGACAGGTCATTGAATGTTCTTTTTTTAAGGTTTCCATGTCCTTTTTTTCTCTTCTGATGGATTTTTTCTTATTTAATTGAAGAAGTCAGGGAAATGTTATGGTAATTGAATATAAAAGTTTCTGTTCTTTGTGGAATCAATAATATTATATTAATGAGGAATGTTGAACTTTTGGGGTTCATTTAATGACATTTGGATTGATTTTTACGGCTAGGTGATAGTGAAGCTCTTGGTATTAGTGATTGGCAAAGGGCAGTCAGTGATGAAGACAGTCTTAGACGTCAACAGAGAAGCAATGGGTTATAGTTGATCTGTACGGCCAGCGACTTAAGGTAAGTTAGACTAAATTAGATTGGGCATGTTTGCATCTGACAGAAATAGTTTCGTTCTGAATAATGGATCACGAGTGGGACTCGAACTTACGTCGATTGATTTCTGGTCTCATGCTCCTACCACTGAGCTATCCGTGGCAACTCGACTATATGACAAAGTGACATACTTAAATTATACATTTTTCTGTATCCGTCGTTACTACTGAACTCCCAATGATGCAGACTTGAAAGGTAAGGGTGCAATCATGATACTGTAAAGGCTGTCTTACGTACTTCCTTAGCTAGCCATACAGATCATCTGTGATCCATGGTCTAAATCCTATTAGTTGACGTCTAAATCTGGCTTTATTCCTGGTTGTCCTCTGCCATTTGCAAGTACCAAATGCTTTACTGTCTCCATCAACAGCCTCTTAGCCTCTTTAACAAAAAAGGCAGCCAAAACTAAATTTTCCCATAATTCACAGCTCATGTAATGCATACATTAACATATCAGCTTTATAAACACAAAACCACACTAAATAATGTCTTCATTATCTTAACATCCTGTAAATTAATATCTCTGAATTATTTACATTCAATTTCCATTCGATTCCTTCCTACTCATCCCCTCCATACCCCCACCTCAAATCTCTTCATTACATTACATATAACAACCTCAATAATTTATTCAATTTACTCGTGATTCTTGTGCAAATAAATTAATAAAATGTCTTCGCAATGATAATAATACAACAATAATCATCCGACTTATATTTTACGTGCTGCAAAAAAAAAAATGAAAAATGCCTTAACATAACGGGAAGAACAAGAAGATAGAGAAAAATGAGAATATAATCTCGATAACTTCATTACATCGATTTTTATATATTTTTACAAATGACTTACTTATTGGGAAATTGAAGAATTAATGGAATTATTGGCAAAAGACTTATCTTGTAGAACGTTTTGAGAACAATGATGATAATTTGTTGGATTTAAGGAGGGAGATGAAAAAAGAAGATTTTTAGTGCTGTACGGTAAGAGAGATGAAAATTGATGAAGAATTTTGTGAGATTTTCATGATGTTGGAGATATAAGAAACTAAGAAGATAGAGAGGTTTTTAATGTTGAAGTGCAAGGGATGAGTACTTAGGGATTGGTTTGGCATACTCAGTTTTGGTGTTATGTTATGGACATAAATAAGTTGTAGAAATAAAATTTGAACTCTGTGTGGTTTTTAAAGGCTGTCAAATTAAGTCTTGCATCACAAGAATTGGGAAAGAATGAAAGAGACGACTTTAGCTATTTGATGGAATGACAAAGTAGTAAGTCATAAATAGGAGCTCGTCTATGGGCTGTTTTAAGTATCCAATCAAATTAAGGTTTCCCAAAGTCTCAGTCTCGATAAATTCTCGAGATTGTGATCGATGAATTATTGAAACCCTGACCTAGACTATCCGGGAAGTCTCAGTCTCAATCTTGGCATCGGGAACCCTTACATCCAATTCAAATTCTCTTCTATGCCTTCTACATCATCATATCCCGAATGGCTTTTGAAATAAATCTAATGTTATTATTTAATTAGTTTTACGCTTAAATTGAAATTGAGCCTACGTGGCTTAGTGGCGTAGTTGTTCTGTTTTTGGAATCTTAATACACACCGACTCAACAATCATAAGTTCGAAACTCTCAATATGTACAGAACATGCTGAGTTAGATGAATTTGTCTGCTTTGAACAAATTTAATGTTAATTATCTTGGGAAGTATTTGATGATCGAGATAGTTTTGCATTTGATATTGGAAATCGGCAAGTGAAAGCCAACACAAGCTTCAGGCTGCACCTACAGGTTATCATATACAATTGATCTGTAAGACCAGCAAAGTAAGTAAGTAATTTTACGCTGAATTGTTCGATTTCCTCTAGTTTTATGTCTTCTTGACCTAACTGAGTTCAACAGCCCAAACTATACCCATAGTCAATCCTAACAATTTCTTACAAGCACCACATCAACGCATATTCCAATAAATCTCAACCCCAAAAATATTAATAAAAATAATTTTTCTCCATCCTTTCGTCTATCAAGTCAATCTATTTTTCATCCAATACATTTATGTCGATTAGATGGGATTTATGTACGGATTTTTTATTTTTTATATGTTACAAGCATTGACCATACAATCGATTTCTCATCATCATCATCATTTGTAATCTTCTTTCATATTTTTTTTTTTACGATGAACATCAAGGAACAGCAACAGAAGAACAGAAGCAAAAATTTGAAGGAGGATAAAACGCCTCGCTCAATTTACCCCTCCGAAGTCGTTTCCTTTTCTTCTTGATGTCCATATTCATCGTATCGTAGTGGCGCAAAAAAAGGGTCTCGTCAAGACTCACTCACGCTATGTTGGATGGCTTTCAATGGCTTTTGATGATTATGTACAGTCAAAATGGACCGTTTACATTTAGAGACATTTAATGTGAGCATTTTAACATGAAAGAACTTTTTTTTTATTTATTTTAATTCCAACTTGGGCAACAGACAGTATCATTTTTGAGGATAGAGATGATTTAAGGATGTTGAGGATGAAACAAAAATTTTTTGATGAATTTTTGATTAAATTTTTCGTATTTTTGTTAATGATTTTTGTACAATTTATGACAGATGGAATCGTGACGAGTACAAATTTGTCAATGAAAACGGTTTATAGCTATGACAGTCATTTTCATAAATCTTGTTGCCTAGATAACATTCAAGTATCGTGCTGCTTGACAGTAAGGATAACATAATTGATATTACTGCTCATGAAAAAAATAAAAACTCATTTAGGAATTTTTTTTTATGATTATTATGAGTGTACTTTGGAACGGAAGTTTGTGTATAATTAGAATTGTTTGTAATTAGACACATTTTTATTTCTATTTCTATTTCCATGGATGTTTGTGACTTGATTTTGAGTGACGTAGATTTTTATATTTTAATCCTACTCAAAATTTAGAAATAAAGTTTTGGAAATTTTTATAATTAAAATGTGGCAAATATAAAGTTTGATTTGAGTTCAAAGTAATACTAAGGGTTCTTCAATATTGACGGCATGTATTCTTTTGGCATGCTTAGTGCTGTGATGTACTTCCTTAATTCCAAGAATTCGTTGGAAGCTGGATCAGTCTTTAGATAATATATGCCAGTTCCTAATTTTCAGCACTTTTGCATCGTTTGTTACACAGCAATCCTATGAGCTCTTTGGTATACCTCGCGATAGTGATGAGCAACTTTATTCCAACAAGTTATCACGGCACACTAGTATGACGCGGCATACAGGATCACCACTGATTTAGTGTCTAACAGAGACAAATCCAGAAGTTTTTTGTAAATCGTAAGAATTTATGGGAGTTTTGGGTTTTTTTTTTTTTTTTTGGAAAATTCTAAAAAACTTAAGTAATTTTTCCTAAAAGATAGAGAGGATAGACCCTCAAACCCAGTCTTGTCCCTTGTTCCCCCTTCTTGAATATGCTCCTGAGAGCGAGTAGAACAAGTTGGGCAATCGATTTAAAATGTGGCACTAACTAGGTTGAGGTGACTCTAGAATGATGCCGGATTTGATTTAAACCAAATCAGAATTAGGCCTAATGCTCGATGTTGACTTGATTTTTTTTTGACTTGAGTCGACTTTTTCATAAGAAATTCGAGTCAACATCGAGCTCTTGATACGTTGACTTGAGGTCAGATTTCTGATCGATCCACCGATTTCTGCTATTTGTTCCAATTAACAACCGTCATTAGTAGCGACTCCCATACTATATCTATAGCAATTACATCTACAGTTTTCAGTCTATTACACTTTCAATCCTTCAATGTCAAATCCAATTCTATTGCAGCTCCCTTATTTTTGCACTTTACGGATGTAAAATTAAATTAAATTTCCACCTTAATTGCATACAGAATTGACAATTTCTCGGTAGTATAACAATAGCAAAATTCAGATAACTGTACTTGACAGCTTAACTTTAAAGTTTTGTATCAAATGTTTCTGATGGCTTTTTTTGTTATCAAAAGGGACACTTTAAAGTGACTTAATGAATAGAAAGAAGAAAAAACTTTAAATTCGATTGGAATTGACTGATAATGATGAGGACGGAAGTTTTTGTTCTGGCTAGATTATGAGGCAGAAACATGGAAATATCAATATAGACCCATCATTTTTGTGTAAAAAGAGATTATGTAAGCTTATTATAACTTTTTATTGGAAAACAATGAATAAGTCTTTTAAATAACAACGAAACCCTTTGCTTTAAAGGCATACAGGGGTGGACGATGTTGGATAATTTAACAAATTAAAATTAAGATTTTTAATGAAGTAAAAATTGAAAATTTAAATGAAAATTGAAATTGAAAATTTTGAAAAACTTAAATTTTGGAAATTTTGAAAAACTTAAAATTTGGAAATTTTGAAGAAATTAAAATTGAAAAATTTAAAAATTGTGACGAAATTAAAACTAAAAATTTTGAAGAAATTAAAATTTAAAAGTTTTGGAGAAATTAAAATTGAAAATTTTGAAAGAATTCAAATTGAAAATTTTGAAGGAATTAAAATTGAAGAATTTTAAAGAAATTAAAATTTGAAAATATTGGAGAAGTTAAAATTGATAATTTTGAAAGAATTCAAATTGAAAATTTTGAAGAATTTAAAATTGAAAATTTTGAAGGAATTTAAAGTTAAAAATTTCGAAGAATTTTAAATTGAAAAATTTAAAGAAATTTAAACTTGAAAATTTTGAAGAAATCAAAATTTAAAAAATTTAAAAAATAAATTGAAAAGTTGAAAATTGCGAAAAAAATTATGTTGAAAATTGTGAAGAATTTAAAATTCGAAAATTTTGAAGAAATTAAAATTTGAAAATTTTGAAGAAATTAAAATTTGAAAATTTTGAAGGAATTTTAATTTGAAAATTGAAAATTTTGAAAAGAATTTAAATTGAAAATTTTGAAAAGAATTTAAATTGAAAATTTTGAAAAGAATTTAAATTGAAAATTTTGAAGTTTTTAAAAAAATTAACAATTCTTCCAAGTGTCCCATCCTGACCCCCATCCATCCAAAGCTTATTGCTGCAGAGCCAATAAAAAGCGGAACAAAAAAAGGACAAATTTTCTATCTTCAGAGAATTATTTTTGCTTGTTATGCCGCCTTATGGTGCTTAAGGGAAGGAATATCTTTTTTTTGTTAAGCTTGCCTTTCTTACAAAATGTTGATGATGATGATGAGATTGATGGTGAATAAACCTTAATTGTTTAAGAACTTTTTTCTCGTCTTTAATTTTCCTTCTTTGAATTTTGTGAGATATTTGACACCTTTTTTGTATGCTGGATGCAATTTCATGGTTATTTGCGTGGATGGACATTAACTTTAAGTGCTTTATGGACGAAGGTATAAAAGATAAAGGTTTTATTGTTATGATTTTTTGCACTTTTAAGATGGTGTTCTGGATATGGCAAGGTCATTTATATAAACTTATTGTTAAGGCAGATAATTAAAGGAATTGACCCAAAAAAAGTTAAAAATCTCAAAATTAACCCAATCTTTACATACCCGCATCACTTTAAATATTTTAATTCCTTTAAAGCTTTAATTCAATTTCAACAGAAAATTTGTGAAAATGTCTTGAGAGCAGGTGCTGTACGGCATACACATTGTGTAGTATTATCACGTGTCTTACCTGAAAAGAAACACAAAGAGAATATAACATTAAGGCTTAAATGTTTAAAGAATTGAATTTTATATGTGTTAATATGAAGAAGAATAAGCTTAATATTTCATTTATATGTGCATTAAATCCTCGAGTTGTGGTGAATATTAAAGAGAATTTTAAATGTTTTATGAGATTTTTTGAGATGAATTTTTAATGAAGCAGCACTTTTTGGGTGCTTTGCTGTGCTTTGTTCGGGGCTTGGGGTAATTTAAGTTTTGTTGAGGGTGATTAGGGTTGGTTTGGGTTATTGCTGCATAAAACAGGAAGACAAAGGACGCAAAAAGACCAAAACCGGTTCTAGGTCAGCATCAGTCCAACCTGACCCCTAATTTCACTACAAAGGGCTCCAATATAGAGTCATATAGACCCAACGCAGGATTTATCACCATTTCTAGGTCCTTATGCTTTCCGGGATCCCTAAATTGACCTAATTTTGCTGAATTAGTTGAAATTTTGGTCGAGGACTTAAAAATCAACCAAAATCCCTTTCAACAAAATCAGTTCCCAATCGACATAAGTACACATAATCATCACGATACATAAAAACCATGAAACTACCCCCAAAAAAATTACTTAAGTCATCAGAAAGAGTTTAATCAATTGAGTCTGTCTTGTGGTTTATTGAATTTTCTGTACTTCCATAAATTTTTTTTAAAGGCAAGCCATAAAAAGATGCTAAATAGTCCCAACCAAATGTTGCCTTTTAGAGGGGGCAACAAGCATTTATTAGATTATAAAGTCTTATGAGCTGTTAATTGTCTCAGACTTGAAAGTTTTTGAAAAAGAAGACAAAAAGAAAGACTTTTTTGCTTTATGGTCGTTAGGATGCTTGAGTTGTAGAGTAATTTAGAAGTTTTGTTAGAAGTTTATCGTGCTGCAGGCTAAGATATGGTTTGTTATGGTTTGTAAATTAGTCATACTAGTGAATATGACTAGATTAAAGTCGATAATTGGAAGTTTAAGGGGCTGCAAGCATAGACGCTACTAAAGCGGGTATTATTTGGGACAAAACCTGTCCGTATGAACAAAAATACGTTAGAACTAGTTATTAATTGGGCATTAACATGCCATTAACTACTTAAAGCTTATTTTTGTTCACTTGAGCTTGTCATACTAAAATTGCAGTGAATTTAGCAATTGGAAACTTAAACTGTTGAATTCCAGAGGCTGCTTCTAGTAAATATGACAAGCATGAACCTAAAAATTGGATGTTAGGTTGTTCAATGTGTTGAATGCCTTAGAATGTTACCCATGTAACCAAAATATTCCATATATTTTCCTTCGACATTAAAGGAAAATAATATGTACTATCCATTAATATATCAAAATTTTTTTGTTGTCCTTGTATGTTCTAAAAGTATTCCATTGATGGACTACCGCAACTTGCGAAAGTTCGAATCTCAGTTTTTCACCATAGAAAAATTTTTTTGGCAAGAAAAATAAATTTTGTTCTAAATTTTGAATTCTGTATACTTCACAAGAGCAAACAGAAATCACTTTTATAAGTCCGACCCAAATTTATATGGAACTTATAAATAATTATGAATGTGTTCGAGAATTAACAGTATGAGCTTAATTAAATTAAGCTTCTTTTGTCATTTTTTCATGGTGTTAGTGTACTATAATTAAGTGCACACTAATGCTTTAACAATAAAAATACATAAATATTCATGGAAAAAATACAAAGAAAACATGTGAATATTTATATGCATTTTATTGTCCATCAATGTAATATTTTTGTATTACATTGGTTTTCCCTTTACGTACTACATTGATGTCATATTGCATCTTCCCTAATTATCTTCCTTTTCAAACGACAAGGGATATACATGGAATGTACAAAAGTATTATACATGGAAGATTCTTATGTAATACACAATTCTTCCTTTTGGTTACATGGGTATATTGGGTCTAACCTAGTCATACTAGTCATACTAAGTCACCCGTAGTGAATATGACAAGAGAAGACCCAAAAATTCGATCTTAGAGTACTTTGTCAATTTAAGGTAAAGGCATGAGTGAGCAGTACATAATAATACCCCAAATATCATCAATGAATTTAAGAATTCTTCAAATTTAAAGAGAAAATATAAAAATCAACAAAAACCTTCTAAAAATTTCTCATCGATTAAATTTTCCTCTTTTACATCCTTAAAGGATCAGTGGTGGACAACCTGTGTGTTACGGCACACTAACGTGCTGACAAATTTTTTTTGGAAATGCCCTCAACCGTATGTCATGTAGAGTTTCCATCGAGACTTACCATCAAGTTGTGTTCCCGAAAAATAAAAGGTTGCCCACAACTGCTTTAATTCTTCTTGACACTTGATATAGGAACATTTAATTCAATGGAAAATTCTTTTTTCCCTTTTAGCAATTTCTTTCCTTTAAATTTAATTTTAAATCTCATTTTTGCACCCTTCTAAATTTTCCATTACTTTATACCTACCGAAATAAAATTCGAGACATGAAGGATATCACTTGGTGTCTTAAAATGTTATTAAATATACATTTTTATACAGTACAAAAAAGTCTAAATTTCATTTCCTTTAAATTTTTACGTAAAAAAGTCTCAAATTTCTCGAACACAAAAAAACATAAAAAGTTGAGTCGCAAAGTTACCCATTCAACAAATGATATATCATTGCTCTTTAGTCCTCTCTAGATGCTCTTTCGTTCATTATCACCAACGACAATACCCAATTTGTAATGCATTAAAGCAAGCAACGAAGCACGATTCATTTTAATTTACCCAAAAAAAATATTTTTTTTTTTACAAGATTTTCAAGAGAACAAAATGTTTTTTAAAGGAGAAAGTAAGCTTTGGTGTTGAAATGAAAAGAATGTGATAACATAAGTGAGATGAGGATTTTGGCTGGTTGAAGAAGGACGACAGAATTGGATAAGTAGAACGCAGTTTTGGAATTTATTTGTAGATTAAACGATTTGTATTTGAGGGTTTGGGGCAATTTTTAAAGGCAAAAAGCTTCAGATGGTAACTATATGCAGTAATTATTCTAGGTCTGGAAAGCCAAGGAAGTGAATCAGTTGTCCGAAAGAAACGTGATTTAGGAAAGCGCTTACTTGTTGCTGCTTCAGTCAGTAATGTTTCGTATTGGTTTCTGGCTACACACCAGATCTACGTCAGATAAGATCTAGGTTCGTCCAAATGTGGAGCTAATTGAATAACCTGGATTAACCCGAAAGACACACGATCATACACACGCTCATACAAAAGACAAATACAGTGTACCCAGGTCTGGTGACCCTGACGTTAAGTCTGATTGGCTAAAATTCGGCGACAATTAAGCAAACTTTGCTTGCTGCTAGAAACTGTGTTCCAATTGAAATTTACAATTGGCAGTAGGAAGTCAGCTATAGAGCCAGCTTTATGCGCCATCTGAAGAAAGCCATGGATCACAGTTGATCTGTATGGCCAACGAAGTAAGTAAGTAAACTTCTTGCTCATCTTCCTGCCAGTTCACGTAAACAAAACCATTCCAGCCTTAACTTCCTAAACAAAATAACCTAACCAAAGCAGCTTTTCGCAGATTTTTATGAATTATGTCATTCAAGATTACCTCTCAAGTAACACCAAAGAAAAATAAGACTATAAAAAGTATCTCAACATACTGTTTTGCGGAGTATCATTGTATCCATTCCCCTTTATGTAAAAATTTAACGACTCAAGTGAGAGTGAAGAAAAAATGCTTCCAGCCGCGCTAAAAAAGAACATTTATTCATCCACAAGATATACATACACGCAAAAATATTTTTCATGTATTCAGTATTGTTCCATAAATTTACATACGATGAATATGAACAAAGCTAAAGGATTTCTCTCTCTCGTGTGAATTTACAACAATAAGAAGGAAGGAGAAGGAGAAAAAAAATGAAAACAAGGAAATGTGGAATGTAAATGCGGATGTATTTTGCTTTTATTTCTTTCTATTCACTCGTATTTCTCGTCTTTTTTTTATTTTGGATGCCTTTTGACGATGAGTTTTGTTGACTAGATTTGGGAGATTATGAGTTGTGGTTTTTGTGGCTGTCTTGGGTATTAGATCATTACACTGTTGTTAATGTTAAGATCAGTGAAATTGAAATTTAGGACACGATGTTTTGATAATGATGTCTTAAGTTTTTCCTGATGGAATCAAGATTAAGACAACTCTGGGATGCCTTAATTCTACATAAATTCAAGCAAAATGTCAATTTTTGAATATCTATTAGGGAATTTTGAGAGCTTTTCCTCATTCTCAATCCCAACTCGATCTTTAAAGCTTTCAAGATTTAGTTGAAATCGAAAAATCGCCCATTTCACAATTGTAAAGGGAATCTTAAATGGCTTGTTACTTTCAAAATTAAGCCTTAACTTCAAATAACTGCCGAAAAAGGATTTGTAAGGCTTGGTAAAATGAGAACACAGATTATTTGCATATTAATGGGAAGCTTCTACAATGAGCTAGTTAACAAGACATCAAAATGGAGAAGCAGATTAGGAATAATGGTTGGATTGGGTATACACTTTATAGGAGTATACTAGAATAACTTTATGGCATAGAACATTGCCTAGAGTACTAGAGGGCTTGTAGAAGTCTCGGTTTCAAAAAATATTGGAGACCAAGATTAGGATCGAGAGCGAGACTGAGACCAAGACTGCGACTAGGACCGAGACTGAAACTGGGACTGAGACAGGGACCGAGACTGGGACTGGAATCAAAACTAGGAACGAAAACGAGACTGGGACCAGAACCAAGACCTAGACTATAACCGAGATCAATACTGGGACCAAGATAAAGACCGAGATTGAGACTGAAACTGAACAAGGGAATTCTTTAAATATTTAATCTCGACAAATCTTGATATCAAGTCTGAGAAGTCTTAGTCTCGATCAAAAGAGCCCTGAAGTGATAGAGTCCGCGACAGAATAAGATAGAATATGCTCAACATAGGAACGTGATTATAGTAAATAAGTAATCCTCTAATAAGGACCCCTAATAAGGACCTAATAATCCGTGTTAGTTATTAAGTAAGTTAGTTGTCCCTGAAATATCCCTTTCTATAAAATTCCACAAATTGTACCGCTGACCATTGCCACCATGAAATGCGCCGCAATCCCAAATTCCTAATAATATCCCCCATAAACAAAAGCATTCCACAAAATAGAACAAAAACCATACAAAAAAAAAGAGAGTAGTAAAAGATTACAGTTGAGAATTGCAAAACATTACTATTAAGCTTAATGTGTGAAATTTCACAGCATGAACAGCATTCGTATCATGTTGGCGATTACTTGAAATGAGAGCACCAAACAAAAATAATAAAAATTGGAATTTTTTACAATAACTCTGTTGTAATGGCTTCATTTATAGAATGAGAAATTAATGGAATAATTTTTTGGTGACGGGAATGAATGAAATTTTGAGGAATTTTTTAGGTTTTTGATTTAATTGTTGATGCAGATTGACAGGAAAGTGGAGTGAAATTGGATTTTGTGGTGAAATTGTGGAATTTTTAGAAAAATATTGTGAATTTTCATGAAGATTGATTAGTTTTGAGGCAACCTGAACAGCACAGATCGGTTAATTGATCCAAAATTCAGCACCTTGTCGGCGTGACTCTTGCACAGTGGTGGACAACCATTTATTTTTGCGGCACACCTTGGTAGTTAGTCTCGACTAAAACCATACATAGCATACGATTCATGGCATTTTGAACAATTTTTGACGACACACTAGTTTGCCGCGGCACACAGGTTGCCTGACTGATGTAGATTGTCTGCAATGTGGGATAAAATTAGATTTTACGGGGAATGTAGTGGGGTAATTGTGGAATTTTTAGGAAAATGATGTAGATTTCCATGAAGATTAATTAGATTTGAAGGCAGATCCGAGTAACACAAATCAGTTAATCGATCCCAAATTTTGAAATAGACCGGCATGACTCTAACATGATCAATCCTTAAAGAAAAACTAAAATTTTCCACAATTTTCATTCAATTTCTCACAAAATCTTTCTTTTCCCACTCATCTCCTCCAAAAAACAGAACACATGAAATATAATACAAGCACAAAACATTTTTATCGATCCAATCTCAATACCAGACTAAGTTCAATCCCAAATGTGTGTAATTAAATTAAGCGAAAAAATTTACCGGAGTGGAAAAATTCCTCGCATGTAAAAAAGTTCTAAATTTTATTGATTTTTTCCTCCAATTTTTAATTAATTAAACTTCTTTAATTCTCAGAACTGTTTATAGCTGTAAAATGATAATTTATTGTCTAAATATTTACAGTGGATTTGTTCATCAACTGCATGATACATGCATTAGTTCATGTAAATAGTAAATATGTTAATAATTGGAAGCATTATGAATGCAAATCCGTATACATGTTGATTGAGTAGGAATTAATGCAGATGATTGTGAATTATTTAAATTCTCAAGCGGTAATTTACGTATTATGATGAATTTACTGTGATGCATTTGATATGATGCAAAATATGTAAACTGAATAATATTCGATGAATTTTCAGAAAAACAGGAATATGTAGAATGTTTGAAAATTACAGATACAGCATTTTGAGAAGCCTGCTAATCTCATCGTAACATTTTGTAACAAAATCATGAACCAAGATTTGTAACCGTACAGTTCAAAAGCACCGCTCTGTCGCTGCATAAATAATAAGATAAGAAGTGGCCCCCAACGCCTCCCGTTACGGCTGTTTTCGATCCATTTTTAAGTCAAATTCGCGATTCATCACATCGTGCTTCTCAAGGTTCAACTTAACAAAATTGTAAGTCCTCTTCCCAACCCCTAAGCACAACAAAAGCTAGTCAGTAGTTTACTGCTCAATCGCAGTGTTGACGGCATGGTATAAGGGTGTGTATGGGCCAAAAATCTATCGATAGTCAGTAATACAACCTAATTTAGGAGCAATTTAAAGAAAGCAATGAATCATAATTGATCTGTATGATCAGAAAACTATGTAAATTTGTATGGTAGAAGCCTTCAAATAACAGAACCTGATTTCAAAGCTTTGTAATGGGCGCAACATACTCACTCAAACAGCACAACAAGATCACTTGGATACAATTAAGTCGCTGCATCAACAGAAAGACGCTAAGTGGCCTAAATGGCATCGTGACGGCTGATTTCGACTCACTTTTAAAGCAAAAAAATTTATTCACTGTAATGTGCCGCTCGGGTCAAGTTTGGGATCCATTTATACGACGAAAAATGTAATTCACTGCTTGGGTCAAGTAAGACCATTTGAATAATTTTCAAATCCCTTGTGTCCTGGCCTTGCTTTCCTGTTCTAAAATCATACTAGTATTCTGAAGCTCCCACCTCTAAAATATGATCTAGAATCAATTGACCTGTCTATTGATGTCTTTGAAAATACACAAAATATTGATAGATCGTCGATCCCATACCCAACATATAAAAATCATTGACCATCTCCCTCAATCACATTCATTCATCATTCAAATCTTGAAAATTATTAAATCAATCAATTCCCATTCAATCATCATGACTTTATCCTTCAAACATCACTTGATTTACATAATTTAGCCTAATAATGTTTATATTCCCAATTTATTTCAATTTTCCTACATTTTTTTTTTTTTCGTACTCGGGAAATGAGAGTCAATATTTTCCCATACAACTCAATTCATCAGAAATTTAATCATGCAATATATCCAACATTTACCAAATCATTCAGCTTTGTAGTAAAAATGAGAGAGATATTGATTAGATATTTATAGCGTATTTTTTGTATTGAGTCAGTCTGACTGAGTTGATAAGAGGTAAGAAAGTGCAATGAGTTGATTAATTTTTTTTTCGTTTGCCTTCATAAAACATTAACTCGTCATCATGATATGGTCGATTAGTTGTGGATTTTTATTGGATTTTATTGTGATTTATTTGGGGAGTTTTTTGGATTTATTTGCTTTGGAATAGTCATGGAGTGGGTTATTGATTTTTATTTTGTGTATAATTATTACTTGGATGATTGAGTGTGGGGATATTTCAGCTGCGTTATGTGCAACCTTGGACTATTTGGAGTGAAATTGATTTTTTTTTTTTTTGGATGAATTATGGGATTTATTAAGGAAATGGTTAATGATATTTTGAAAATGACCGAAAGAATGGTTAAAAATGATTAAAACTGTGAAAATCTGAAGTCTGATCCAGAGTTGCGATGGCAGGTCGTTGCCTGTTGATAGGCAGTCAGATTTGGCCTAACTTGTAATGGACTGCTTCTGTTGACCTGTCACATATTGCAACTCTGGTACAATCATTCACGTACTAGAAATTGTTGCAGAAAATTCTTGGCAATTGCCAAATTCATGTAGGTCCTTTCCCGAGAGACACAAATCAAGATAATTCCGCTACTGAGCTTCTAAACTTCTGCAAAGCCTCGTTTATTAACATCAGACACATCAAGACACATAGCACCAAATGGAACGAGGTTAAACTGATCCATAAAAGCTTTGTGGCATCGAAGCCTTCATCATTTGTGTCGCTCGGGTTTGAAGCAATGAGTGCACCAACCTGAACCATAAGTGAATATATTAGCAACATACAGTGGTCAAATGGCTAAATATCCAATCCCAGACTGACTTGAATCTTGATTGAGGCTTAATTCAATCGAATTTGGTCTTTTGCTATAGTCACGTAAGCTTAGGACTGGATTTTCGGCAATTCCTGCATCGTATGTCTTCCATGAGATCCTTAACCCCCTACAGCAGTGGTGAGCAACCTTTTATATTTCGCGACGCTCCTTAAAGGTAAACCTCGACCGAAATCACATACAGCATACCGTTCATGGTGCCCTACGATTCACAGTGGATCAATAGGAACCAATCATCATATCGTTCATGGCATTTTCAAATGTTTTTGATGGCAGGTTGTCCTGGATTGAATTAGAGTCACTTTAGCCTCAGTCAGTTTTTTCGACAATTTCTATGCCTTTTGCCTTTCAAGTAATCCCTTAACTCCTATAGAAATAAAATTCAAAGCACCAAAACTCTAGTCATTTACAGCTAAGAAGTACTCATCGCTAACACCTTTAAAGCATTCTTCAGTATAACCACAAAACTCGTTATTCACTCTTTTCATAAATCTCTTAGAAAATAAATTTACAACACACATCGAGAATGCTTAGCGTAATTACTATGCTCTTAGGCTTTTTCAAAAAATGAGAAAAAATTCTCAGAATATTCTTAAATTAACTCGCATACGTGGGTTTCCTATGAGTGTAAATAACGAATTTTTTAACCCACCTTTGAACATTTTTTTGTTTTTTTTCTTTAAATTCTATTTGTGGGTAAATTTTTGGATATAAAAATGTTATGAGATGTTTTTAAAACAGAATTAAGATTATTGGAGAGGTTGAGGTAGGGTTGATGGTTGTGAATGTCAAGGGTCAAATTATTGAAAAGGACAAGACTGCACTTATTGGAAGAGCTCAAAGTTGACTCGGTTTTTTTATGGAAAAGTCGACACCAGTCGACTTGACTCCATACAAAATTCAAGTCGACTTTGAGCTCTACTTACTGAATTTTATTGAATTTAAATTGAAGAACAGTAAGGACAATAGTCATAGTGGAAGCCAATGGCTGTTTATGAAGCGCCAAAAATCAAAGTCCGGCACATTCCATTCCCCTTCCCCCGTAGCAATATCTCAACCTTCTGACCCCCCACCCCTCACCTAAGAGCATTATGAGAATCTCCAAACCATAATAGAAATTAAGCCCAAAAACAACCAATTCCATACTCAAATTTCAAACAAGCTCCCAAGCAACAACCACAAAAAAAAATATTTTAATTAAATGTATTTCCTAATGAACAATTTCCAATTTTTCGGAAAAAAATTTTAATTTTTTTCTCATTCCACATGTTTAACACAAGCTATATAAAATCACAGTAAAAAAAAAGCAAGCAGCAACAGCAAGAATGAACTGAAGCATACATTGATGTTATAATTTAATCAAATGAACGTGAAAATGGCAACAAAAAAAATTTCATCTCTTCCTCCAACATTTTCCGGAAAATTAAAGAAATGAAAAAAGTTTTCGTAGCTCCTGTCAGAGATAAGCGAGCAATAATTCTATTTTATTTTCTCTGTGTATGCACAATTGATTGCGATAAAGATTTCATGATGGAGTGTTGAAAATTGACGGATATTTGCCGTCAGCAGGATTTATAGACGAAATAAATGTGTAGTTGAATGAAGTACTGATTTGTGGGATTAAGCGCATTTTATGGGAGATGGTTGATGTTGTTGGATGTTTAGGTCAGGGCAGAGCTCGAGGTTGATACACTTGAATTCGACTTGAGTCGATTTGAGTCTGAAACTTGTTATTTGAAATATTTTGATATTTAATCTATAATATGCACTAATTTTCGGAAGTACCCGAGTGGTCACGACCAGTTAATGTCCAACAGTAGACAAACTAGTTGTATGACGAAGTTGATCGGTGGCGGAATGGAACATTGAACTTTCATCTTCCAAGACAGCGACAGGGGCACTATCAAGACTGGTGAAAGTGGGTTTATACAGAAAGCAACAATTTGGGACTGGGGAGAGTGGGAAGTGGTTTAATTCCCAAACCACCACCATTCCACCATTGACTGAGCCCCTGTTCCAAGCCATGAATATTCCCAATTTATCAACTAGAAAGGATATAGTGAGCAAATTGCCAGCCAATATCTCATTACTTGCTTACTAGATTGTCCGTACAGAGTACAGAACTCCAAGAGTCCAGCCTGAAGCTAACTACATCAATGACAATGTATCCAAATCAATACCAAGTACAGCGCTACCCTCACAATATAACAAGTTTATTCAATCAACACCACCAAACTGCCACATTCACCACATTTATTCCACAAAATTCCAAATCCTTTAAAGCAGCTGCACTTACTGCATAAGAAATTGAATCAAATTAAATGAAATAATTTTCAACCGTTCATCTTTTCATTTTGCTTACTAATAAATTTATCAAAATTGATTTTAAATCAATGTGAAAATGGATGAGATAATTGAATTTTATGTCAACTATTAAATTGCGGGTTTCAATTTCCTTTCTGTGCTTCTCGTCGTTTTATTATAAAATACAAAATTTTCCACTTACTTAACTACTTTTTTTTGTGAATCAAAACTTTGTCGTTGTGATTCTTAACAGCCCGCTGTCATATGCGCGCATCGTTATTTAATTTTTTTCAATTTTTCATTCGAAAAACGGTGGAATTGGCAATTAAATGATTAATCAATTTATTGATTGAATATTGAAATGGTTTTTCTTCGCACGCTTGTTTGATGGAAGGTGATAGATGCCTCTATTTTATGCGGAAGTTGTGATGGGAATGAAAATTTTGCTCGTATTTTAATGATAAATCTGAAATTTACTGTGAATGTGAAAATTGATAACAGAGGTGTAGTGAGAGGGAGAGTATGTCATTTGTAGACAATAATGAGCTAAGAGGAATCTGGGTTGATTTAGGTAAATGTCAAGCTCATATTTAGAGGTTTGTGGATTAGAGGTAGCTTCAAAGTGGTTCCAATAATCCTTGTCATATCGACAATACTCTAAGTATCATTTAAAGATTGTCTTCATATGTGAATCGAACCCTCTACTTACTTACTTCGCTGACCATACAGATCAATTGTGAGATATGACCTCCCTAAGATATCGACTGAAACAGGCCATTTTGCTGTCTCCCGATTGTCAATTTGGAATTGCTTGCTAGTGGGATTCGAACCCACATCTTAATTAAAATAGTGAAACTGATTCTGCTGCCTAACTAGTCACCCACAGATGCCTTGATCTTACTTTGACAGATTCCCATACAAATGGCTATACCTCCTAGATTTAGCTCTTCTCAGACATTTGGCACCTGACACATATGTTCAAGAAATCAAAAATGATCCAGAATCTGCTATAATATCTTGAAATTTCATTATAGACCAGCAATGGAACACCTGTGTGCCCTGGTACACTGAAGAACCGTAAAAAATCTTAAATATGGCCTTAGAAATTTGTCTACTTTCTATGAGTGTCTTGGTCCAAAAAAAGCTTGCCATCCACTGATATAGACCCTTCCACACCGCTTCCTAAATCCCAATCTTCCCCTGTAGATCAATTCCATCCACCCCTACCTCCATTCCTGTACATTACAATTTCCTCTACTATTTTACTTCATTCGTGCATGCTATCTACGTTGTATAGCCTCCAACCTAGATTCGTAATCGAAAAGATACTTGAAAGTTTATATTTAGACATTCAATTGATTTTTCCATCCCTCTTCTCACCTTCGTCTCATCTATTTTATGAAGTAATTGCTTCACACTTGTGAGCATGAGAGTTGCATAGTCAGTAATTTCATAGATGAATATAATTGTGTGCATTTGTTCAATATAAAAAAAAAATTGAGTGATTTTGTATGGAATTTAATTGATTTTTTTTTACTTTTTTGCTCGTTGATGGTATTTGGTGGAAGTTTGGGGAAAGTTTTTTTAATGCTCAATCGAGGTTTTTTGGAGGAGATTTGGATGTGGAAAGTAGGTAATGGTAGGAGGAGGGTTTTTGAGGATACAGGCAAGAGTAGAGTGTAATCTGAGGTATCGAGCAATATGATAGACAAACCTATTGTAATGTGAGTAAGACATCTGTAGCCGAATGGTTAGAAATCAGACCAGAAGTCTATAAACTTGCATTTATCAAGATGTGGGTTCGATTCTCACCAGAAACTCAATCATTATACACTTCAGCAAGGATTCGCTCACTTCGATTCTCACAATACTTATGGCTTTAATACTAATCGTGTCCTATTTAGTCAAATTCTTTGCTTAATCCGTTTACAGTAACTATAAGTCATTAAAGATGATGAACGCTTCAATATATGCAGCTCTATGCTGCAACTAGCTTCACCTAACTTCAACCTCACCTTCTCGCGATGGATACCGTCAATCCAAGCTAAATAGTGGGCTGAATCGGACGAGGCTCTGGTTAATACACGATGCGTTGACCTAGCAATCCGCCATCCATAACTACAAGCTAACAAACCCATGGTTCACAATTGATCTGCACAACCAACTTAGTAAGTAAGCATGTAAGCTCCAACAAAATCACAGACATAGTTAAATATTTCATAGATTCTAACAAATTCCAATAGTCTTCAACCTTTATAAATAGATTCATATGAAATCGATATCAGTAACATCAGTATGAAGTAATTTTAGATATACTGCAAGTGTTACATCGGAGGAATTGAATGTATTTATATGTGTGACGTAAACTTTTTACACATCATATAATTTATTTTAAAATTAATCAATCGATTACATGTGCCAGTTGCATTCAGCTCGATGGACTTGCGGTGATGATCATTTTTTGGATTGTCGTGTAATTAAATTCATAACTTTGTTTGAATTGGAACTGATTTTAAATTAATAATACTTTGACCTATGGACTGGCTGTGACTGATTTCGGAATATTTTGACAAATTGAATATTTAGGTTGAAATTAGACATTTAAACTAAAATTGATTGTATGTTTTGTACATTGAGTGCGTGTGATGACTTGTCAGGTGTGCAGGACATTAATTAAATGAGAATGAAGTAAATCCACTTGGAAATGGATACAAAAAATCAATTTCTTGTTCTGATTAAATCGACAAGCTTGAAAACATGTTAAACAGACATCAGAAATGAATTTTTAAGCCTTAAATTCCATTTTTATGCCTTAATATCCAATTGTTTTATGCCTTTTGCATTTTGTGGTTCATAAAAAAGTAATTTCACGATGAAGTTTCTGTATTTAATTTTAATAAGTTTATCATTCTGTGGATTAACTTGCAGTTCCAATTTGTCATTGCTGTATTCAAAAACCAATGAAATGCCAGCAATTTTGAATAAAATTTCACAGCCATTTAGTGACATAATTGATGAAATGTTTGTAAAAGCTGAAATTCATTTTGATATTATAATTTATGGTCGATGGACTCGAAATATTATGGATTTACTCAATGAAGTTGAAAAGAGAAATCAAGGAAAGTTTGCTGAGAAAATAAGAACAGTAAATCCATTAATATGGAACCATAACATTAATGATTCAGCTGTTATAATTTTCAATTACTTTGAAGATCTAAAAAAATTTCATCAACTGACAAACCTGACTAATGAGTTCCATAAACCGCTGAGATTCTTAATATATTGTGAATACTTCGATGAATTTGAAGCTGAACTTAATCATTATATGAAAGTTAGACATCCTGATGTAAAAAGTGGCCATATTGGAATTTATGAGAACTTTTTCGTCATTTTCCCGCTTGAGTATGTCTTATTTCGGTATGAATGGTATACAGCCAAAGAATGCAATCATATGCAGCTAGTAGAGCAAAACTCTTTTGATCCAAAAACAATGAAATGGTCAAAAAAGTTAAGAATTGATGTAAAATTCAAAAATTTTCATAACTGCATGCTGACTATGAATTTAGTATACACACATATGTTTACATTGAGGGACGACGACGGCAATTTAGTAGGTCCACTTGTGGATTTATTTACAGCAATGTCAAGCAAAGGAAATTTTATTCCGCATGTTCAAGAAATTTCGCGAATTTATGACCAATATGGGAAAACAATAAGCATTCATCCTACTAAAGATGAATATTTTGATCCTCAAGCTTACATTGTGATTCCGTTCGTTGCACAAACAGAGTCTTACGTTTATGGACATTATCTTCCATACTTTCGCGAGGACAAGGTTTCATTTCTTCTTACACCGAGAGAAGCTTATTCAGCATATGAGAAGCTATTACTGCCATTTGATGACACAACATGGATATTCTTTATTGCTGTATTTGTTTATGCTTTTTTGAGCATTCTTGTGATCAATTTAGTGTCTAGAAGATTACAAGACATGTTTTATGGTGTAAATGTCAAGACTCCAGTCTTCAATGTCGTCGGAACATTCTTCGGAATCTCACAAACAAAATTGCCGGACGCAAATTTCCCAAGGATACTCTTAATGACATTTATTTGGTTCTGCTTGATCCTCAGAACAGCATATCAAGGAGTTCTGTTTCAATATATAGCAACTGATATGAGAAAATCATCACCTACGACTATTGAAGAATTATACGAAAGAGGATACACAATTTATGCGAGGATGGATTCATTTAACCGACTGCAATCGATGATGTCTGACTCATGGAGGTATGATAGCTAAGCTACGAAATAATTATTTAATTGTATACTTTTTCTAGACCGAGAATCAAGCAATTGAGTATCGAAGAATACGATGAAGCATTCCAAAATGTAAAGCATACAGCTGAAGCCAAAATAGCATTTTGTGATCATCAGCAAAATCTAAAGCAACAAAGTTATTACGGTAGTCATTCCTATGTGCTGCTAAATGAGGATCTATATTCACATGTCACAGGCTTCTTCATGATGCGAAACAATTTTCTATATGATTTAGCAGCTGCAACTATGAACGGCTTAATATCTGGTGGAATCATGCAGCATTCCTTTGATATGTTTGAATATATCATGTTCATTTGGGTAAAACATTTATATCTCTTTGATAATCCATTTGAAGAAATGAGCAGTCTGACCTACAGTGATCTTTCGTATGGATTTACGTTATGGATTTTCGGATGTTTGATCTGCTTTGTCGTTTTTCTGATGGAACTTACAAAGTCTTATATCAAAATGGACCCGATTTATCATTTTAGGAATCTTGTGGGACTTTTGGGGCTTTTATGTAGTTTGAGAGGTTATAATAAGGAGTTTTTTGGTGATCTTGGCATTAGTAAAGTTCAAATTAAATCAAAATAATTGATTATAATATTTGTACATTAAACACGTGTGAGACCTTGTCATGCATAAAAGACAATTATAAATAAAATTAAAAATTAAATGCACATGATATAAAATTAATTTCTTTTCCTGATTAAATCGTCTGACCAAAAAACATGTTGAACAAGAACGAATCAGGAATTTTCATTACAGTACATTAGAAGCATTAAATACTCTCCTGTCAATCATTAAATTTTAAATGTCCGTGTAATTATACTACTTAAGTTCTATTTTTCATCCTTCAATGTCCAATTGTTTTCAATCTGCTGTATTTTAAAGTTCATAAAATGATTTCAGGATGAAGTTTTTGTGTTTGATTCTTTTAAACCTTAAATTAGTTTTGACATTAGAAGTCAATGCAGTATCTTATGCATTAAATGATGCTATAAATGCTATATATGTGGAAAATAATATTCAATTTGACATAATAGTTTACGGACAAGTCACTCAACATGTTATGGACGTTGTGAATGAAATTGGTGTTCTAAATAATGGATCTTATGCTGCAATCAACTTTAAATTAGACCCATTTAACTGGAATCATGAAATTAAAAAATCAGCAGTTATAATTACTTCCAAATTTTGATACTTGTTAATCTTGAGTGATCTTGTGAAGCTTACAAATGAGTTTTATACAACATTTAGATTCCTATTTTACTATGAAGATTCCATTATTGATGACTTTAAACATGCAAAATATCGTAAGCTTTCATGGAAACCAGGAGTAATTGACAACTATTCATACTTTTTGATCAATCATGATGATCAGTATGCATTGCTTAGTCTCGAATGGTTTTCGGAAAAAGCTTGCAATAAAGCTCAAATGACGGTTGTAAATGAGATCAATAAAACAGATGAAAAATGGCAAAAGCCACTGAAGATTGAGAAAAAGTTCAGGAATTTTTATGGATGCATGCTAACTATTGACATAGGACAGCTATATTCTCATACACTTTATAATCAAAATGCTAGACAATCTTCTGGACCAATTATCGACATATTTAAAGGAATGTCAGTTAGAGGAAATTTCACTCCGTTCTTTCAGAAAATTGAGACATATTTGGGCAAAAGCTTCACTCGTCGTGGTGCTCATAATCCAAACAACAATTATGATTTGTTACCAGATATAACTTTATACCTATATCATGTGATTTCTCCAAAAATTATTGAACTTTTTCATTTTACTACACACTTTCATAATGAAATAATTTCATTTATGATTTCATTACCCGAACTTTATTCAGCATATGAGAAGCTTTTCTTGCCGTTTGATAACACAACTTGGATATTCTTTATTGCTGTGTTTGTTTATGCTTTTGTGAGCATTATTGTGATTAATTTAGTGTCTAGAAGACTACAGGATATGTTTTATGGTGCGAATGTCAAGACTCCAGTCTTCAATGTCGTCGGAACATTCTTTGGAATCTCACAGACATCGTTACCAGATGCAAATTTCCCAAGAATACTCTTAATGACATTTATTTGCTACTGCTTAATTCTAAGGACAGCATATCAAAGTTTACTGTTCGAATATGTAGCAACTGATATGAGAAAGCCATCACCAGCAACAATTGATGAGCTATTTGAGCAAGGATTTACAATATTTTCAGAACAGCGTACGCTTGATGTCATAGATCAAATGATGCCTGAAAATTTAAAGTAAGGGCTCCTATCCCGAGCAACACAAATGAGGAAGGCTTCGCTACGAAGCTTTTAAGACTCCGTTTGGCGTCCTATAGGCTGTTTCAATTTGATATCAATAATTTAGGTTTAGCGGAGACTTTAAAGTTCCTAGACGGAGCCTTTTAAGTGTCGCTATCATTTGTGCCATCAGTGTCCATTTGTGTCGCTCAGGTACGCTGTCTGTGTCTGTTTTAATATTAATTTATGTTTTATTTTAGGAAGGAAATAATAATTCTCAGTACAAAAGAAATTATGAAAAAAATAACTAACGGACGGGGTAAATTTGAAGAAAAGTCTGCATTTATTACCACGCTAGACATGTCTAAACGAATTTTAACTGTTTTTCATAAATCGTATGTTCTACTTAAAGAAGATTTATACTCATACACAACAGGATATAGTGTCGAAAGAAATCATTTCTTGTATGAACTTGCAGATGAAGTCATTCAAGACCTTATTACTAGTGGAGTTTTAGAACACGGCATGGAAATTTACTATCACCATGATTTACTAGCTGCTTTAGTCTATCATAATTTGGACTATGTCAAAGAATCCAATTTTTTGACTCTTGACGATTTTTCCTATGGATTTACATTGTGGATTGTTGCTTGCTTCTTATGTATTATTTCATTCTTAATGGAACTGACAGTATTCTACATTAAAATTGAACCAGTTTATCATTTCAGAAATATGGCTGGACTTTTAGGGCTTTTAATTGTATTGAGAATGGATGATAATATTAAGATTTTTTTGTGAATTTTTTTGTGAATTTTCTTGTGGATTTCAATAAAGGATTAGTCCTGTTGAGAATTGAGTTTTAAAGACAAAAGAAAATAACGTTCATGCAGAATTCAAAAAGTAACAGTAGTTCAAAATTCAAAGAGAAGTTCAAAATTGAACTTCGAGAATTTAGGCGCGAATGTTTCAGTATAAAAAGAGAAATTTTTGAAAGAAAAATTCAGTCGAGTTTGAGCACTCATAAATATAATATCTAAAGGATAAAAGATACAAATAAAGGTAAACCATAGCAAGGCATTTTTAAAAGCTAAATATAAATAACACGAGGTTTAAAGAGTACTATTCAGTACTAATAGCCATTGTTTAATTAAGGTGTACTTTTACAAAGGAATTATTAAGTTTCCTCAAGGAGCAAGGAAAGTGAACTAGAGTCAACAGTATGGTTAAAGGAAAGTGGAAAAGAATCGAGAGCATCGCATAAGGAATATGGATCAGAGTCCACAAGTATCAGTTATGCCAGCAGTGAACACAAATGGTGTCAGCAATACGGCATCGACATAACATAAGGAAAGACTAAGGGAGTTTCGTGCAGTACTTGACACATTATGTCTATAGTCAAGCTGAAATTAATAAAGACTATCTCAAAACTTCCTAGAATAACATAAAATAACAGATTAAGTGAGGTATAACGCCTTTAACTCATGTGCCACAAGAGTATTATTTATTTCCTTATTTTTTCTAGACCAAGAATCAAGCAAGAAGGACTTTTTCGGCTGACTTGTTATTAGTAAATTATAGATTGAATCAAATTAATCGAAAATCAATATCATGTTTTGATTAAATCGACAAATTTGAAGAATATTAAATAGCCATCGGGAAAGTTGAGTCCTGTAAATTTTCCATGTCTACATAATTGGAAGGAACAAATCAAACTACTTTTTTATGACTTAATATCCAATTGCTTTCTGTCGGTTGTCTTTAGAAGTTCATAAAATAATTTCAGCATGAAGTTTTTGTGTTTGATTCTTTTAAACCTTAAATTAGGTTTGACATTAGAAATCAATTCAGTATCTTATGCATTAAATGATGCTATAAATGCTATATATGTAGATAATAATATTCAATTTGACATAATAGTTTACGGGCAAGTGACTACTCATGTTATGGACGTTGTGAATGAAATTGGTGCTCTAAATAATGGATCTTATGCTTCACACGTCTATAAATACAACACATTTAACTGGAATCATGAAATTAAAAAATCAGCAGTTATAATTACTTCCAGATTTCAATACTTGTTAATCTTGAGTGATCTTGTGAAGCTTACAAATGAGTTTTATACAACATTTAGATTCCTATTTTACTATGAAGATTCCATTATTGATGACTTCAAACGTGCAAAATATCGTAAACTTCGATGGAAACCAGGAGGAATTGATAACTATTCATACTTTTTGATCAATCATGATGATCAGTATGCATTACTTAGTCTTGAATGGTTTTCGGAAAAAGCTTGCAATAAAGCTCAACTGACGGTTGTAAATGAGATCAATAAAACAGATGAAAAATGGCAAAAGCCACTGAAGATTGAAAAAAAGTTTAGGAATTTTTATGGATGCATGCTGACTATTGACATAGCACATTTATATTCTTATACAATGTACAATTCTGCTCGTCAGTTTTCTGGACCAATTATCGACATATTTAAAGGAATGTCAGTTAGAGGAAATTTCACTCCTTTCTTCCAAGTAATTGAGACATATTTGGACAAAAGCTACACTACTCGTGGTGCTCATAATCCGGACAACAAGTATGATTTGATACCAGATATAACTTTATACCTACATCATGGTATTTCTCCAAAAATCTTTGGACATTTTCATTTTACTACACATTTTAATGAAAAAATAGCTTCATTTATGATTTCACCGCCAGAACCTTACTCACAATATGAGAAGCTTTTCTTGCCGTTTGATAGCACAACTTGGATATTCTTTATTGCTGTGTTTATTTATGCTTTTATGAGCATTCTTGTAATCAACTTAGTGTCGAGAAATTTTCAGGATATGTTTTATGGTAAAAATGTCAAGACTCCAGCCTTCAACGTCGTCGGAACATTCTTTGGAATATCACAGACATCGTTACCAGATGCAAACTTCCCAAGAATACTCTTGATGACATTTATTTGCTACTGCTTAATTCTAAGGACAGCATATCAAAGTTTACTGTTCGAGTATGTAGCAACTGATATGAGAAAACCATCACCAACAACAATTGATGAGCTATATGAACAAGGATTTACAATATTTTCAGAACAGCTCACATTTGAAGGCATAGATCAGATGATGCCAGAAAACCGAAAGTAAGAAGAGATTCTATGATGATTGTGCCAGTTTCAATATTAAATTATGTTTTATTTTAGGAAAGTGATCATAGTTCTCAATACAAAGGACTCTTTAAAAAAAATATATGACGGATGGGGTAAATATGAAGAAAAGTGTGCATTTATTACCACGCGTGACTTCATTTCACATACTTTAACTATGTTTCCTGGATCCTATACTCAACTTAAAGAAGATTTATACACATACACTACAGGATATAGTGTTGAAAGAAATCATTTCTTGTATGAACTTGCAGATGAAGTCATTCAAGACCTTATTACTAGTGGAGTTTTAGAACAAGCTATAAAAATTTACCATCACTATGATCATCTAGCTTACAAAGTCTTTCATAATCTGGACTATGTCAAAGAATCCAATGTTTTGACTCTTGACGATATTTCCTATGGATTTACATTGTGGATTGTTGCTTGCTTCGTATGTGTTCTTTCATTCTTACTGGAACTGACAGTATTCTACACTAAAATTGAACCAGTTTATCATTTCAGAAATATTGCTGGACTTTTAGGGCTGTTAATTGTTTTGCGAATGTGTAATAATATTAAGATTTTGTTGTGAATTTACTTTTGAAGATTTCAATAAAGGATGAGTCATCACTAGAATAATTACACTAGTCTAAAGCTATATTCCATGTAAAATTTATCACATTTCAGAGTCAGAAGTCAAAATTACAACAAGATTTTGAATATCAACTTCATATAAAGTTCCTTTAACGAAGCGCAATTCGAGCAACAAGTTCGCATTCAAGGAGAAGATTTTGTCAAATTCTAGCTCTTTTGTTAGAAACTGGTGTTATAGTCAGATCAGAACCAATAACATTAAAGTATGTATCGTACTAATTAGAAAGAATAGAAAATCATTTGAAGAATGACAATTGAAAAATTTTCCATGCCTAGTCTCAAACTCAGGCTCGTTGGGTTGATGTGTTAAATAATTAAATTCCGAATAACGAAGCAACTACTCTATCGAGCCACTGCGACTCACCTGTTATTTTGTTTAATTTAAAGTTAGTTTTTGACATGATCTGAAATTCAGTCCAATGATGATATTCCTTCCGAAATTCAGCCACTAATGCACATAACAATAAAGTCAAGCTTAAACTAGCTCAAAACTTTCTTTAAAATAAAAAATACTAAATTCTAATCGAAATAACATAAAATTAATTAATATTAAAACATGTTTGATGTCTGCACGAGATTACAGTGTTGGATATGAAAGTAGAAGGATCAATTTAATGCATTTGTTCCTCAGCTGTCAGCAACTAAGCACTCGACTAAATGTTAATATGATTTGTTTGCTTCTAATAATTTTACTAAGCAGTAGTTTAAGTTCCAGTTCCAATTTGTCATTAATATATTCAAAAACCAATGAAATGCCAGTAATTTTGAATAAAATTTTACAGCCATTTAGTGACATAATTGATGAAATGTTTGTAAAAGCTGAAATTCATTTTGATATTATAATTTATGGTCGATGGACTCGAAACATTATGGATTTACTCAATGAAATTGAAAAGAGAAGCCAAGGAAAGTTTGCTGAGAAAATAAGAACAGTAAATCCATTAATATGGAACCACAACCTTAATGATTCAGCTGTTATAATTTTCAATTACTTTGAAGATCTAAAAAAATTTCATCAATTGACAAACCTGACTAATGACTTTCATAAACCGCTGAGATTCTTAATATATTGTGAATACTTCGATGAATTTGAAGCTGAACTTAATTATTATATGAAAGTCAGATATCCTGATGATGATAGTGGTCATATTGGAATTTATGAGTACTTTTTCGTCGTATTCCCGTTTGAATATGTCTTATTTCGGTATGAATGGTATACAGCCAAAGAATGCAATCATATGCAGCTAGTAGAGCAAAACTCTTTCGATCCAAAGACTATGAAATGGTCAAAAAAGTTAAGAATTGATGAAAAATTCAAAAATTTTCATAACTGCATGCTGACAATGAACTTTATCGAATGGCGATTGATGACATTGAGGGACGACGATGGTAATTTAGTTGGTCCACTTGTGGTTTTATTTACAACAATGTCACGCAAAGGAAATTTTATTCCACATTTTCAAGAAGTTACTGGAGTTATTGATGGAAATGGAAAAACATTAAGCATTAAATCAACTAAAGATGAGTATTTTGATCCTCAAGTTTTCGTTTTGATTCCGCTTGTTACAATAACAGAGTCTTATAATCATGGACACTATCTTCCGTACTTTCGTGAGGAAAAGGTTTCATTTTTTCTTACACCAAGGGAAGCTTATTCAGCATATGAGAAGCTATTATTACCATTTGATGACACAACTTGGATATTCTTTATTTCTGTGTTTATTTATGCTTTTGTGAGCATTCTCGTGATCAATTTAGTATCTAGAAGATTACAAGACATGTTTTATGGTGTGAATGTCAAGACTCCAGTCTTCAATGTCGTCGGAACATTCTTTGGAATCTCGCAGACGACGTTACCAGACGCAAACTTCCCAAGAATACTTTTGATGACATTTATTTGGTTCTGCTTGATCCTAAGAACTGCATATCAAGGAGTTTTGTTCGAGTATATAGCAACTGACATGAGAAAGTCATCGCCAACGACTATTGAAGAATTATACGAAAGAGGATATACAATTTATGCTAGAATGGACTCATTTGAGCGACTGATATCGATGATGTCTGACTCATGGAGGTATGAAATTTTGGCTACAAGATAATTATTTATTTCTCTACTTTTCCTAGATCGAGAATTAAGTTAGTGACCATCGATGAATACGATGAAGCATTCCAAAATGTAAAGCATACAGCTGAAGCCAAAATAGCATTTTGTGATCATCAACAAAATCTAAAACAGCAAAATTTTTTTGGAAGTCACTCTTATGTGTTCCTAAATGAGGATCTATATTCACATGTCACTGGCTTCTTCATGATGCGAAACAATTTTCTGTATGAATTAGCAGCTGCAACTATGAATGGCTTAATATCTGGTGGAATAATACAGCATTCTTTTGATATGTTTGACTTTTTTCTGTTTATGAGGATTAAAAGAGAAAATCCTTATGCTGCATTTAAAGAAATTAATAGTATGACTTACAGTGATCTTTCATATGGATTTACGTTGTGGATTTTTGGATGTTTGATCTGCTATGTCGTCTTTCTAATGGAACTGACAAAATTTTATATCAAAATGGACCCGATTTATCATTTTAGGAATCTTGTGGGTCTTTTAGGGTTTCTTTGCAGTTTGACTGTTTATAATAAGGAGTTTTTTGGTGATCTTGGCATTATTAGAGTTCAAACTGAATGTCCGAATGGTAAAATACGAAAAAAGTTGGCATGGAGTAGCGAGGATGATATTTTGATGAAGCCTGTTATTATTCGAGATGATAGATACTTAACGTTGCTAGGAAAAATATTTTTTGGGAGTGGAGGAAGTTTATCAACACTAAAGAGCTTTGTTGTCTCAGATGAACTATAAGGTACAGTTCAAATCTGCAGGACTGCGCGTTCCAAATGCAGGAAATTCAGGCCTGCAGTTTTTGGTCAAAACTTAGATATAATTAAGCTGTAATTTATTGTTCAAATTATTGTTTTCATAATGCTTTGAGGATACAGAACGTCCAAATGGACCACAACAATATTGTCAATAATAAAAAAAAAAAAGTTTTGAGAATCTCAGACATAAAAGCACGAGGAACCGCTAAATTAAGATCTCCTATCATGCTTGATGAGGTTTTATTCCAATTAATTAATATTAAAACATGATTGATGTCTAGACGAGATTACAATAATGGAAATAGAAGGAGAAGGATGAATTTTATGCATTAGTTCCTCAGCTGTCAACAACTAAAAACTCGACTAAATGTTGATATGATTTGTTTGCTTCTAATAATTTTACTAAGCAGTAGTTTAAGTTGCAGTTCCAATGTGTCATTAATATATTCAAAAACCAATGAAATGCCAGCAATTTTGAATAAAATTTCACAGCCATTTAGTGACATAATTGATGAAATGTTTGTAAAAGCTGAAATTCATTTTGATATTATAATTTATGGTCGATGGACTCGAAACATTATGGACTTACTCAATGAAGTTGAGAAAAGAAATCAAGGAAAATTTGCTGAAAGAATAAAGACAGTAAATCCACTAATATGGAACCACAACCTTAATGATTCAGCTGTTATAATTTTCAATTATTTTGAAGATATCCGGAAAATCCATAAACTTGTAAATTTGACTAACGAATTTTACAAGCCGCTTAGATTTTTAATTTATATTGAGTACTTCGATGCATACGATGCTGAATATAATGTCTTTTTGGGAATCAGACAGCCCGATGCGTTTACCGGTCATATTGGAAATTATGAGTACTTTTTCGTCGTGTTCCCGCTTGAGTATATCTTATTTCGATACGAATGGTATACATCCAAACAATGCAATCATATCCAACTCTTGGAACAAAACTCTTTTGATCCAAAAACAATGAAATGGACAAAAAAGTTGAGGATTGGAGAAAAATTTAAAAATTTCCATAATTGCATGCTGATTATGAACGTAGCAGTTAATCATATGTTTACATATAGGAAGGGTATTCATGATTTTGGAGGTCCACTTGTAGACTTTTTTAACACATTGTCTAGCAAGGGAAATTTTATTCCTCATTTTCAAGAAGTAAAGCGAAAATATGATCAATATGGAAAGACATTAAGTACTCGGCCACTAACTGATTACTTTTACCGAGCTCAGGCTTATTTTGTGATTCCATACATCACATTATCCGAGTCCTACATTCATGGACACTATCTTCCGTACTTTCGCGACGAAAAGGTTTCATTTCTTCTTACACCAAGAGAAGCTTATTCAGCATATGAGAAGCTATTACTGCCATTTGATGACACAACTTGGATATTCTTTATTGCTGTCTTTATTTACGCGTTTGTGAGCATTATTGTGATCAATTTAGTGTCTAGAAGACTACAGGATATGTTTTATGGTGTAAATGTCAAGACTCCAGTCTTCAATGTCGTCGGAACATTCTTTGGAATCTCACAGACAACGTTACCAGACGCAAATTTCCCAAGAATACTCTTGATGACATTTATTTGGTTCTGCTTGATCCTAAGGACAGCATATCAAGGAGTTCTATTCGAATATATAGCAACTGACATGAGAAAATCATCACCTACGACTATTGAAGAATTATACGAAAGAGGATATACAATTTATGCGAGAATGGACTCATTTGAGCGACTGCAATCGATGATGTCTGACTCATGGAGGTATGGCAGCCGTAGCTTATGTTTAACAAAAGAATTAATTTACTTTCAATTTTTCTAGACCGAGAATCAAGCAAGTGTCTATTAATGAATACATTGAGGCATTTCAGAATGTAAAGCATACAGCTGAAGCTAAAATAGCATTTTGTGATCACCAACAAAATCTCAAGCAACAAAGTTATTATGGCAGTCACTCTTATGTGTTCCTGAATGAGGATCTATATTCACATGTCACTGGTTTCTTCATGATGCGGAATAACTATTTGTATGAATTAGCAGCTGAAACTATGAACGGCTTAATATCTGGTGGAATAATACAGCATTCCTTTGATATGTTTGAATATGCCATGTTCATTTGGGTAAAACATTTATATCTTTTTGATAATTCATTTGAAGAAATGAGCAGCCTGACCTACAGTGATCTTTCATATGGATTTACGCTATGGATTTTCGGATGTTTGATCTGCTATGTCATCTTTTTGATGGAACTGACAAAGTTTTATATTAAAATGGATCCAGTTTATCATTTAAGGAATCTTATGGGTCTTTTAGGGCTTTTATGTGGTTTGACTGTTTATAATAAGGACTATTTTGGTGATCTTGGCATTATTAGAGTTCAGACTGACTCTCAGAATGGAAAAATACGAAAAAAATTAGCATGGTGTAGCGAGGATGATATTTTGATGAAGCCTGTTATTATTCGAGATGAGAGATACTTAACGTTGTTAGGGAAAATATTTTTTGGAAGTGAAGGAAGTTTAACAACTCTAAAGAGCTTTTTTGTCCGTTAAATGCATGTAAATGGATTCTAGGATATTTTGGATACTATTTTAAACCAGATATTTCAGCATTCCGCAAGTTGCACTACACTAGACTCTAATCCGACTCTAAAGTATTTGGTTATTCTTATTAATAACATCAAGTTGTATCGTGACACAAAAAAGTTTGGCCAACTCTGTTCTTTACCAAAAAAAATCCAGGCAACAAAAAAAAAACAACTAAACCACTCCATAAAGAATCCCAAAGCAGCAATTTATGAGACACAAATTAATTCAATTTTACAATCTAATCAGATTCATAAACAAATTTTCACAGGGAATAAATTTGTTTTTTTGAGCTTCTTATTCTTCACTGTATTGTATAATTGTATGCAGAACACGAAAAATCTGTATGTATGTACATTTTCCCCTGTGTCGGAGTAACACAACATAGAGAGCAGAGCAGGGGTGTAGTTAGGAAGGTTTTGAGGTTAGGTTAAGTGGGGTTTGGGGATTTTTTAAAAGAAAAATTCTAAAAAATTGAAAAATTTTGATCAAAATAGAGTTGGAAGGGAATTTTGACCATCGCACTCCGCCCTATTCTCCTCTTTCTCCTTTGAACACGTCCTTGATACATATTTTAACAGAATTTTGTTCAAAAATAGGGTTGGAAGGGAGTTTTGACCATCAACCCCTAGCTTTACCCCTCCATCCCTTGTGAATAGGTCCTTGAGTCAGCAAATTTGTTTGCCTTTCCATTAGCAATGCCTAAACATAGTCAAAAACTACCATGTTACAGCTAGGCACCTATCAACAGGCTCCTATCTGACAACTCTGTCCCTGATACGTATTCTATAAGAATTTTGTTCAAAAAGAGAGCAGAAGGTGAGCTTTGACATTCAACTAACTCCCTACCACAACCATCCCCCCTGAATACATCCCTGCTCCCTTATACACAGACACAAATGTACCACACGCATGTATACAAAATAATATTTAATAAATTACTTTTTTTCTTTAAATTTACATAAAATTTTGTCATCATATGACTGACTGAAAATGGAGTAAAGCTATACTCATGTTTTATCATTTTCTAATCCTCCATATCTTATCTTAAACATCATCATTCGGTGAGATATGTACTGCTGTCATCTTTAATAATTATGCAAAAGCGTGATGATATCAAAAAGATAATATTTTTCCTTTATGTTTGTAAATTTTGTCATCTTATTCTTATTAACATGATAAGAATTAGCAGAAGAAGTTGTTACGTGCATGACTGTTGATGGGAAAAAAAAAAGTTTTAAAGCGTGCTTTTGAAAGTTTTGACAAATTTGAGGAAACGTGAATAATTTTATGATATTACTGAGTTTAGTATTCGGTGGAGTAAGTTTGAATGGAAGCTCATGAATTTTGAGTGATGAGTGTAGAAAAAAAAGGCATAATGTTAATGTTGTTGATGATGGAGGGCTGACAGGTGGGATCGTGAAAATTTATGTCAATATAAAATTTTTAATGAGCTTTTTTTTTGTGTATTTTAAGTGACTTAGAGGTCATAAATGGTGAAAAATTAAGAGAATGCGGACAATTATGGTAAATTTTGAGGTATAATAGAGCATACTCGATCTGTACGACTATTCTAGAGCACATAAAACTAAAAAATGACCTCAAAATGTGGAACAGAAGCACAATTTTCAAATTGGAAGTATTCTGGGTTTTCGGGACCCAAAAATCAATAATTTTCAACTGGAACGTCTCTTCAATGAAGTCTTGAACAGCTTTGAACGATCCCTAGAACAAATCAACCTCCATCATCCATCAGATGTCTATAAAACACCCTTAAAAAATCACAAAAAACCCATAAAATCCACAAATTGAATATTAAATTACACAAATCCTCAAGACAAAGCCAGAACATTCCATTAATCTGAATATTTAGACATAAAACTCATCCAAATCTTCTCATAAAAATACCACAGAAGCTCCACATTTACCTTGAAATTGAAAATTAAAATTTATCATTTTTTTCTTATTTTTTTTTCATTCGTTATTTAATCCGTAAAGAATCACACAAACATTTTCATACTTCTTTTATCGTGTGGAATGGGGAGTGTAGTCAGGATTGGAGGGGTTGGGGGAGCCTGGGAGTCAATCGTCCTTACCCTTTGGATTTTGAAAGTCAATCCCTATCTCAATACCCTTTGGATGTTGAGAATCAAGCCCCATCCCCACTACCCTTTGGATGTTGAGAATCAATCCCCATCCCCACAACCATTTGGATATTGCAAGTCAAACTCCATTCCCACTACCCTTTTGGATGTTGAGAGTCAATCCCCATCCCCACTACCCTTTGGATGTCGCAAGTCAATCCCCATCCCCACTACCCTTTGGATGTTGAGATTCAACCCTCAAAATTCCTGACTACACCCCTGACACAAAATCTCATTATAAATGTAATCAAAATTGTAGTCAAACTGAGTCTCTTGATATAATTTCAAAAGAAAATCTAAAAATAAAATCGGGAATCATCACAAGTCCTCCCCACACCAACCACGTTAATTACATTCATTTTAAATCACAGCTAAGCTAATTAATAATCGTCAACGACACAATAGGGGAGTCCTTAAGAGACTTAATTTGTCTTTTGAGCTTCTTCAAATCGTCGCAGAGTCAAAAGACTCAAAAACAGTGAAAGTTTGTTGGATTCAACCTGTTAGTTTCCATAGCAATTTTTCCCATCCTGATTTGCATTTTTATGGATATAAACTTTTCGTTCCGTTCAGTTTTTTTTTTCGAGTCACTTTTCTGTCATTTTTCTTCTCTTTATGATTATGAGTCTCATAACGAAACGCAACGAGTGATGATAATAATTTTTTTTGTGCTACTACTTTTTTGTGTGCTTTTTGAAAAAGACCCGAGTAGCACAATTTATTCGCCAGAGCTCTAACTCGACTCGAGTCGACGTTTTTATAGAAAATCCTAATAGGCTTCGAGCTCTGGTATTTGCTAAGGCTAAGCCAGCCAGAGTAAGCAAGACTTTCAGAGTCCAGACTCCAAAAGAACAAAAAGTCCGGACTTTATGGAGTCAAACTCCACTTTTTCCTTGTTGAGGCGCCTCCACTTTGGAAACTTGCCAACTCTGGCGTCGCCGCAAGAGCAACAAGGCATAAAGTGGCCTTGATGCCACCGTAAATCTGATTTCGACCATTTTTACGACTCGTTGCATTGTGCCGCTCGGGATAAAGTTGAAATTCAAATGAAAAACTTTGAGTTAATTTGGTTGTTTTGGCTCAATGTTGCTGTGGAAGAAGTAAATAACTTCGAAGATACGGAGCTTGAAATGAATAACGAATTAATTTAGAGTAATTTAGAGCTTTTGAAGCTGCATTTTAATGATTTTTGTGAAGAAATTTTGAATTTTTTTTAACTAGAATTATAATTAGGGCAGTGATGGACAACCAGGACACCTTGAAGGCCGATTGTTTCTGATAGACATCTTGAAAAGTAATATTGCGGATATCCTGATTGCGAAATATCATCAATAGCTCAGTAGGTAAGAGCATTTGACATGTAATCGAGAGGTTTTGGGTTCGAGTCCTGCTCGAGCTATAGTTGATGGGAATCGTACTTTTTTCACTGCAAACTTACTTCAAGTAAGTTCGTCAATATTCAAAATTGAGAATCGAACCCACGAACTCACAAAAAAGTGAGCACATATCCGTTTTGTTGCCTAGCCACAACACTACAGAGGCATTACCCTCAACCAGGCAAATTTGCCTATATATGACTCGATGCGCTGGATTCTACTCTGGTTAGACACTACACGATTTAACTTGATTTGATTATTTTATAATTACAGATTTATTTGAATTAACATTCCAAAAATTGGTTTCAAATTACTTCAACACAAATTTTCAAAAAGTTTTTCTTTAAGTTTTTAAAACAAATTGAATAAATCCGAAATTTAAATTCACAAAATGACAAATAAAGTTCAACAAAATCAAAATATTTAATTAAATTTTCTCTAAAATCACAATATATCAAAATTTAAACAAACATTTATTACAAAAACAAAAATATTTCTCAATAATTTCAATTAAACATCACAGAAACTCCTCAAATGCTTTTCCATCTTTATTATCTTATTTTTCCATTTTTCATGCCAATTAAATTAGAATAAATTTTTTATTGTATTTTATTGTATTTCATCCTGTCCCGGAAATTTTAATAGCAACAATTTCGTTAGAAATAGCTTGCAAATCATTATTTTTCTATGACAGCAAAACTAGTATAGACGTGGTCACACGTGACCGGCGGAAGCGCATTTTCTATTAAAGACAGACATGTCCGTCTGGACAAAGTGCGGTCGGTCCTGTAAGGAAAATGCGCTTAAAATTTATTTTTAGCGCATTTTTGAAAATTTTTTCAAAAAGGTAGCTTAATAAGACACAATGTATGTCTGTTCGGCTGACGATAAAAGCTTTTTATCTAGACATCGTAGAGAGCTCGGAATAGTTTTAAAAGTTCAGTTCCATAAAGTTATTGCGGCCACGGGCATTTAAAAGTTTCAAATCTACGCATAAATGCTATAATTAACAAATTTTCATTTTCATATTCAGCAACAACAAAAACAACAACACGTTTTTTCATTGTTTTACAGTGTTCTTCAATGTTTTTACAGTGTTTACTGAACAAAGCACGATTCTCTCTTCAAACTTAATACTAAGTATGAATTTTTTTTTGACCGTTATGTGGTTTGAATACTGAAAATCCGTTAAAATGATGAAGTTCTTAAATTTCTAGTATTGTGACTTGGAATTTACTGGATCTTGTTTTGTGGGTCTGGAAGTGATCTGAAACTTACTGGATCTTGTTATTTAGATCTGGAAGTGATCTGGAACTTGTTAATTAGGTCTGGAAGTGACCTGGATCTCAATGGATCTCTTTTTGAGTAGGAAACTCAATATCTTTTATCAATTACTGATCGCTGGGACAAAAATGCGCTTAAGTCCCTCGATCAATAACACGAGGACTTTTGTAATTTTTTTAAATGACGTAAAATTATTGCGTGATTCAATCGTGCGTGAAAAATGAAAAAAACTTTCATAATGCAGTCATAAAATGTTAATTATTTTCAGTTCTAGTTTCGTTTAGTTATCTTCAAAATTGATGTGCTGGTTAGTTTAGTATGATTTATAGACATGCTTTTAATAATTTAAATGGTTATGTACAAAACTTAAAGTAGACGGAAATTTAGTCGACTGCTGTAAATAGTTGCTGAAAGTGGCTGTTGAGTTATTTGTATTTTAAGGGGCATGCAATTGCGCAAGATTTATTTCGACTCTAATTTCAATTAATTTTGACAAAATCAAGTGAAATTTTGAATTGGTTTTGGTTGTTGTTGCAAAATATGGACCCAATACGATGATGTATTTCAAGGGGCATGCAACTATGCAAAGCTTTTATATTAACCCTAACTTTGATAAATTTAGACCACATTAAATGAAATTTGGGATTCAAGCTTAGTGACTGTTCCTAAATATGGAGCCAATGACACGATGTAGCTTGAGGGGCATTTCAAAAAATAGTTTTGAATTTTTCAGATTCACAGCTACTCCAGAAGTCAGACAAGTTAACAAATTAAAACAAATTATGAAAAATCTTAATTTGCGTCATAAAATCTTATTCCTAATTAGCAAACAAAAAACTCAAGTTCCTTGTCATAATGACACAAAAAATATTCCCGCATAACAATTCCCCAATCCCGAAAAAGAACAGACATAAAATTTAATTTCTTTATCGCTTCCAAAATGAGCAAGGTGAAAAAATCCTTGAATTTATTTCCACCTTATTAATTCAATTTAAATATAAAGTCTAAAGTTGCGCTTGTAAGGAATTGAGATGAGTGGAATTTACAGGAGATGTGACGGTTGGGAGAAAAGTAATTTCTCATGATAAACTTTGTTGACGAGATGATTTTAGCAAATAAACTGCAGTTTATTTAGAAACTTTTTCGTCTTAAAAAATGGGATGAAAGTTTGGTGGATCAGGTGAATTGGATGGGAAGTTGGAGCGCATAAAATGGAACTTAATAGGAATATTGGCAATAAATGCACCTACCCCTACCCTACCCCACTATGCTTTCTCGAAATCCCGGTCCCGATAAATTTTAGGGAAATCCCGGGATCCCGAAAAAAGATACGGTGTTAAATTGCGAAAATACTACAAAAAATGAATGGGATACCCCGGCAAATCCCGATTCCGATCCCGATAGCGAGAAAGCATACTACCCACCCTTACCCTATTCTTTCCATGTCATACATGTACTTAGTGTTGAACCTGATTTCAATAAAGCAATTATCCTTTACTAATGCACCAAATAATAGGTACTAAGGATAAGATGCACCGTGTGTACACCGAGATACTTTCTACCACCACCCCTACAACTACCCCTCCCCCCAGGACCCACGTACTTGGATCATTAACTTCAGAATATGAAGAATTCAGTACCTCAACATTGCGAATATTTGGACTATCTTCCTGATAATCCAGACCTGCGTTATACTCTCTTAATCACACACACAAAAACACTTAGTTAGCAACCTTGCCGTCAGCATCCAATTTTACAACAATATCGTACCAAAATCCAAACTGCAAACACATCATCTCCCAAGAACATCTCACGAAGTACAAAAAAAAAAAAAAAACAATTTCCAGCACAAAAAAAGTAATCACTTTTTAACTTCTTTCCATCTTATTTTAAATTTTTCTCATCTTTTTCGGTATGCACAGAAGCTGATTTAAGATTTCTGAGAAAATTTCATTAAGTAAGTCATCTCGGGAGCGACAGAACAAGTTGAAATAAAAAAAAATGTAAAATTTGCAGCATACAAGCAAATAAATCAACTCAAACATCATCTCACGTTTACTTTGTGTATGTAGACAAAAAGTTTCATCCTGACAAGAAATTACTGCACGGTAAACGTGACATTATTTCTCATAAGATCAATGATGAATGTCTTCTATGAATATTTGTTAAAAATACAAGTTGAGGAAGTCAGAATAGATAGAAAGTTCATCAATGTCATGATTCATTAATGCTGTGGTTGTAATACCTCTTTGTGTGGATTGCGGAAGAGATCTAAGTGAAGCTGCTCACTTCATACTGTGAACTTAAAGAGTATTTGGAAGAGATTTTGAATATTCAAAGGATTTTAAAAGTTTTTAGAAGAATTTTGAGGTTAGATTTGATATTTTTTAACTTTTGATGTTTAAATTTCTGTATTTTGAAAATCAAATCTTACTTATAAATTGAGAAAGAATCAACTTATAACCCACAAAAACGAAAATCCTCAAAAAATTGTTCTTATACTTCACAAGAGGAAAGTTCCTCCACTTCGAAAAGTTTTTATCAATTTTCTCAAACTTCTCAGCACAAAATCTCCTCAAACTCAACTAGAATCTCACCAAAAAAGTAGCAAAAGTTCAACAATATCAATTCCAATCTCATTCACCCAAAAACAACTTGTCAAAACTAACGTTCAAAAAAAAAGTTCATCCATTATGCAACAATGCGCTAAGATGTAGATAAAGGAAAAATCTACAATACAAATAGAATTGAGTGGTAATATGAAGCATGTATGCAATGATTTATTACTACATTTAAAGTTAGATATTTTTTCCCCTCAAATGATTTATGTTGCATCCCGTAGAAACAGCGAGAGCATTCATGTGAAACTATTGGAATTTTTGTTCCTCAGGAAATGCATCAGGAGATGAATTATGAGGAAAGTTCTTGTTATTTTTTTTTGTTCTCATTTTATTAAACTGTTTGTGGATATTAAAGAGTTGAAACGTGCAATTGAAGAGAGTGAAACAAACTTAGTCCATAAAGTGTATTGAAATTAATGATGATGCTGTCTATGCTATAATTAGCCAGATATTTATATCAAAAGTAATTAAGACTCAAAGGCCTCAGGTTATGAGCATCATCATTGACACTAAAAATAGCATTAAGCGGATCTTCTTAAAGGGTTGTTGGCTTGTTATGTAATGCGGAAAATGGATCTTTTGACAATTTTCTGCGAAGGCAATAGATGTCTTCCGGAGCCATATCTCTGAGGTGTTGCCTCCGCTTGCCCCACGCCCTTCCAAAGAGAGTTACGTCATAAGTAAACGACCCCCAATCTACTAATTTTTCCATCTCTTTTGCTTACTTTTTCCATCATTTTCATTTACTTTACTCACTTTTTGGAGCATTTTTGATGATTTAGTTGAAATATTGTCAGTCTGCTTTGAACGGCCAGTTATTACGATCATGGGGAGGGCTCGTCGTTCTGCAATGTAATTAGTTAACGGCCCCTTTGTAGATTAACACTTAAGTTAGTCAAACGTGTGTATAAAGGACCTCAACAGCTTCAATATGTGTCAATAGAAGCCAACTTATCAAAAATGCGCTTAATGACTTCCCACCCCCCATAAATACCTTTCATACTCATTAACATATTTTCCCTCTTATATTTTACCACACAATTTTACTCTTTATTCTTTTTTCTCTCTGATCTAGACCGAAGTGGCTTTAAATAAGAGAAAAAAAAGAAAGATTTGAATCAATATTGATTAAACGTTTATGTGTGTGTGGAAAAGAAACAGAAGTGCAGATGAATATTGAGAGTTCATGAATATATTGACATTCATTTTATATGCATAATATTAATATCCATGTCTGTGAACTTGAAAGCGAAAAAAATCCTCTTGTAATTGATGAGGTTGAAAATATTTATGACGCATGGATGTCAGGTGATGATTTTTGTTGGGGTTATAAAATGTGATGATGTTGATGGATTTAGTCGTAAGGCTATTGACTTGATTGTTAATTTCAATTGAGACATTGATGATTTGATACTATTTAATATGCCAAAGGTGACAAAGGTTCTGGGTTCAATCCAAGAGTCATTTCTAATCTTAGGAGCTTATTTTTGATTTTACGTTTCTTGTTTCGTTTGTTGGATGCAGTTTTGAGGCCTTTAGCTCATAATGTGTCTCTACTGCTAGGTATGCAACGAAATACTTCTCTTTGGATGATTTTCTTAATAGAATTTTGCGCATATGTGTTGTAATTAGGTGCATTGAAGGGTAGATCACATCTTAAAAAGCACTTGTGTCCTTGCAATGTGCAGAGCTTGTCAGAGGTTCAGATCCCACTATAAACAGCAGGTACAGAATGGATGATGGGCAATCTATATTAACAACGCGGCACACCTTGTAGGCAAGCCTCGAGTAAGGTCAAACGACTCATAGCATTCCCAAAATATTTAAGTTGCACACTAGTGTGTCACGGCAAAAAGGTTGCTCTCTACTGGTCTAAAGTGATGGATTGGATGTTTTGAAAAGGATCCTCCGCTAGAGTCCTTAATATCCTGATTTGGCAGAAAGTTTTGAAGGATAGAGTTGTCTTTGGACATTCCTTATGCTCTACAATGTGCCCTTGTGCGCCCCAGCCAAGGAAGTAAGGAATTAAAACTCCAGCTCATAAGGCTGGATCCTTCAAATATTAAATACAGCTCAATTAAATACGTATAAAATTCCTAAATATAATTTACCTTAAATTCCATGAAAATAACTTCAAAATAATTTTCTTGAGGCTTTTTAAACAATTTTAGTGCAAAAAATCTATTGCAGAAAATTTTAGTCTGCTTGAAACTTCTCCGAAAATATTCAACAATAATAAACTTGTTGGATTTTTTTTTATGCATACAAATTTTATGCAAAATATCATGAATATTTTTTATGAACAACAAAATTATGTGATGGTTGAATTCAGAAGTTAAGAATGTGAGCTCATGTGAGGGTATTGAATGAAATATGTGAGAAAAAAATCTGAACTTGTGCATTGTTTGGGAAGAGTCGGTTCCATTGTTGAATGAATTTTATAACTTTTTTTTTTGTGGAATAATTCTTGTAGAAATGACGTAAAGTGTTGTGGGTTGAAGTAATGGACTCGGAAAGCAGATAATGCATTCATGGCTGAAATTATGGTAGCAGGTCGACTTGGGTCATGTGACTGAAGTACTTCGCTGGTCGTACGAATCAGCTATGATCCGTGGACCTTCTAAATAGGCGCCAAAAAGAAATTACGTCACTAAATCTATTTTGTTGACCATTCAATGGCATTAAAATCAGATTGACAACTTTACAGGCTTAAATATTTGTGCAATCTCATCAATTAAGCATTTATTAGCAATTTGACTTGATAAAAGTTGCATTTCAAACCGCAAGTTATGAAGATTGAATAGTTTGACATAAAGAGCTTAACTTGAAGAACGATTTGATCATCACTGGTAAAGAACATGGATGTGCTGAGATAAATTTCATACAAAATAACCCATTTTAAATCTAATCATCCTGCAAACCTTTCATTCTCACTCCGACCCCAAATAATCAAAATAATCTCAATTCTTATCAAAACAAAATGAAACACTCAACGAAAATTTCCTGCATAAATAAATCCTTTTCCCACATCCTCCCCTCTTCATCATTCTAATTCCATCTACCATTTCATATATACTCAGCTAGCCTCATCATATCACGTAGATGATGAAAATATCCTTGACATAAATTTATGTTTTCAGACATGTGATGGAATTTTTTTAAGCGAGAATATTTTTGTGATTTATAAAAAAAAAAATTCCTGCGGTTAATCGGAGGGGATATACTGTAAGGTATTTTATGGGAAAGTGTCTGTCGTGGCAGTTCTGATGGATTCTAGTGAATGAATTTTTTGGTTATTTTTAATTTCATGAATGAATGAGGAATTTGTGGCAGTCAATATTGAAGGTTTTTGGATGAATTAATTTTAAATGTTTTTTGGTAATTTATTGAAAATTCTGGAAATTTAGTAGGTGTGATTGAAGCTTCATTTTTAGAATCCATTCATGAATTGAGTCATTTATCCTCTTTCCCAGAAAGCACATGGTGTAGAAATGGATGAAAATCTGGTTTCAAGCCTGATGGAGAATTCAGGCTGGATGGGGGTCGGAATCCCACTTTTTGGAACGAAAATTTCAATATTCTATGGATTTTTCCTTCTGGAACTCGTGGTAGAGCCAAGGTAGAGCCTTTTTGATCTTTATTGCTCGAACGCTGCTTATCGCCCAGTAATTTCCCAAAACTCACATGCCTACTTTCAAATACTTCCTGCTTACTCTTCAATCTCTCCTATATTCATCTCATCAAAAACAAATTATCATTTTTTGATGAGTTTTACTTTAAAAATGCAAATTTTAATTAAGTTTAAATTTTAAAATATTTTTTTTCGTTACTTCTTTCAACTTTTTTTCTTTAACTTGAAAAGAATGAGAAAAAATATGAGTAAGAAGCAAAAAAAAAACGAGATTTCAAAGAAGAAGAAAATGAACATAAAAACCTATGTACATATAAAATATGCATCAACATCTCTTTTTTTTCCTTCTGTTTATTCCTTTTTATTCACACACACACACACACACAAAAGCCATTGAAAAGCTCTCTTTAGTCATCATGTATGGTGAGGATAGGGGTTAGAATGTCGATGTTTTAGATGTTCTGCTGGTAGGAGCAGAATGCTTTGATGTCAGAAGAAGTTGCTTTTTTCAATGAGTTATACTCATAAGTTGGAGTGGTTCTGATCCCACTATAAACTGTAGGTCTACTGAGTGAGAAAGTCTGGCACACCTTCACTCGTTAAACCATCAATATCCGCGAATCGCCCTAGCGCAGCACTCACTGGATCTCAACGATCTGAATAGCTAAAATGGTTTTTTTTAAGGATACTCATAAGTTCATATCACTAGATTTGATAAAGAGCTCTTGGAACAAAGCTGTTGATAGAAACAATGATTCATTTGGTGTTGGAAATTGACTAACGATAGCCAAAAATTTAGACCAATTACAGAAGACATCTGAGGAAAGCCATGAATAAAAAATAATCTGTACGGTCAGCGAAGTAAGCTAACCGCACAGTTAGTTAATAAGCTATAATCAATCGGAGTGTCTCAGTGGCGAAATGGTAAAGAACTTCGGCACCTAATTATTCCAACATGTCCCTATTGTGGGTTCGAAAGTCGACATGAACAGTTTATCACATGACCTTTTTCGAAACATATTTAGTGGAAACGCGGCTCATAGTCTGTCGTTGAAGGCTACATGCAACAATGTCATCAAGAAGTGATTCTGATTCAACTATGAACTGTGTAGGTCTACTGAGTGCAGAGGCCTACCGCACCTCATTTGTTAAACAATTATTGGCCGTTAAACGGCTATTATGCAGCTAAACGATTAATTGCTTCGCTAAACGGATAATTTGCTTCTAAATGGCTAATGCGTCACCATTGACCAGCGCTGACATAAGCAAAAATCTTCATACAAACCTATTAATGCTTTCCGATCTCTAGTAATTATCCCAAAAAATCAAATTCAACCTCAAAAAGCCTTAAGAGAGAACCCCCATCCACATCCCCAACCATCATACATAAGTACACACAGCAAGGTACTTTTTGTTCATATCATTTTTATTTCTCGAAGATTAAACTGCACAATAGTAACTATAAGCATAAAAGCTTGCTTGAAGTGTGGTACAGAATGGAAAAAGAAAAGAAAAATACAAATTTGTGTGCTTCATTTATGCTATAAGGCAAACATTATCATATTTTCATTATATGTACCTACCTATCTTCTCTGTCTACCTCAATGTTGCACTTGATACTTTTTTTTTGTTGTAGTAGCTAAAGCGCACTGAATTAACAAGTAACTGCCACTGCTGTTTTTTTAATGATTTTTCACTTCTTTTCATTCATATTCAGTCGATTATGGTAGCGGAAACGTTTAATGATATTGTAAAAAGACGTACCTACTAAAAATTTCACATTATTTCTTGTCTTTCTCATCCTTAATAGCTTGGTTTACTTTACAAGTCTTATTGTATGTACGAGAGATAAAAGCGACTATTTCTGTGGATTTTTGTAATGAATAAGGATATCTGACAACTGTTCTACTCATTTAATTTTTTAACAAGAAAATGAATAGGAATTGTTGAAAAGGAATTGTTGAAAAGGAAGTTCAATTTTGTAGTGCATTTTACTGTTCTGCTTAAGATAACTGATTCTTATTAAAGCTAGTAAATTTGAGGAGGAAATGTGAAAAATCTGGGAAAAATCTTTTGTTAAGCTATGTTAAATTTCTTTTTGTTAAGTTTAAGCATGAATCAGGTAAAGCCATGTTATAGAGCAGTGGTGGCAAACCTGTGTGTCGAGGTATACGAGTGTGTCTTTAAGGATTTTTAAGAATACCATGAATTAACTTTCATGTACGTCGTAAACGATTTTGATTTAGGCTTATCACTAAGGTTTGCCGCAAAAAATGAAAGGTTGCCCACCACTGTCATAGAATTTGGATAAATCACCCAAGGTCACTGCTTTTTAAGGTTAGAATTCCAATTTTGCTAGTAAATCTTTTTCAATTTGTTAAAGACATAAAAAATGCGCTATAGACAACCAAATAATGTGAAATTTCCTTACTTGTTACTTTTTATTATTATTTTCTTCTTCAATTTTCCAATAAAACGAATTTTCCCACTTATGTTTTTTTTCTTCTCTACTTTTTCGTCTCCTGCTGCTACTTTGTGGCTTATTTTATTGTGAAGCATAAAACATTTTTTTTATTATTTTTTCTCATCGATAAACAAAATCAATTTTTTTATTTATAAATATTTTGCTGTTATTATTTCATATATCCAGCACACACACAGAAGCAGACTTTTGGCATGAAGATTTTTATTTTATTTTATTTCACAGTTAATTTCTCACCGATTTTCTTGTTATGTTCACAAAACCGCAAAGTTTATTATGACACTGGTAAGCACACTGAATTATTATTATTATTATTATTTCTTGTCATTACACTTAATTGATGTCGATTTTAATTGATTTTTATGTCGTGACTTATATATAGAAGGAATAAAAATTGTTGTTTTAATTTTGTGGGTTTAGTGATGAGTCAGTGGATGGAAAATTTAAAATGTGGAGACTTAATTGATTTTCTAAAATGATTCTAATTATGCCAAGGTAGTTATGGGCAATTTGTGTAACGTGGCACACTAATGAACCGGCAAAAATGTCAGAAAATGCCATGAACCATATTCCGTGTGTGGTTCGGTCAAAATGTGTATGGAGTTTTCGACTTGTTGAAAAATCGGGATTTTGAGGCTTTGTCGGGACACAGTAGCAAGGTTGAAAAGTACAGTATCGTCCTGACAAAAATACAGCAGATGGAAGTCCTACTGAAGCCTTACCATCAAGATGTGCCGTGAGAAATAAAAGGTTGCTCACTACTGTGTTAAGGTTATTATTTGTTAGAATTTGTATAGAAGTGGGCGGCAATTTTTTAAGAAAATTGAATTGGAACAAAATATTTAAGAAATGAGGTCATTACTGGCCATTATGATCACCAGCTTCAGGAACAAAGTCCAGCTTTTTACGACACACCTGTAATCGCGTCATGAACTCCTTGATTTTCGGAAACATAGTTTGACCAGCATCAGTACTAAGCAACATTAGAAAAGTGTACTTAATCCAACAATTGGATCGCTTCTGGGTAATAGTCAGCATGGAGATAACGTCCAAATGCTAAATCAATACAGCATACTCTTTCGTTATTAGAATCGGAACCAAGATTTTGTGAGCAAATATGCAATACAGAACTAAAAGATAAATCCAGTTATTATGTACACGAACAGATTATAAAGCTCCTGAATTTACGTTCAAGATTAAAAGTTTCAAATTGACGTCAGAACTGTGATGTCTTAGCAGAATAAATTCTATGATATCGAGACTTATATAGGTGAATCTGCTAGTGCGATAGTAAATACTCTCTGGTCGAGTGACTTTGCAACAGACTAGAAAATCTGTATCATTATTTAGTGAGTATGAAGGTTCGATTCCCACAAGATTCTTGAATAGACGAAAATAATGCTCATGAATATGTTCAAAAATTGAGCATGCTTAACTATGTTGATTGAGTATCCTTATGAGAAAATGTCCTGTATTGTTTGTGCTGATAAGGAAGCTAGAGTTCTCAATATTTTGGATTGGAAGAAGTTATCGAAATATATTGCTGTATACAGACGTTCTTATAACGCGGCAATGGGCTCTGTGCACCACAACCAAAGAAGTAAAGTAAGTAAGTAAGTAAGTAAGTTAATAAGTAATCCTTATGGCTCATTTAGATGAGTATAGTCATTGTCTGCTAGAGATATCGATCTCTTAATCCATTTTATCTTAGTGTTGCCAAAAAGAAACGGATTCGCAGAATGTTAGCAATATTACAGGATTTATCCTTTCTAGGATTATAATGTAGCACTAATGATGATCTAATTTCTAAGTAATTTCATCCCATAACTTTAGACTTATGTACTGCAATAAAATATCATGATTACTTATAGTGAAAATGTCCTGACAACGATAATGCAACAATTCATTGAAGAAATTGAGAAAGATTCTTTAAAAATTAAGGAAATATGGAAGGAAGCTTTGAATGTTTAACAAGCTATTACTTGTCGTACCTATATATAAATCCCCTCACCTATATCTTAAATTTTCCATCCACCTCCTTGAAAAATTTATTGATTTTCAAAACTACCTTATCTATTTTTGTAAAATTTGCTAATACCTTAATGTGTCAATGTGCTTCAAAGTTTAATTGATTTTTAATGTTGACTGTCAAAAAAGAGCTTTTTTAAATAAAAGCTCAAAATGTGTGCTACGTACAACTTTTCCAATTTTAACCACAACAAAGTTTTGACACGAAACTTCCAATATTGACTGTTGAAAATTTATGAATGGATATTTTGTTGCTGTTATGATGGAAATTTATTGTGGTTTTGGAAAAATTTTCGATTTTAATAAAATAGTTTTTTGTTTTGAGAATTTATTATGGATTTCTTATTAAAATTTGAATAAGTGTTGAGATTTTGATTGTTTTAAACTTTTATTGTGAAAAATTGAAGAATTTTGAAGTTTTAAGTTTTTTTCTTCAAAATGTTATTTTATTTTTGAAATATTTTTTAAACTTTTTTGTGACAATTTGTGACGATTTATTTTTAAATTCTTTCACATTTTTGTAAAATTTTCATTAAGCGGTTAGAAAAATTGTCAGTTTTAGAGATTTCAGAAAAAGTTTAAATTTTAAAATTTAAAGTTTTTGATTTTTTAAATTTTTAGTTTCTTGATTTTTTTAAATCTTCAGTTTCAAGTTTTAAATTTTTTGAACTTTTCAAATTTCAAATTAATTAAAATATTGTTTTTTATTGAAATTTCAAATTTTTTATATTTTTAACTTTTCAATATTTGAACTTTCTAATTTTCGAACTTTGTAATTCTCGAACTTTTCAATTTTTGAAACTTTCAAATTTTGGAACTTTCAAATTTCAAATTTTCTTTGATTTTCAAATTTGATTTTCTTATCAAGTTTTTCAAATTTATTTTATTTAATTTTATTAAGCGTATTAATTTTTTTTTAAATTATTATTTTCACAATTTAAAGTATCTTCAACTAAGAACACATTAAATGTTACTGTTTACTGTGTGACATACAATTATGAATATACACGAATTTATCAAATTATTTTTGATGACTAACTATTAGAGCTTATTGTCCCCAACACACAGACTTTATTTTCCTAGAGATCGACTAGAAAAAAAATTGTTTTTATTTTATTATATTCAGCTATTATTTATTTATTTAGACACTGCATTTAAATGTTGATTTTTTATAGTTTTTTAATTGATTTTTTATTAAAAAATTTGAATTTTTTTAATTTTTAAAGCGCGAAAAAATCGTCTTTTTTTGACCAAAAAGCCTTCCGATCACATCAAATTCACCACCAGATCAGATCTTATGCCTGTCTAATCTCATAAATTATTCACTGTCGACTTTCCATAAAATTCATTAAAATTTATCAATTGTCCTTCAATTCTGATCCATAAAAATTCCAAATCAACAATCCAGTTCCAATTCTTTCGTCCACGACCAAAAAAATACAACAACAAAAAATGTCCACAACAAACGACTTTTTGTGGATTAATTGTAGTCAGTCATTATCACTACAATAATATCTCTATTTTTAATGCCTTTATTTCTTTCATTCACAAGTTTTAACCCGATATCAACTCTTCTTTCAGCTCTTCAGCTTATCCATCTTATCGCGATGATGTTCAACGACCAACTGAAAGAAACACGTACGATAAAAAAAAAAAATGCGGAGCAGAAAGGAACACAGAACAAAAAAAAATTGATTTGTTGCACGTTACTTTCTTTCCGTAAAACGTTTCCACTGTGCTGTACTGCTGTGTCTGACGATCGAAACTTTATAAAAAAAATATGGAATAGAAATTTTTTCTCCGAGTGCTGAAAATTCGCGCATGCTCTGGATATTTGTGACGAATTTAACGAATATTTTGTTATTTATTGTGTTGATTTTCGTGACAGCATGAGTTGCATGACGAAAAATAATTTTCATGTTGTGTGTTTTAGATTTAAAAATAAGAAGTTTTTTTGTTCCTTCTGTGACTTCTTATCTCATTTATGAGAGATTCATCGGTTATCCTAGTAAGTCATCTAATATGTTTTGCATTCGATTTGTGATTGATGCAAGTGTGATTTGATCTTGTGGGAATATTTGGTAGGAAGTCTGTCTGAAAGGGTCATGGGAAAAAATCAAGCAACAGACTGACATTAAGCCGGTATAAACTCAGATTTAGAGTGAAATTTTGGAAATTACCAATGGAGTTTTATCAAATAACCCGTGTGGGATTCAAACTCGCGTTCTACGATATCTGGTCGCATGCCCTTAACATTGCGCTATTGGGAGCTATCGGACAATATGGCAAAGTACCATATATAAATATTACACCTTCTTTATCCCTTACTACTTACTCCATCCAATAATATACCATAGATAGGCCATTAAATGAATCCTATTCCAACACTAATGAGCAATGCCACTTTGCTACCATTCAGTTTGTCCAAGGCTCTTGGCATTCAGTTTTAGATGAACTCTTGAGTTAAGTCCTACTACATGAATAAAGGTAAAAGCAATATACTCTAATTTGAAGGGTTATCAAAAGATGACGGTTCATGCTCTTAAATTTATATTTTAAAGTTTAAGTGTTGAACACGGCTTAGCTCGACCTAATAATCAACTACAGGGTGCAATTAGTTGACTACATGCCAATTTATAAACTTGACACATCATGGGAAGTTCCTCATTTATATACAGTCGGCTATCGAATAAAGTCCTCTTCACAACCAATTCTACTCAGGAATCTATATTATAAACACCCAATTCCTTTGCTGATACAAGAACGGAAGCCATGTGAAGCCAAAAATTGAGGGGTATCAAGGGGGATGGGGGTGTAATGTGAAGTTATGTGAAGCCGTGGGAAGCTATGTGAAGCCGAAAATTGAGGGTTATCAGGAGTAATGTACATTCTGAAGATGGGGCGCCACGGGCGCTCCCGATACTCTAGTAAGCTAATAGTCACCAAATCGACCTCAAAATTAGCGAACTTTTAAGTCTATTCAGGTCATCTTTAATCATTTAAGACCATTTTTGTCACAATTAATCCAGTAACAGCTGCAAATCATTCACTGCCATTACATCCGTACTTACTCTCAACCACCCGCAAAAGCTCTCAGAAACTTTTTTAACAAATTGAATCAAAACATTAAAAATAATTTCCTTAAATATTTATGATTCATTACAAAGTTACAGTCAATATTTTTACGGGTGTGGAATTGCATATTTACATCACATCTTAATGATGATGATGATAGCTCACACACATATTACACAGAAAAAAAAAAGTTCAAGCATGAAGAAGATGAAAGAAGGAGCTTATGCATGTCGAACAAATATTTTTTCATTCTGCACTTTGCTGACTCAAGTTCAAATAAATTTATTTATATATCCACTCAATTTTTTTCTTATCGTAAAGGAGGGGAAAATTTAGTTTTGTTAGATGTACAGCATAGATATATGTTTATACAATTGTAGATTCGGTCGCACTCAGTTGCTCGTTTGCTAACTTTGCTATGTATGCTTTTCAACGAGGTCAAAGCTTTCTTCGATATTTTCTTTTTAGCTATTTGCACTTGCTGGAATGTGGATGGTTTGAAAAACTAGGAAAGTTTGGGGGGTTTTACTGATTTTTGAGGTTATGGGCGCATTTTTTTGGACTTTTTTGAGTTTTTGCAAATCAAAAATTTTAAAATTGAAATTTTTGAAAATAAAAATTGTAAAGTTTTAATTGAAATATTTTAAAATTTTGAGAATCAAAATTATGAAATTTTTAAAAATTTCAATTCAAAAAATTAAAATTTAAAAATTTAAATGTAAAAACTTAACTTAAAAATTGAAATTTGAAGATTTTTTCAAATGTTTCAAATATTCTTGTTTCATTTAAATTTTCAAAAACTCAGGTTTTTTAGATTTTTTAAAAAACATTCTAATTTTTTTAAATTTTCTATAATTTCAAATTTTACTAAATTTCTTAAATTTTAAAGGTTTTTAAATGAAATAGCTCAAATTTTATTAAAAAAAAGTTAAATGAAGAAGATGAAAATTCAGGAGCTTTGCATGTCGAAAAATTTAAAATTTTATTAAATTTTGAAAAGTTCAAATTTTATTCAATTTTTCGAAAATTCAAATGCTTTAAAAATTTTCGTTTTATTGGATTTTTTCGCACTCAGTTGCTCGTTTGCTAACTTTCTATTTTTTTTTTTAAAAAATTCAAATTTCATTAAATTTTTAAAAATTTCAAATTTTATTAAATTTTTAAAAAATTCAAATTTTATTAAATTTTTTTGAATATTTTGAAAATTTAAATTTTAAAAATATTTAAGTGTAAAATTTAGTTTAAATTTTATTATATTTTTGAAAAGTTCAATTGAAATTTTTCAAATTTAATCCTTAAAATTGTATAACAGCCTACAAAATGCCAACTCCATCCAATTGCTAACCCACTAAAAATAGTCAATACAACTTAGTGTAAACTACTTTTTGTTATTTTTTTATTTCATTCTATTTATTCTTTTCCTGATGACTATATTCCGATGCTCTAAGGTAAATAAAACTTTCTTGTTGCTAACGAGCGAATTGCGAGCATGAAAAAAAGGAAGTAGAAAAAAATTGCTCAATACGACAAATTTCGCAATTAAAAGTTATGTAACTTAATCAAAGGAAGTAGCAGTTGAAGGAGATAAGATTTAGAGATGAAAGGAATTATTTTTTAAATTGATAGAAATGCACGATGAGTTTTTGATGAAATTTCTTGAAATTTTTTAATTCTTTGGTATTTTAGGGTGAGTTTGGAAACTACGTAATGATTTAGGGGTTAAAACTTCAAATTTAAATTTCTAGCAGAATTTTAGCTTTTTGGAAGACATTTAGAAGGACAAATAAATTTATTCCTTAGAAATCCTCCAAAATGACAAGAATCCAAGCTAGACCAGAAAAATAGAATACAACTTAGTGAAACTAGGAAATTTTTTTTTTTATTTCATTCTATTTAGAGAGAGAGAGATGACTATATTCCGATGAGAGAGAGGAAGAGAGAGAACTTTCTTGAGAGAACGAGAGAAGAAGAGAGAGAAGAGAAGAAGAGAGAGAGAAAGAAGAGAGAGAAGAGAGAAAGAGAGAATTAGAGAGAGAGAGAGACTTAGAGAGAAGAGAGAGAGAGAGAGAGAGAGAGAAGAGAGAGAGAGAGAGAAGAGAGATAAGAGAGAGAGAGAGAAAAGAGAGATGAGAGAGAGAGAGCGAGAGAGAGAGATTTTTTAGAAGAGAGAGAGAGAGAGAGAAGAGAGAGAAGAGAGAGAAGAGAGAGAGAGAGAGAGAAAGAGAGAGAGAGAGAGAGAGAGAGAGAGAAGAGAGAGAAGAGAGAGAGAGAGAGAGAGAGAGAGAAGAGAGAGAGAGAGAGAGAGAGAGAGAGAGAGAGAGAGAGAGAGAGAGAGAGAGAGAGAGAGAGAGAGAGAGAGAGAGAGAGAGAGAGAGAGAGAGAGAGAGAGAGAGAGAGAGAGAGAGAGAGAGAGAGAGAGAGAGAGAGAGAGAGAGAGAGAGAGAGAGAGAGAGAGAGAGAGAGAGAGAGAGAGAGAGAGAGAGAGAGAGAGAGAGAGAGAGAGAGAGAGAGAGAGAGAGAGAGAGAGAGAGAGAGAGAGAGAGAGAGAGAGAGAGAGAGAGAGAGAGAGAGAGAGAGAGAGAGAGAGAGAGAGAGAGAGAGAGAGAGAGAGAGAGAGAGAGAGAGAGAGAGAGAGAGAGAGAGAGAGAGAGAGAGAGAGAGAGAGAGAGAGAGAGAGAGAGAGAGAGAGAGAGAGAGAGAGAGAGAGAGAGAGAGAGAGAGAGAGAGAAGAGAGAGACAGAGAGAGAAGAGAGAGAGAGAGAGAGAGAGAGAGAGAGAGAGAGAGAGAGAGATAGAGAGAGAGAGAGAGAGAGGGAGAGAGAGAGAGAGAGGTTTAATAGGAATCTGTCAACTCCGCACCTTAGATCCTACTCAATTCACGTCCAGTAAAGTCACATACCTCAATCTATCACTCCAAGAGATGATACAACTCACTTTGTAGTTTGCTGCATGCACCAAACTTTAAATTCAATTCTACATTAAAGAGAATCAACAAGACAACACCAAACAAGCAGCCCAAAAAACAAAGTAGATAAGTGAAACGAGCAATCTGCTGACACAAAGGCAAGGTAGAACAGTTATCACATAATTACAACACAGAAAACTTTATCGTCTTTCCGAATCGGATAGTTGCAGGTTGTTGATGAAGATTGAAATGCTTGAAATGAATGTAAACTTTTTCATTCATTTTATTCATCCCCTTATGCTTCATGCTTGCCACATAACCATCTCATTCGCTCAATCTACCTCTTTTTTTTACTTTTCTCATTTTGAGTGGCTTGCTGTGTAAATTTGCCATGTTTTTCAATTGCTGCAGCAACATTTTTCCATCAACTTCATCTTCATCTCATGAGCTTGTACAAATACTGCAAACAAAGAAGAATAAGTGAATTTTTTTTTTTTTTGTGTAGTTTGGCTTTTTGAGATGGAAGTAAAAGAAAAGTTTCTTTTGGAATAGTTTTAGACTTGTGAAAATAAAGTTGGGTGGCATTGAAGAGAAAGTTGCAGTTGTGTTCTTTTTGAGAAGATTGAGAAGTTTAAAGGTTTGTGTTTGCTTTTTTGCAAAATTAGGAAAAAATTGAATTTAAAAAATTGAAACTTAAAATTTAAAACTACTCAAATATCATAATTCGGTTGATCCAAAATCTGGTGCCATGCCGGCGTGATCATGGCAAGGTGTCGGATTTTAAACGAGTCAAAATTATTAAAAAGTTTGGAATTCTCGAAATAGATAAAATTTGAGAATTTTCAGAAAATAAAAATTGAGAATTTTCAAAAAGAAATAATAATTAAAAATTGTGGAAAAATAATTGTGATTAAAAATGAATTTTAAAGATCTTTCAAAAATTGAAGAACTTGTGATTATTTTAAATTTTCAAATTTTTGAAAAATTATTTTTTAAATTCCTAAAAATTTTAAAGATAATTTACGAAAATCAGATTTCTAAAATAGGTAGTTTGAAATTATCAAATTTCTTGAAATTTTTAGATTTTATAAAGTTTCTGAAATTTTTAAAACTTTTGAAAATTTTAAAACTTTTTGAAAATTTTGAATCTTTTGAAAATTTTAAATCTTTTGAAATTTTTAAATCTTTTGAAAATTTTAAAATTTTTGAAACCTTCAAATTTTTTGAAATTTTTAACTTTTTTAAAATTTTTATTTCCTTTCAAATTCTTAAATTTATTCAAATTTTGGAAACTTTTAAATTTTTTCAAATTTTTAAATCTTTCGAAATTTTTAAATCTTTCAAAATCTTTCACAAACCTTTTGAATCTTTTGAAATTTTTAAATCATTTGAAATTTTTAAATCTTTTGAAATTTTTAAATCTTTTAAACTTTTAAATCTTGTGAGATTTTGAAATTTTGAAATTTTTGAAAGTTTTTTTAAATTTATCAAAACTGTTTAATTTCTTTGTAATCTGTAAAATAAGAATTTAAAAATCCAACTTTCAGTTTATTATTCTTTAAATTAATTAATAAGTCTTCAATTTTAAGATTTTATATTTTTCTTCTCACTTCTCCAGTTTTTATTTATTCTCCTTTTTTAAAATTTTGTCTCCTTTTTATTTTATTTAATTTTCATCATTTTTCAATGAGTTATTTTCGATGTTAAATTTCAAAAAATATTCACCACAAACTCAACAAATGCTTAATACAATATTTTTTTCGATTATAATTCGTTATTTCCTTCACACAAATAAAAAAAAAAAGGTTTTCACTCATCACAAATGGAATCAGGGGATTGTTATCAAAGAATAAAGTAATAAAAATAACAAAAAGAGCAACACTTAAAGTACAAGTTTCTCGTTGCTTTTGTTGTTTTTTACGATAAAAAAAAAAAGTTCAGGTTGTTGTTTAATGTTCGTACTAAAAAATAGTAATTAATAATAATAATAATAAAAATAATAATACCAATACCAATAAAAATAATAATAATATTAACAAATATAGTCTAAAATTTTGTTGTTGTTCACTTATAGATCGACAAAAAAAAAAATACAAAAAAAAGAATTCAGACACGTATGTGCCGCAAATCAATCAATTTTTAAGTTCTTGGTGCCATTGGTATGATGATTGGATGTTCATATCCTGGATTTGGATTACGTGGTTGATTATTCCATGATGGAATGTTCCAATTTGGAAATTGTTGATTCCAATTGACCATACCACCTGTACGACATCCAGCTGTAACTGGTGAATCACAAATGTCTCTTACTGCATTCCAATGTTGACCCTCTGGACATGTATATTCAAAAGCTAATCCACTATCGCATCTGTAGTAACGTCCGCAGTCATTCTCATGTGGCAATTGAACTTGTGTACGTGCATCTGAAATCATTGGACAACGACGATCTGGACGGCCAATTGGATTTGATGGATTATTTGGTTGTGGTGGTTGAACAGGACGAATTGGTGGAATTGGTGCGACAGTTGGTGCTGTTGGGAATTGTGGACCATCAGTGACTTCACTTGGAATGGTTGGTGATGGAGTTGGAGCATTTACTGCTGGTGCTGTTGTTGCTCTTTGTGTTGTTGTTGGTGGTGCTTGTGTTGGATTTGGTGGTCTTGGATTTGGATTTGGATTTCCATTTCCATTATTTCCACCTGGTGGTGCTGGAGTTGGTGCTGGTGGTCTTGGTGCTTGAACAACTGGTGCAGATGTTGGAGCGACTGGTCCTCTTGTTGTTGGACGAACTGCTGATGGTGGTGTTGGTGCTCTTCCTGGTTGATTTGGTGGAACTCTTGGGGCAACACCGTCTATGAGTTGTAAAATAATTATTAATTAATTTATTTTAAGAAGCAAGTGCCAATTATTGCGCATTTGACGTAGAAAAGGAAGCAAAGCTGCACTTTTTCACATTTTCACTTCAACTTACTTTGTTGTGGGTTTGGACGAGCTGAAGGTACTGATCCAGGAGCTCTTGTTGCTCTTGGAAGAGCTGGTCCGCCAGATTGTGGTGGTGCTTGTTGTCTGTTTGGTCCGCCTGCAGGAGGTGGGGCTGGTCGTGCACCTGGTCCACCGGATGGTGGTGCTGGTCTCGTTTGACCTGGTGGAGCTGGTCTAGCTTGGCCGTTTGGACCTGGTGCTGGTCTTGGTGCGCCACCTTGTGCGCCTGGTGGTGCTGGTCTGGCTCCTGTTGGTGGTGCGGGTCTTGGTGCTTGTGCATTGCAAATGCTTACCGCAACGGCAAGCAGAAGCAATAAAGAGACACAATTTCTCATTGTCAAATTTAAGTTCCTTTAATTTTCTATCTTATTTCCTTTATTACGATCTATAAGCACCAAATGCCTAAAATAAAATGACTAGAGAATGTCACAATCATCAATTTATTTATATAGGAACAATGAATTCTTATCAGTTTCTTTATTTTAACACAAGTGTTTTTTTTGCCCGTGAGAAATTCTTTTTAATTGATGCGTGTGAGAGGATGTTATGGGAAGTTAGACTCAGATGATATCGATTTGTATGGATGTAGGAAAAAAAATAGTTTCAATACTGAGGAATTGTGGATGGTGAGGTTGTGTTGGTGTTGGTAATTTTGAAGAAATTTGTAAAATTCTTTGAATTATGGGACTTTTTAGAGAACTAATCACTGAGTTATTAAGGAATTGATTGAAATATCAGTTCTTAAAACTTCCTTAATGTCATATAATGAATTTGGTTTAATTTTTGAAGTTTAATGATTTGAGCTTGAAATTATTAAACTTATCAATTTTATGTCTAGATCTTTGTGGAATCTTTCACTGGTGCAGTGCTGTCCAAACTGTGTACCGCGACTCACTAGAGCAGTGGTAGACTACCTGTGTGCCGTAGCGCACTATTGTGCCTCAAAATGCCATGAACCGTACGTCATGTGCAATGTCGGTCAAGGATTACCATCAAGGTGTGCCGCGAAAAATAAAAGGTTGACCACCACTGCACAAATAAGTAATCGTAACTTTTTGGAATTCCATGAACTACATCTCGTAGCTTACCGCCTAGAAGTGCTCAAACACAAAAAAAATATTGAACCACACTACAATAGTGCAACATATTCATGATCTACAGAAATTTCAAAATGCAAAGCTTCGTTGGAAGTAAATTGAAATCCATAGAGCAATTAGGAACTTAAGTATTAATCCAACTAATCCAAGCTCATATTAATCCTTTCAACTTTTTAAAAATTGAATCATTTAAACTCTAAATTGTCATAATTATGACGTAATTAATGTCTAACATCATGTCCTGTCAAGTTGTCGGAACTACCAAATCTTATCAGTAAAATTATTAGCGGAAACAAATATATTTTAAAAAATTTTATGTCTAAATACAGAAACAAGTCAACATCAAAGAGTAATTTTGCCGAACTATGCGTGTAGCTACATTAGTAAAAGGTTTGCATTTTTAGGGGTATTATTTTGTCTAAATAATCCCTTGTGGACTAGGCTATAACTAGTTGAAGTAAAATTAATATGCAGTCAATGATTAGTTCTGACGTATTTTCGTCCGCTCGCTTATAGTGTCATTTGCTATGAATCATGATCATAATTGCATTTGTTCCAAATTTGTTCCAGTGAGTCATAGACAAAATGTGTGCTTTTTGCTACTCTATTACCATGCTTTTTGATTTCTCATAAAGTTGTGGAACTGGTCAGTTCCGCATTCATGATGTCCTTATCTTCGATAAGCGGTTGTTCACTTATAACGTTCAGGAAGTGGAAAGTAGGGCGGAAAATCAATGAGTTGGGGGCTTTCCTAGAATATTCCATAAACGCTTTGTTAATTACCCAAGGTTATCCTATGCTGTATATTCTAGGGGTAGAGCAAAGTAAGGGCAAGTGAAGTAGCCCTGCTTACCATGATTTTCCAGTTTTAATCCAAGATTTTCCAGTCTTGTGAAATAAGTGAACAGCTCATAGCCTAATCAGACACTAATTAGTGAAGGTATGACTCTTGATAGTCATACTAAACTCTACAGAGCTCAACAAATGCGCATTAGTCACACTTCCATAAAATTTTCTTACTCTCCCTATAATATTCGTCATTATTATCTTTAAATACACCAAAAATACCCCAACAAAATTGTTCAACAACTTTACTTCCAATTCCAGTTAATTAAAAACATCAATTTTTGAAAATAATTAGGGAAAAAAAAGATCATAATGAGATAAATGGTAGTAAAACCAGCACCAACAAATTTACAAAAGCAGTCAACACAAATTGTCATTTTCGGTTCCTCATTTACTTTTATGTCGCCTCCATTGATGTCGCTTGTAGGCAATTACAAAGTAAATTACTCAAAAAAAATACAGTACAACATGAATTGATAAGAAGTTGTGCTGTGCTGCGTAAAAATATTAACTTTTATGGACGTTCGTGTGCTGAAATAATAAAAGAAATTGACTTTATTTTGTACATTTGGATGTGAATTTTTATTCATGAATCATTTTTCGTTTACAAAAACAAAATTTCGGGAGGGAAAATAAAAAAAAGGAGAACAACTGGAACTGAGTGGAAGTGAGGAAAAAAAATGTTGGTTATTTTAAGAACATTTTAAAGAGTTCTCGGCGTTACACAACGAACATTTTGTTGTTGATCACAGAATGTACGCTGAATATTCCATAAGAATCCAGGTGGACATTCCAATTGTACAGCACGTCCAGCACTGCATTGATAGAATTGTTGACAATCATTTCGGTGTGGGAAGTAAACAAATTCACCGGGAACATCAAATGCTGGACATTGGAGGAAGTTTGGATTTGGTTCGATTGGTCTTGGACGGCTGATTGGCTGGATGCAGTCTGAAAGATGTTCCTGCTCACATGATTGATGTGCATTTGACCAGAATAGTCCACTTGGACATCTCAATTCCAATGCTCGTCCCTCAAAACATCTGAAGAAATGTGTACAATCCATTGGATTTCCAAATACTTCAGGTCGATTATCGGATGGTCCACGTGGACATCGTGCGTCAAATGACTGACATGCTGCTAATCCAACGAATGCCAAAAGTACGAAAAATTTCATTTTTGCTCTGATTTTTTTATTTCTCCTTCTACTTCAATTCGATGCTTTTCCTTAATAGAAAATTTGCAGAATAACTGAATGGCTTTTAATAGTCGCTCATATTTATTGAAAAATTTGACGAGATAGATAAGAGGAACGTCTTTTTGATACAGAAAAAATAAAAAAAAAAAATGGCTGAAGAGGAACAAAAGATAAGAGGTGAAGCTACACATATTTATGGGTTGTGTGTTGATGTAATTGATGTTTGTAGAGTTAGGAATTGAGGATTTAATGGTGAGAAGAAGCGCACGAATCTTGGCAGGCAAACTTATTTGTTTTCTTATGCTGTATAGTTTTAAAATATTTTAGGTTTGCACCCGTACACATCAAACTATCCCGATTAGAACACATTCAAAAGTTGTTGACAAATTCGCAAATTGACCGACATTTTCCTCGACATTTAATGCCTTCTTGACCACGCGGTAGTTATATTTGAATGCAATGCATTGGGTTATGCTGCAAAACACACTAGTATGTCACCCTGTTTGTAACCAAACTCTTCAGGTGTGACGTAAGAATTATTAAAGCACAACAAATTGTGTGTCGTATTCAGAAAACTTTGTAGGTCAATGGCTTATATACTGTCAATAGTTAATTAAAGTAAGCATGCTGCTAAGCTTCAGATTTATCCAGATATCGTAACGACATGTATTTGATTCTTCCCCGGTTCCGGTTTCTCGGCATTCGTCTTCCACTACAGCTTCACTTGGTGTGAACTCTGGGGTAGGGCAAGAATAGGTTTATGGTAAGTGTAGATGCTTACCTTGATTAGAGTTAGGTATTGACACATACCTAAGTGTAGGTGTAGAGTTAACTGGAGCTAGGAAAAGTGTATACTTAAAGGAAGAGCAGGTTTATACTAAGAAATCGGTCAATAAGGCTAAAAATAATATAAACTTCCTTAAATATCAAAATCCAATCCCAATACAATTCCATTGGACATCTCACCCAAAACACCTTCAAATTCACCCTTTATTCTATCAAAACCTGCTATCAATTTGTGAAACAGATGGAAAATACTAAAGTAAATGACTTTCATTGACCATCACATACACACACGTACGCATTATGAATGTCTGATTGACATAAAAGAAAATATTATTAGACGTGAATTGAATCAAGATCAAAAGACGTTCATTTTTATGATGATAAATATTTTTACACATATTTTTTTTCTATTCTTACTATCAATACTAGAGTAAATAACGTAGGATTCTTGTCATATTGTAACGTATTATTGATTAAATTACTCAGCATTTCCGTTTTGATGATTTTATTTATTATTTTTTGGGAATTTGTTGTTTATGTATTAATGAATTGGTGATTTTTTATTACATTTTGAAAAACTATTCAGTTGAAAATATTTGACGTAAAGCAGGTGACTTATGAGGAAACTCATGTCAATGATAATGTAAGTGATAATGATCATCAGATCAATTTTACTTCCGAGTCCGGTTGAAACACAAAATTTTGATGAGTAAAACTGTGGATGAAATATTTTATAATTATTTCGTCAGTTGAACTTGAATGCTTGTTATGTAGTAAGGTGCCTGAGTGGACAACTTAATTTAATGCCATCAAGTGAAATTTAAGTCGGCCTACGGCCGGTTTTCGGTCATTTCTGTGCAGTATGTTTTCTGTATATGTCACCTTAACAGCCAAAGAGACTGCTTGTAGGTTCCGTGATGATCTTTCTGTACCATGAAAGCATAGTCATTGCCTGTTGAGGCCAAGTTGTTTATACTGAGTTGACTGTATCGACTATGATGAATTCGCAAAAATTCTCGATCAGATTCATAATCATAATCTAGAATCTTTCGTTAAAATTCATAATTATTATTCATGCGACAGTATGTATGTGTGACTGAAGAGCAATAAAGTGTCGAATTATTCTGGCAAATGGTCACTTTATGAACTTAATTCTAGCAACGTTTCAGAATAATCGGACATTTCATGCCGTGATCACAAGATAGTATGGCTGGGTATATCAGCAAAATTCACTACAGAGAGCGAAGCACCTGCCATTTAAGACAGTGGTTGCACTTTTTCATGAATATGAAATTTCCGTTGTTAATTGGTAGGTTTAAGCCAATGATAGAAACAGATTTAGGTGTCAACTGAGTAAGGTTATGTTTCACAATTGATCTGTACGGCAAACGAATTAAATAAGAATGAATTTGTTCCGATCGAATATCTTTATGTGCTAAAATAACATTTAAAAGGAAAAATCACCAAAAATAAAAAAAATCATCAGAAATTTTGCACTTTTGTAAGAAAAAAAAAAATATTTTATCATTAATACTATCAATTTTAAAGGTCAATGTCAACATTTACAAAACCTCAAACTGCTTAGACATACAAAAAGAACGTCATTGAATTCTATTTTCTTTAAATATTTCCACAGTCAATAATTCCAGTCATTAAAAAAATGAAAATAAAAAACGATAAAAATTCTCAAAATTCACAAAAATAAAATTCATCGCAAATAAATTATTTTGACATGAAAGAGAAATGAATCAATGAATTGAAAAAATTTCATTCTATTAATATCAGTACCATTGAACTCTTCAAGTACATCAACAGCATAGAACATAAAACATGTAAACATCGAAGATAGAAATGTTTCTATAAATAAAAACTAGATTGAATCATCGACATTAAATAAAAAAAATTCATTGAAACTTTAGTGCTATAAAAAATTGATATCATCAATGCATGCATGTAGCGCAATGTGCACATTACAAAACAATAAAAGAAAAATATTTGCAATGTACATCAAAACAGCAAATGTACACATTACACTAGTATCAAATTCTACTATGCATAATATTTACTTTATTTGTTTCTGTAATAAATTATTCATATGGAAATTGAAGTTGCATAAGAAATTACTTGAACTAGTTCATTAACAGGGGTATAGCATGTGATAAGATTCTAGGAATTTATGGTTATTAATAAATATTAGAATAGGCAAAATATGTAAATTATGTCAGATAATCATAACATCAAGAATTTATAGCTTAGTTATTCATCATATCCGAATGACACGATGCAAACAGAGCTCGAAGGCGACTTGAATTCAGACTTTTCCATTCAGAGTTCATATGTAGTCGACTTCTAGCTCTGGATTCGACAATTTTTAATTTTCGCCATAATAATGAATCAAATACTGACAATACTTTACCGTTTGGTTACCTTTGCGACTATTGATGCAACGATGTACTGGTTCTATTAATGTATCGACTGTATCATGTTGCTCTGGATAGTTATTAATTCAGTAACTAGCATTGTTACCAGACCTTAGCATTTAAATCCTAAATTTCAGTTTTTATTGAAATCAATTTTGCACTTTTGACTACGTAAAAATTCGTCATCCTTTAAAAATACCTCATCTTAGAGTCGCAATGGTGTCGAGAAAATCGATATGGAATTCAAAAGACATTATTTATGGGTTCCAAATTCCACAATGCCAATAAATGACTGCAAAAATAAGTTTTATCTTACTTTGTATATCGAATCAGACAAAGAGCATGCTTTTAAGAGATTGTTCTATTTAAATGCACTTGTTGAGCATGCTTGCGAATGTACTCTCAGCGAACTCTGATCTTGAGTGGATGATCTTTGTCTGCTAGTGTTAATCTAACTTAGATACGACATAAAGTTAACGTGACTTTGACATGATGCCGGATTTATATCGAAGCCGACGCCAAATTAGAGTCATATCAAGTTTCAGTCGACCAATTCTGTTTTAAGCTCTGCCAATTCTGATTTCGAGGAAGTAGAAATCGAACCTTCACCTATTTAATAGATTTTCTTGGATATTCATCTTCATGGTGCAGTGAAGAACTTAATTCCATTTATTTGATTCAGAAATAGCTAACTTTCTAACTAATTTACTTACTTTTCTGATCATACCGATCAATTGTGATTCAAAGCCTCCCTTAGATGGTGCATGAAGCTACCTCTATCGCAGAGTACCGTTTACCCATAACCAATACAAACTGCATTACTTAACTAATAATCCAGTAACAGTAAAAGCAGACTGTGGAAATCTGAGCGTCGAAATCCTTCGACACTGAATGTCGAAGGATTCAAAAAACGTCGAAGGGAGTCGAAATTTTAAATTAATTTTAACCGTTATACAAATCGATGTAAAAATCTGTAAATTTTCGATTTAAACTGTCACATGAAGCTTGATTTGTAATTACACGACAAAAATATGATTCAAAGTTTAAGAAATAATGAATTTCATAACAAATTTTTGGTTTTCTTAATAATAAAACGAAGGAGGAAGTTTTATAACGGTTAATTTAAATTCAAAATAAACGGTCATTTATATTTTTGAAAATAAAAATAACGGCCATCTTCGACATTTCCACAGTCTAGGTAAAAGGTTCAATGTCTTAAATTAACCGTTAAACCTGATAAAACCCTCATTAACTGTAATGCCATGACAAATGACACATGACAATTTAAATAATAATTAACACCCCAGATTAAAACCAAATAATTACATTGAATCCCAAGGAGATGTACATAAAGTGAAAATTTCCCATTATTATAATTTTTTACAACAAAAGCTTTACTCATTATTGTAAGCTTCTTCTTTGTCATTTTTACTCACAAATCCGACATTCCCCTCTCATTCTCTTTCTCATGATCATCCGTTTCATTAAACATGTACACACAAATATGGAACTGTTTATTTACAATCACGTTTGACAATATTCTTTTCTTATACTCTTTTAAATATTCTCAATTTCTTTGAAGCTTGTTCAGTTGATCGGTAAATATTGAGCATACAACAGGTTTAGTCATCGATATTAATTTTGTTATTTTAAATCGTAATAAGGAACATTTTTTTTGTGTGCTAAAAAGATGGCTAAAGTTTTTATAGCTTTTATTATTATTGGACTCGCAAGTGCTGTTTATGGACAAAGACCATCATTTATAGGATCAGGACAGAAGCCTATTTGTGTTAGTGGAGGTGACTATGTAAGTGAATGAGATTGCAAATTAGGTGATAAGGGAAATGTTTTGATGATTTAAATATTTGAGATTTGTGTACGGTGAAGCTGGATTTGAGGTGGGAATTGAATCTGTTGATGATTAAGATCGTTTTGGATCAACTCTTGATAACACAGGTTGTTGTCCATAAATAAGCGATTCTAAAGATTATGCATTTAAAGTTTGAAGAAGTATAAGTTGAGTATAAATGGTGAAATTGCACCAGTCGTGGGCAAACCTTTTATTTTTCGCGGCACAACTTATTGGTAAGTCGAAACTGCAATCGGCATACGCTAATTTTCGGACGGACCCGAGCCTCCAATCACCCTGCTAGCTACGTCCCTAAGCATACGATTAAAAGCATTTCCAAGAATTTTTGCCTGCATATTAGCGTGTGCCGCGGTTTACAGGTTGCTCACCACTGGTCTAAATGGCAAAGCGTTGGTATTACAAGCCAAAGGTTCTGGTTTTAATCTCAGGACATGCCTAATTTTCGAAGATCTTTTTGCATCTCACCGTTCTAGTAACGAAGCTCGAATTGTGTGTTAAGTGCAGTTTTGAAGTCTTTGGAATGTAATGTTAGGGCTGCTATCTGCTGTATTTTTGGTCGGAACACTGCTGTATTTTTTCCCTTGATGCTGTACTCCAACAAAGCCTCAAAATGTCTCGATATTTTGTGTAAATTATCTGGTAAACCTACATTAATTGTTTCCACCGCTAGATATATCCAAAAAGATAGAAAGAGTATCTACTGAGTCATCATATCTTCTGATACTACATAGCTTCTAATCTTCAATCCATTCAATGACCCTTCCATAAAAAAAAATTCTAGAAAAAACCAGAATTGCACTTAAGAATAATACATATTTTTATCACCTACTCATACACAAATCAAAGGTCATTGAACAAAGATAAAGAAGAAACTATATGCTTAAAGAAATTACACATAAGAAACGCCTGACTTGTTATCAGAACAACACATTTCTACATAAATATTTCTTTTTTCTTTTCTTTCTCTTTTTCAGTGTAAAGATAATACAGATTGTTGCTCAAAAAATTGTACTTTAAGTAAATGCATGACATCCAATGTCATAGCACAAAGCACAAATGACGTCAATTTAGCGAATGGGCAACAACAAAATCAGCAACAGCCAAATTTAACGCTTGATAATCGCTTCAATGAAGATGAAGGAAAAAATTGTCAAGGAAAAAGCAAAAAGGTGAGTTGGAAATAGAGAGAAAGATGTGATTTTGGTATTTTAAGGATCAATTTATGAAGTTTTATGCTTGGTATTTAAAGAGTGATTATGTATAGAGTTTAAAGTTAATAATTTGAGTCAGTGCTCTGATTTAATTGGGAATTTAGTCGAATTTTCAGTACAAAATTAGTTGGATTTTGCTGGAATCTTGCAGGATTTTGTTCGATTCCAGTTTAAGGTTAGGTTTGTTTCCAGTTTGTGTTTTTTGGACTCTCAAACTTTTCACTGGCCTGACTTGGAACAAGCCTTAACACTGTCGGTCTCGAAATTTGCCAAAATTTGAATGATTCCTTTGTCTCGGTCCCCGTCTATTTCGGTCAAGATCTCGAAATTGAGACTACAAAAAACTGTAATATGGACCTTATTAGGCTGCATTTAGTTCAGTGCCTCTATTTATGATCAAAATTCGCAACTTATAATGATCAATGAATTAAAAACTTAACTCAAAATTCATGCAATTAAGCTGACTTTCCAAATCCAAAGAATCTGATCAAGAATGCCCAAAAGATCACCAAATCAATCAGAATTCCTTTCAATTATTAAATAATATCCCCACTTCCCCCACCAACTGCCAGTCTTAGGCTCAATAAATCAAAAAATCAAATCAACCAATGATCCATTAATCGAAAAAAAAATTAATTTATTCAATTTATCAAGGCTGTTTATAACTAAGAATGGAATTTAAAGCGATATTTCAAGCTCATTACACAATCTTCGTTTGATTTATATTCTTCCTTCACATTGCGCGATACGATAAATGCTTGAGCAAATAAGAATTTTCCTGTCACTTACAAATGTACTTACTGATACTCTTGGTGTCAAAGTACTCGATATTATCCTAAACCGTAAATGTGTATAGGAGTCAATTTTACTGATGTGGATTATCCTCGGAATTGGATTATCAACTAAAGATGTCTTGGAATGTCTCAGACGGTTTGGGATTTTGTAAAAGTATGCCAGGTGAACTTTCTAGCCTGAGTGGACCAAAATACGTTAGAACTGATCATTAACTAGCCTCTAACCTCTAAGGATAATCCACTTTAGTGTAGCCGCCCTGTATATTTTTCTGTTGCTGCTTCATACTGCTTCATCCTTACGAAAAAGAGCATAGAATATTTGAGGATTATGGGGACTTAAATCATGTCATATCTAGTAATCAGTCATCTATATTGTCAAGCTAGTTTATGACTTTAAAGCTACATGTTTAGTCAAATTGTATGAGCTTTTTTCTGACAATGTCAAATGACTGATTTTCGGGTGATTTACATTAATCTTATTGAGCTCTTTAACCCCAAAAAAAAAGTCAATGAACTGGAATAAGAAGTGACATAATCTCTTCAAGGACAAACAATCTGAATTTTTCACAGATATTTTAGACAGTTGTTTAAAACAATGCTGATGTAATATGACATACAAATACTTTTGGTTGGGGATTCCCGATTTCATGCGAAATTTGAGGCTGTTTATTGTGTATATTATTGAAATAACTGGGATTTTTGATGCTAATAAACCGTTTTAAGTGGTAAATACGGGTTAGAGTAGAATGGCAATTAACACAATTTTGGGAATTTAGTTTTATGGCTGAGCAACACATTCTACGCTTGGTATTCATATTAATTGATTGTTTCCTAGACTGGGACGCATGTGGATCCATTGCAGCGCGGAAAGAAAGTTTTAAGTCGGTTCTATATTTCGAGACCTTCTGAAGTAGTTCAGAATATCAATTTAGTTGCCAAATAGAAACGAGTTTCATTTGGTGCTAATAAAAGTGCAAAATTGGAGTCTTTAAAGCTCCGTGGCTTAACTTTCTTCATTTGTGTCGCTTATGATGGTCATTTAGCTGCCATATTGAGGTGGTTTCTATTTGGGGTTCATAGAGAGCTTAAGAGGAGCCTTAAAAGCTCTAAGGAGAATATTTCCTTACCTGTATCGCTCGGGATGGTCACTAACCTTACAAGATGCTTCAAAATCAAGTAATGGCCGCCCTGCAAACTTAGTTCATCTAATCTAAATCAAATCTCTATACCATAATTCCCTCAACTAATTTTAAACTCAACTTTAAGTAATTTTCTATCAAAATTAAAGCACTTTTTCGATTATCAAGCTTTTAAATCCTTCACCAAAAAAAGTTTGGCAACAAACTTAAACCAAACTTCAATAAAAACTTTTTATTAGTTAATTAAACTTTAATTAGTTGAACTTGGTTGAAAAACTTTATGTTTGACTTTTGCAGTCTAGGAAAAATGAAAAAGCTTTTAAAATTTGAATGTTATTTCTGTGTAACTTAACAAAAAAAAACTTTAAGTTCCATTCAACTCATTTTCAAGCAAATATTAAATAAACAAATCAAGCTAGTATGTTAAGCATCTAGATATATATCAACCTGACGACATTTGCAAATATTTTACATTTCAATTGCTTTTGAAATCTTCGAGAAAGAATATTTAATAAAGGAATTCTTATGCGTCAAATGAAATTGATCACATACATGAATGGACACATGGTAACCAACATGGATATTGGAAATATTTGAGTTTGGTTGTTTGTTTGCTTTAGATTTGTCTTGGTGACATGGGATATGGAGATTGAATTAGTAAGTCTAGGATAAGAAGTGTCAATGGGCAGGGATTGATACTGTATTGATTTTCTAGAGTCTAGTATTGAGTGTCTCTAACAGACAATGAGCAGACTCACTAAAATGAGGGTTTTTAGACAATATAATTGAGCGTGCTTAATTTTGTGAGCATACTCATTGTCTGCTCGAGTATCGAGTGAATTTCTCAAAAAATATTGAGTATTAAGTATGCATTTTGAGTAATAAATCAATCCCCCAATTTTAGGGTTCAAAAGAGATTTCAAAAATGAGTCATGCAGTTAATGAGAGGTCAAGGGTACAAAATTAGATAATAACAGGTAGATAAATGACTCAGAATCTTTCTGATTCTTGATTTATGATTGTATCAATCAGTTATTTTACTATCTACCTTAAAAACCCAAAGTTCAAAATCAATGAGGCAACCCGAGCACCATAAACCCAAATGATCAATCAGTATTATTCACTGATTCATTTGTTAACGCCAAATTGAGGCCACAACGTGGGAAAAATACATTTGGTGTCAATAAATGCATGCGTGGATGAGTCATCTTCATTCGTATTGCTGGGGAATGTAGCCGCTAGGTAGACTAATTTTAAGTGCTACCTAATGACTTACAGGCATGAGATGGCTGTTTTTGATCCATTTTTGACTGCAAAATAAGAGTTTTGCAGCTGCTTATGCTTAAGATTCTCAATCGACACACGTTTTGAGAATCCCGAGTGGGCAACTAGTCATCAATTGGGCATTAACTTTCCAATTGTAATGTATTTTAGTCCACTTGGGTTTTAATAGAAATAAGCATGAAAAATAGAACTTGCCACTTTGTTGCCATGAATAAATTGTGTCAATCGAGACTATCTTTGGATATCCAACTTAAATCGATTTCAATTCTTCGTTCAATCCTTATTAAGCTCATCCCTAAAAAGCACTTATTGATCATCTATCCTTGAAAATTTCTTCATACTCAAAACTTCCTTCAATATCATAACATAAGGATTATTCCATTTCAAAAAAAGGAAAATAACTTTATTGCAGACTTTATGTTTCTAAGTCAACAAGTTGTGAATTGCTTTTCTTCTTTTTCATTTCATTTTATATCCACATGGCTTACAAGACATGGAACAAGAATGAAGGAAAATTATTTTTTTTTCATCACAAAGAAACTTTTTCATTTTCATCATATTTGTAAGTTTCCTTTCATTCCATTCAAGACATTCTTCTTCTTTTTTTGGACATAGAAGAATTTGTGAATGAATAAATTTTGCTGAGTCATTATTACAGTCATAAAAATGACACTTCATTACAGCTTGCAAATCCTTTTTTATTAGAAATAACTTTTTTCTTTTGTGTTGGAATTTAAGGATGTGTGTGGATGGTTTGCATATAATGTTTGATATTGAGGAGGTGGGATACGATTGAGGAGGAATGCTTTAAAGCTGAGATAGTCCTAGTGAAAGCAAATTCACTATTTTAAGCATATTTATCGCTTGCCATGATTAAAATTGATTTCAAGATTTGCGAAAATGCGAAATTCAAATGAAGCTCAAGATCATTCAAATTTTGAGTAGGAATTCAAGAAGTCTTGGTTTTGGACGAACCATCGAGACCGAGACCGAAACTGAGACCGGGACCAGGACTAAATCCGAGACCAACACCGAGTCCTAGATCGTGACCCAGATCGAGATCGAGACTGGGGCCAAGATCGAGGAGGGTTCGAGACCAAGACTCAGATCGAGATTCAGACCGAGATCCAGACTGAGATGCAGACCAAAACCAAGACCTAGACCTAGACCAAGACCAAGACCAAGACTTAGGATTCAGACCGAGATCCAGACTTAGATCCATACCAAGACCAAGGCCGAGTCCTCGACCCTAATCGAGATTCAGACCGAGACCAAGACTAAAATCCAGACTGAGACCCAGACCGAGACTTAGACCGAGACCCAGATCAAGAACCAAACCGAAACCCAGATCGAATCTGATACATAGACCGACGCTTCAAGGGAATTCTTTGATTTCTCAACAAATTTCAATACCGAGACAGGGAAATCTAGCTAGATCTATCGCTAGCTATCTCATGTCAATTTTCAATTTCTAGTGCAATACTAATCTCGATCGACAGCTTCATTTCATGAGCTCTTTGACCGTCAACGGTTTCCATTGCAATCTACATTGTATCAGGCTAAACAGACAACACTCTTTGAAAATACTGAAATGTTGGTTCCTGGTAGGAATTGAACCCACGCCCTCATACAAAAGAAAGTTACAAATTTCCGGATCAATGCATAAATACTCGACCAATAGGCCCTTACTTTAACAGTGACAGATTCACCTACACTTGACTCAATATCCTAGATTCTGCTTTACCCCGTCTGCTTCTTGGAATAACCAAGCATTACATCACATACAAACAACTCTACACAAAAAAAAGAGATTAAGATCTGAACAGTAAATGACTATGAATGTGTGAAAATTTGACAAAATTACATTCAATTTATTTTGTAATACTCAATTTTAAAGAGCATCAAGTATCAAATCCTCTATCTCCATCTACTTTATAATCCCATTCATTTGAACGATTATGATGATTACATTTCTATTTTGTCTCATTTAGTGCTCATCATCACTTAAATGCTGCAACTTTTTGAGCTGTGAAAAAAATATTTGCCGGGACAAATCAGTTTATGTTAGTGGAACTGAGACATTGGGATATCAAAAGCCAACTCAACAGGAATTGGACAATCGTTTTAGTGAGGATGAAAATGTATCACCAACACCACCTGCAAAGTGTATGGATATTGGACAAAAGGTAATAAAAATTGAATTTATTGACATAATTTAACGAATTCCCTTTTTTTAAAATAGTGCTATAGCCAAGGAGAGTGCTGCTCACCCCTAAAGTGCCACTCATTCCTTCATCAATGTGTCACATAAATGTCACCGTCATATTGTTGCCAATAAACACTTTAGAAGCACTTCTTGTTTCAAGTATTTATCAACCTATCATTTTAATCTTGTGGTGTATATTTGTACATGTTTGTATAATGGCTGGAGATGAGAGTTGTTCATGAAGGAATAAAATTGAATAAATATGAAACTTATAAATAGTTTTTACTTTTTTCTTACGAATTCGAATAGCACAAGTTGGTTACTTATTTACTTTCTTGGTTGAGTTCCTCACTTACTTTGATAACATCGTGCGTGGGTCTATTGCCGCGCTTAGAAAACGTCTAAAGCCGGCACTATCCTTCGAGAACATCTGTCAGATCGGAATGTTAAGGAATTTTGACCTCGATATCCAATCCAGGAATTCTTTGGTTTTCCTCCAGATGTCTTACCATCTACAAAGTCCGATACTGACATCCCATATATCAGGGCATCTTGTGAGCATCTGTATACATAGATCGTTGGTAGTATACGTTTTTCAAAGACACAAGAGGCTTCTTCATTCGTTTGTGTTGAGTTCCAGAAATTAGAGCCATACAAGTCGATTAATCGTTCAAAAATTTGGCAACAGACCGGTGTGACCCTAACGTGACACATGTAAATCTGGCACAACGTTGAAAGGACTTTGGGAGTCCGGACTGCAAAATTTCAAAAGAGCGCCTTCACTATGGAGTCAGCTCCCAAAGCAAAAGGTTGAGTCGCCTCTAATGGAGTCCGTCGACTCACTTACAAAATTGCATTTTTCATAGATTTTCCAGTGAAGGTGCCTCCCAATTGTAGTCTTCTCAACTCTTCTCTACCATTTTATGGTTAAATGCAGTCATCTATAGATTTTAAAGCAATAAAAAGCTCATTAAAATCCCTTAAAAATACAGAAAAAAATTTATAATTAAAAGCAATCTATCACATCCTATAATTGCCTCATTAATTCTTCATATAAACTCAATTTTCCATCGACATTTTACTTCCAAATTGCATTTACTCATATGCAAATTTATGTTAATTTTTATTTCATTAAATTATGATGTAAGCTGTAAGTAAATAAAGTCCATTCTATAGAGTGCACTATCAATTACACTGCATGTAATCCCATTTCAACAAGTTTATTGCATCTGAAATGCAAAATAAATTTACAACAAAAAAAAAACAGTGTTCATGCATAAGAAGCATTATAAAAATATATGCTAAGTTATTTATTGCGAATATAGGATCTGTTTTTCCTATTTAATGCTATTGTCGGAGCTTTTTTGTCTTATTTTCATGATTGATTGCTGTTATGATGACCATTATGATTGAAAAATGTGGATATAAATATTGGTGGGCTGGTTTTGGATGCCTGATAGAGCTTGTTGAGCCGATTTAAGGTTGCAATTATTCAGATGAGTATCTAAGCCTGCGTATAGCCCTGTCTAAGCCATGCTCTCACCTTTCCTGTACATTTCTAAGGATGTAATTCTTCAGATTCGTGTCTAAGCCTGCATATACCCATATCTAAGCCTTGCTTACACCTTTCCTGTACATTTCTACCCTAACTTACCATTAACAAGTCATAACGTAATTCTATCTACTCAATTTCAATTCCAATTCCTTTCAAAGTCACACGAACCATACTTTAAAGTCATCTACCCCTCAACATACAGCAAAACTTATTTCAAATAACATAAGCAACTCCTTGAAGAAATGTAATTTATGTAAAGTAATCAAAAATAATTAAGAGTCATTAAATAAAAGCGTCAAGCATACCAGAAGATGCTTGGAAAATTGTAAACATGCAACGATGTATCGTAGTTGTAAATAACATGCAACAATGTATCAATGAAAGTGTTATGAAAATGTGGGATATGCTCAGACTGTCGTGTTTTGAATATTGTTCACCCGGAAGGCAGAATGTGATGAAATGGAAGTGAATCCGAATTTAGTCGAATCTGGCTTGGGGATCAAGCCCGGCTGATGTGACTTGATTCTGGCACGAGGCTGAATTTCATTGAATCTGGCTTAGGGTTTAAGCCAGGCTAGTAGGACTTGATTCAGGCATGAGACCTAATTTCATCGAATTCTTGGGGTTCGAGTCAGACGAATCGATTCTGATCTGATGTCGGATTTAGACGTATCTGGGGGTTGGGGTCTGAGTCAGGCTGGCGTGACTTGATTCTAACATGAGGCCGAATATCATCGAATATGGCTTGAGCTCAGAGCCAGGCCGGTGCAACTTAATTCTGGCATGAGGCCTTATTTGACTGGGGATCCGTGCCCGGCTCTGGTATGTCTTGATTCTGGTATGAGACCGAATTTCATTGAATCCTACTTAAAGACAAAGCCAGGCCGATACGATTTGATTCTGATGAGAAACCAGATGTCAACAAATCTGACTAGGGACCAGCTCCAGGCAAAATCCCCAGATTTGATGTAATTCAGCCTCAAACACGGTTCAACTCAGCCTGAATCCAGATTTTCAATCATTTCTACACCTCATGCTTTCCAATTCAACTAAATCAAGTGCTATAATCCTTAAAATCGACAATATTTCCATTTCATTGTTGCACAAATATCAGATTTTGCATCTAGAAAATATTATCCCACATTAAGCACACCAAAATCAGCTCAAGCAAAAATGAATCAACAGTAAAATTTCCGATTTTGCCACAAGATATTTCACACTTGAGAATGAAAACGATTTCCTCACTATTTTTTTATTTTGTTGCTCGTTCAAATTCCCTTTTGGTGCATTCACATCAGTATTATGAGACATGTGAGAAATTTCAATCTCATGCATGTCTGTTTGGTGGATATTCAATGCATTTTGATTGTTCTTTTGATGTGTGAAATTTTCAGGCATTTTTTTGAGCTTTTTAATGTTGTGCATTAGGATTGAAACTGTTTTTAATTTCTCACAGCTTGTCTCATGTGTTTCTTGTTCCTTAAGGGTAGTTTGAGATGTTTTGACGCGTTTACTGTTGCTGGACCAGCGTTGGTGAACGGCTGATCATCGTTACCTTCTGTCTCAGGCAGCTGGAGCCCTCCTACCGCCGTTTATACGCTGTCCTATGTCCATCATGCCGACATACCAACTCTGGTTAGTACAATCATGAAAATCGCATGCAAGGACCTTTAACTCATCACTTTCTTAAAGTATCACCTTAAATCCATCCAAAAACCATAAAAAGAACTTTTCAAACTATAAACGTCAAAAAAGGAATCAAAAGTTTCCCCATTTGACTTCAAACATTCATTCTTTCCCAACAAAAGCACATCTACATATCACAATCAAGTCATACAGTGCGACTGCCTTTTACTAAAAAACCTGAAGCATCAGCATAAGTTTCAATTCTTTTTTTTTCTTACCATCCATAAGCTGCACATAAAGATTGCTATGTTGCTCATGTAGCTCGACAATCAAGGTTGAAGCATATTTTGATGAGCTATGAATTTACAAATAATTTCATTTTCTTCTTTCTTTCAACTTTTTTTTTTCAGCATGAATGCATTCTCAGAACAACATTACCTTGTGTAATGTGTATGTCTATCTTGTAAGCTCTGCTTGATTTACCGAGTAACATACTTAATTCATTGAACTAGTATCTAAGGTTCCCGAAGTCTTGGTCTCGACAAATTTTCAAGAATCTTGAGAGTGTGTCCAGAATTTTCAAGACCGTGACTGCTCGGGAAGTTAGGGTAGCGCTCATATGAGCGCAGCAAATGAATGGTTTGTACCTTCGTAAATCGTACCCGAATGCCATTAACTAGCCAAATAGCAAAAGTTGGTCAATCGATTCGAAATCCAGTACCAGGTTGATGTCCGTCCAGACTAGATCGATTAACTGATTTTTGATATTCGTACTAGTTCTTATGCATTTACATAAATCTCGATGTCTATGTCGTTCGGTCATATTATTGTCAATTGCTTTTTATGTTGCATACATTTTCACTGTGTGTGCATTTTGTATTACAACGTTATTATTGTAATCATTGTGGGAGGAACATTGTGAAATGTAGCTTTTGAGAATTGAAGATTATAGATTTCAGATTAAAACTTACATGAATTTAATGAAACCAAAATATTTTGTTTGAATTGTTTCTAATTATGTTTACATGTTTATTATATATGATAAGATGAGATTAAAGTTACTAGATATTAAGCAACTACCTTGCATCGAAAAAGCACCCTAACAGACACAGCAACAAGGTAGAAAAGTACAGCAGCATCCCGAAAAAAGTACAGCAGATGGCCGCCCTAAGTTTACTCAATCAATTTGGTTGAGCATGCTTAATTTCATGAGTATACTCATGTGCATGCTCCTTGTCTGTTGGGGACAGCAGTGTGTGGTAGTGGTAATGGCTAGAGTGTAAGTCTATCGACCATAACGGCCCAGGTTCAATAAAGCACAGACTAGTCGGATTCGGGTGCTGTTTCGTTTTTTATAGCAACATAAATTCAGTTTGTGTCTGTCACATGGATCAACAATCCCAAATCCTCTGCCACATCCATCCCTCTCATCGGTTTTGAATGAATTTCCTGAATTTTCTGAGGTTTTTCTTGGAAAAAATCACAAAATCCCCTCTAAATTCTATCAAATATTACTTGATGAAAAGTCTACCATGACCCCTTTTAAACACCTTCCTTACCATAACCATGGATAACACACCACTCCACATATCTACATCTCAAACATTCATCCACTCCAAAGAAAAAGGACATCCACATCTCCATCATTGAATTCAAAAAGTAATTTGATTTTCGATTTTTATCCTTCAAAACCTCTCTAGATAAAGCCGAAAAAAGGCTTCTTGATTGTTACAAAATCAACCACAATAGACACTTCAATTAGAAGCACTTTTGAAAGTTTGCCTGCCTATATGCTTTGGCACATGTTACACGTTGACTCAATAATTCAAATACCGTGAAGTATAATCAAATAATAAATCTATAGCAAGGATAAAGAAGCCCATACGCTCACGTTTCTATCAAAAACAGTCTATTGACATAACAAAAAAACCGACAAAAAATGGATTTTTATTTTTAAGGAAAAGAAGAATGTCATGAATGATGCTGAGGTCGTAAAAATTGAAAAAAAGGAAATAAAGTGTCGAACCCTTTGCATTGAATGTCTTCATTTTATTCAAGATATAAAATAGAAAGAAAAATGGAAAATTTAATATTGATATTTTATTTAGGGTAAATTCTGAGAAGTGACAAGTTTGGAATTTAGAGAATATTTTGATCGGCTGACTGATTGCTGGCTGTTTGTGTTATGAGATTTAGGTTTGTCTACAATAAATAAGTCTTCTTAGTTGTACAAAATTATCATATCTGAGACAAGATACCCGGAAAGCTAATGGTGTATGAATGTACGAAAATCCAGATACAGGTAGACTTGACACGATCGTGAGACAGAGATACATCGAATCTGACCAGGAAAGAGTCACATTAGCCTATTACCGGATTTTCAACTATTCATATGCCGTATGCCATCTGGGACCTTAATGAGCATGTCGTTATTTTATGGATCCAATCTCCTGGTCAGGACGAAGCTTTTTGGTCTAGGTATTTATCTGATCTTGTTCAGAATTGACTTAAAAGACAGATTTTGGGCAAAATATTAAATATCAATATCGTGTTTGAAAACTTAGAAAGACATATCTGGTTGAACAAAACTATTTGTGACTTGATTCAATAAATATTTTGGTTTGCAGAACAATATTCTTGGGATAATTCCGCAAGCAATATTCGTAGACAGATTTTTTTTGAGAGTGAGTCACAAAGAGGTCCTTAAGTGAAATCCTTTCTGAATACAATAAAGATCAGCTCATTGTCAGTTCCAAAGTTTAAAATAAGCCACGAAAATTTTCTATCTAACCCAAATAGGCAGAAAGCATGCTTTCATGGTACAGAAATACCAGTTACTTACTTACTTCGCTGGTCCTACAGATCAATAGTGATCCATGACCTCCCACAGAAGTCGCCTGAAGCTGGCTCTATCAGAAATACAAGTACGGTACCTAAAAGTTTCTTTGCAATTACTAAGCTGATTTGCAATAAGTGAAAAAAAAAATATCAAAATGTGATTGATCAGTTCCACTTCTTTGATTCCATTATTGTCCTTTTCTCAACCATTTCACTATTTGCAGCTTACAATCTATGTAAAAATATTTAAAATTTTCGACCAATTTTCAAAAATGCGCTTGAATCGTCAATAATTTAATCCCATTCCATCAACTTTCCAAAAAACTTTATTTTCCTTCCTCATGATTTGAATTCATAAAAATGACAATCATGTGAACACAACAAAAAAAAGTTTTTAAAGATGACAAAAAAGAAATCGTCTATTGAATATTATCAAGCTTCATATTTTATCGAGAGAAGTAAGAATAAGGAAGGGAATCAAATAAACATGCATTGTCAAAATAAATTCAATCATGTAGAATGAGTAGAAAAAAAATGCAAAGTTAAACATGAAGAATCCTTGCAATTTAAGGGTAGAAATAAAAAATTGAATTTGTGTTACTGATGAGACTGGATGTTGTGCATATGCAAGTCAACAAATTTCTACTTGAAGATGATAAATTGTGAACAGGAAATGAAAAATGAAGGAAACTTTTTAAGCAGCTTTTTTCTTGTTAAAAATTGAGGAAATACATCCTGTATGATTTAAGGTATCGATTGTGGATGGAACGAGTAAAAAAGTTAAGAAGCAAAAACTGGATTGATATCGTGACCTGAATGTGATGCTTTAGAATTTTTTGCTTGTTGTAACATTCGTGATATGCTGTAATCTGAGTTGGAAGTTAATTTGTAAGCAAAATGCTACAGTACGTTGGCTCTGTGTTGATTTTTTACCTTTGAATTTGTGAAAGAATCAAAAATTTCAAAATCCCAAACATACAATCAGCATACTCATCTGTATGTACGGACTCATGAGTATGCATGTCTGTTCAGAAATGTCGACTCAGAAGTTGCAAATTTTAACTGAATCAAAACTTACAAGGAGATCAAGCACTAGGTTGATGGAATTCTGGTGTAAATCCGAATTTGGACAAAGATTCTTACGAATCTTATCTGAAGCAACGCTGGCATGTTTCTTATATTAATCTCTGCCCTAAAAGACAAAGAGAACACGTTTAAGTAACGCATTGCTGTAACTTGAAAGCGTGTTCTTTGTTAGCTTGAGCTGGCAACGTTCCTGAGCGGCTAATGGCAATTCTAACTTATGGCAATAAATTTTATAAAATGTCGTTCTGAAGGTTCCAACTATCACGGATAGAATGTTTTGATGTGCATCAATAATAAATCCAGTATAGAGCGGCCATCCGCTGTTATTTTGCTTAAGCGATGCTGTTCTTTTCTCCCTTGCTTCTGGTGTTTCCCAACAAAGCCTTAAAAATTCAATTTGTGATAAAAATCTGGTCACCCTAAGTCCTATGCTATTGCACACAATGATCATAAGAAGCATACGAGACATGACGATGCAATATCAGCAACTAGACTCCTGTTTCAGGAAATACAGCTCGTCGTAATGCATTGAATATTCAAAAAAACCACCCAAAATAAAAATACTCATTTTTAATTAGTCACAAGTCGTACATTTATTTGAAAATAACAAGTGCTAGAAGCTTAATAAAATATTATTTTTTTGAATTTTTTTACAGCTTTTTTCTAGAATAATTTTTTATTTTTGTTCATCTTAAAAATATCTTCATTAATATCCATAAAATTTAAAATTATTTAAAAATCCAATCTCATGATAAAAAATTGAATGTAAAGGAATTTCTCAAAATTTTTTAATTACTTTAACGTGACTAAGCAAAATGAAAAGATTAAAAGAAGACATTAAAGAGCCTCAAAAGTTACGATTAATATGAATATCATGAAGACTTACTAATTTTTTAATTTTATATTTTTTGACGATTAAAGTACGGCCAAAAATTTTATGTCTAATTTCATGTGTATATGCATGCACTTGATGAAAGGGGGGCGGAATATTTGATGGCGGAAATTTACATCGATATGACTGAATAGACACATTCAAAATTTAACATCAAAGTGACGTTTTTATGGGAAAATTGTATGGAATTTTGCACTTAATTTGGAATTTTCGACAAACTTTTTTAAACGGTTCTAAAATTAAAATTCTATCTAATGTTTGTATGATTAACATTTAGCTACGTGAAAGTATGCTTTCTTGATTTTCCGGTCCTGGAAGATTTTCGGAACCAGGACGAGATCGGGAACTGATATTTCCCTTTAAATCCCAGTCCTGATATCGGGAAAGAATAGATAAAATATGTAAATTTGAACATTATTTCGATAACATCAAGTAGAAAATTCTGAAGTTTTAAAGTAAATTCGTTGACAGCAACAAAAAACTGTTGTGAAATTAGACATAAAACAGCTAAACAATGCCAATTAACGAATAATAAAAAAATGTCTTTCTTGAAAATAATAACAATTAGATACATCAAATCAGTAATTAGAAGAGCTCGAAGTCGATTCGGATATTGTATGGAAATTGTCGACTAGCAAGAACAAACAAGCGAGCATACACAAAAGTATGTTCACAAAATTGATCATGGTCAATTATATTGATTGATTATTATCTTGTATTCGCTCATTTATGGGAGTATACTCATTGTCTGGTAGGGACAACTTCATATACAACTCTAGTCGACTTCAAGCTCATCAAATTATCAAGAAGGTAGACTTAAAGTCCAAGCAACTAACTCGATCGACAAAGAAGGATTGAATTGACGAAATTTTGTTACGTAAAATTATTCAGTTATGCAGCTCCCATTCATTCTAAATTGTCACAGTGAATCCTTATCACATAAGGAGTACAATCAATAATGATTGAAAGATCCGGTATTTGATGGAAATCGCACATATGTTCTTCCAAAAGATATGGTGACTGATTTAGTCTAACCTTACAACCACAGAAGTTTTTCTCTAAAGTTGACAGATTTGCTTGCATAAAGAACAGTTACTCAGATTCCACAATACTTCTTTCTTCATTACTCATAGCCAGAGGTCGTAGTCGGATAATTTTTAGTCGGCTAAAGTTTGTTTAGTCGACTATAATCGACTAACATCGACTTCGATCTCTACTCAAAGCTAAACCAGAGTTAAGAAAACTCCAACAGTCTATTTTAGGATTTTTTAAATCCGGACTTTTAATGTCCTACCAACTCTGAATTATACTTTTCCGTCAAATCGTCAATTCAAACCTTTATGTCATTCAAGTAAGTACCTCCGATACTCAAAATTCAAACATGATCACTAATCCACAAAACACGATCATTTCATGACCATTATTATTTAATGACATACATATGAAGTTAAAAACAATAAAAAAAAACTATCTAGCTGAAACGTTATCCTATACATATTCATAAATCCTGTCGACTAATCTATTCGTTAATCAATGTGACATCATTTGACTCGGCTTGATTCTCAGCGCTTGGAATTTTCTCAATTCTGTTGTCACCTCGGGACAATTTCTTGGGTTTCTTTGGTGTAAAAAGCAGTGAGTCTAAGAACAGACGTGTAAAGTCTCCAACAATTGAACGATCAGGAATTGTCTGTGAAACGCCATAAATTGCCATTTTGCCCTCGACAGGCTTTTCTGGATTCTTCATAAGTTCCTTAACCACTGTTTCAACGTCCTTGATAAAACGATCAGCAATTCCGTCTTTAGTATGCATAAAAGTTACACAAATGTGAATTCCACTTGGAAATTGGAGAGCATTAAGATTCCAGCCCTTTTGATTGAGCTCATCTGACAATCGAAATATGTCAAAGTCTTTTGATCCCATAGCAATGACTGATGTTGCTGGTGTTCCAAAAATAAAAATACCTTTAATAAGACGAATCTTACTTTCAATGTATTTTGCTGTATCAATAATAGCTTTTGTGCTTTCAACATATCCATCGAAGCCGTGATAAAGAAGGCACGCCCATGTGCATGCGATGTTTGCTCCCGCACGACTGCCGGAAACTGTGGGACTTCTGCAAAGTCGAAAATAAACGGAATTATTTATAAAATTTCAATTTTTAGATCAGAAATTGTGAATTTTTGGACATATTTTTGGAATAACGGTCAATTTAAATTTGAATTATGAATTTTTGAATTTTTCTCCACCTCGAAAAGTTTTTTTGAGTTTTTAAAGCCGGAACTGAATAAAATTAGATGTTTTTGACCAAATATTGTTCAAAAAAAGTGGCAAAAGTCAATTATGACTGGTTTTAAGCCATAAAACACTCTTTAAATCCAAAATTCTTCAAAAATCACTCTATTCAAGACAGATAATCGAATAAAAATCACAAAAATGTGCTTTAAATCAACTTTCTATCATCTCTTACCCATAAATTCCACCAGGCCAATTAACAGTCACTGTATATTGATGTTGACGATAGGCCTTATCAGAATATAGAATGAGTGAACTTCCTACAATTATAAAATATTACAAAAACATCATTAATATCATTATTACGGACTAATTGAATCAGAAAATTTCAAAAATTAATAAAGTTTACCTTTCGGGGTGAATCCATACTTGTGGGGATCGCAAGAAATGCTTGTGACTCCTTTAATTGAGAAATCAAATTTCGGTAAAGGATAGCCGGCACGTTTCATGAATATAATTAGAAATCCACCCAAGCATGCATCAACGTGTAATGGAATTTTATATTTTCGTGCCAGTTTTGCTATCTTTTCAATGTCGTCCATTACTCCATATGGATAGTTTGGTGCCGAACCGACAAGCTGTTGTGAATGAGAAATGGAATGTAAATTACTTTTGTAATGAATAAATTGAGGAGCATTTGAGTAGATGTGAGTTATGAAGGGGTTGTGGTCATGAATTTAGATTCTTGACATTTAAGGCCAGCAGTAAAGGCTTTAAAGTCATCGAAATTGATGTCTTAATCACTAACAGACAAATATCATGCTCTTTTGGTACACAAAGACCACTACGGAACCTAAAAGTTGTCAATTTGCCTGTTAGGGATAAGGAAATTCAGGACATAATAATTACCATAATAGTATTCTTATTGATAGCTCGTTCCATTGCTTTAAGGTCCACTTGATAAGTTTTTGGGTCCACTTTTACAGTCTTTACGGTAATTCCTACAAAGATCAAACAAGATTAAGATAAATTAACACTATAAATATAAAAACTGATAAGCATCATGCTGCTATCTATATCAGTGGTGCACAACCTTTTATTTTTCGCGGCACATCATGGTGGTAAGTAAGTCTGGTCCGAAACCACACACGACATACGATTCATAGTATTTTCAAGGATTTATGGCAGCACACAGGTTGTCCACCACTGATCCAGATATAAATGAACGTCAACAACTCACCGAAGAATTGAGCAGCTTTATCGAAAGCAGTATGTGCTGTTGTTGGTATAACCATATTTGGTCTTGTAATTCCGTTAACTTCCCGTCCATAATCTCTGTATGCTTTACATGCTAGTACAATTGATTCAGTTCCACCGGTTGTAACTTGTCCACAACAACTTGAATTGCCATTAAACAAGTTCAAGACCATCCTCACAACCTCAGCTTCCATTTTACAGACACCCGGAAAGACATCGGGATGTAATGGATTTGTGTATGCAGTCTTTCCATAAACTTTTGTCATCAATTCAACAATTTTATTGTCAAAATTATAGACAGCACCAGAGACATAACCTTCGTCCCATTTATAATGTCCCAACTCAAGATAGTCGTCGATTTTCTTTAAAATGTCTTTTCTGTGCCATCCATCTACAAGAAATGTAAAGTCATTCATAATTAAATTTCATCAGTGCCTTAATTAACTTAATTCATTTACCTTCCGGCAACTTCACAACATAACCCAACTCCTCTCCAAACTTCAGTGTATCCTCTTCAAATTGTTTCTGTATATTTTCACACTCAGTCTCGATTCTCTTGCGAATTGATGGTACATGTCGCAATAACTTGAAGAATTTCTTCTTTAAACGTTCCGTGACACCTATGGTAGTTTGTGAATGAAAAATAAAGGTATGAAAATATAATATTTTAATTCTCATGTTGATTAAGATAAGAGAAGAAGTATGAAATGATGTTGGACTTTGGAGGAGATTAGTCGCGCTGTTTGTGGTATAGGAGGAATTAGAATGTTTTTTTGTAGTACATTTTGTAGGCATTTGTTTTCCGGGAATGTAGGCATATTATCTATAATGACTGTATTTTATGTCTAGAATGGCTCCTGCCATGACTCTCGGATGTGATCGAAATCAGTGAAATCTGGACTCACTATTGAGTTATGCCTGTCTGGTTCTACACTAACTAATTTCTACCAGAACAGTGAACCAGTCGAGTATCCAACGCTGTCCAATCTAGTTATGTCATATTTTCCAGGAAAGCTCTAGTCCAATGTTGTCCAAACTTTCCTGTGTCACAGCATATCTTGGTGATTAACCACGACCGAACCATAGCATACAAAGCATGGCCTTTCCCAGCTTGGACAACACTGTACAGGTCAATCAATTCAAATAATTAATGCGTCTTTATTTTAAAAATAGTTTAAAGAATTGACATATCTCATTACCAGATGGATTTAAGCTCCAAATGAACCTATTCTACCGCCAAACATTATTTCATCCACAATTAACACAAAACAATAATCAAAACTACTCTCGAGAGTTCATTAATATTTGTTGAATGATTATGGATTGTTCACAACTTGTTCAGTTATACATGGAACTAATTAGCCAGTGAAAATAATAATATAGATTCATATACAGATAACGATACAAGTACTGTACTTCTATGTATCCTATAAAAAAAAAGTCATTCTTAATAGTTTTGAAATTTTAATAACTTTTTGGTGTCACGATTTGTTGCAAATGCCTTGACCAATATCAAGGGTTCTACTCAGAAAGACACAAATCCGAAAAGCACGCGATGTAGAAAAGACTGAAAATTTAATTCTGGCCAACCTCAGGCCAGATTTCTTCGAATCTGTCCTAAAACCAGAGTCAAGTTAGCTTAGGGCTAGATTTTCAGCCATTACAACACCTTTTGCCTTTTGATTAGTCTGAATAGCACAAGTCAGTTAATTGATCAAATATCCGGCCTCAAACCGACGTGATTTTGACTTGTGTAACGATGTACTTGAGCGACACAAATGAAGGATCCGTCACAAAGCTTTATTAGTGATGGATGAAAGGCACAAATCTTCAGTTGTGTCGTCTGGATCAGAAAACCGATATCATGCCAGAGACACGTCAGCCTTGTGTCGAATTTAGGATAGATTAATCTACTTGTCCTAATCAGGAAGGCTCCTTTTGGCAGCCACACGAAGTTTGAAGTTGATCGAGGAACTTTATGGAATCTAATAAGAATTTCTTCGTCTACTTTTTGCTACTCAAGTCCAAAGTATTTTCATCTTGAGTTTCTTTGTTAATTAAAAGTCATGTACATAGCTCTTTAATGCTCTCACTTGTAACAAATTAAATCATATAAGCTAGGTCATAGATCGTAAGCTCAAAAAAGGTCACGAAAGCTTACGGATCTTGTTCATATCCAATTATGTATCTTTTCTTATAAGAATCACTCAAAGTTTAAACAGTCAGCACTTAAAATATCAATTTGCACAATAATCCAGCTGTTTGAATGTTTAAAAAATCCAGCTTATGCACTTCCTCATAATTTTTAATCATTTTCACTATCAACACCTTAATTCCTCCAAAAATAGCACTGAATAAATTCACAAAATCCAACAGTCTTTAATCAACATCCCGTTATCAGCACAATATACTTACTCTCTTCTTTGGTTATGAACTGATACAGCCAAACGGCCAACAAGGTCGTCGATGCAGTTATACTTGCAATTTGCCATGGTTCCTTTTTTGCAAATAATGCATTAACATTTGTCTTTACAACATCCATAATTCACTTTTTAATTTAAATCGACCTTTGGGTCGTCAGCACAAAAAAATTGCAAAATTTAAAATACAGAAAACTATAAAAATAACAAAAACAATGTTTCACAATTCCCGGATTATCAGCTGATTGACGCAAGTTACAATAAATTTTAAATAATGACTAAAAAATTTTCACTTTTTTTCGTGACGGAGTAAAATTCAATCACATCTGATTGCTACGGTGATTGAAATTTTAATGGAAGTGAAGTGACCGATGTTGAAAACAAAAACAATGGGAAGAAGCTTCAATTGGAATTCTCACATATGGAGCTTATTTGTGGATGAAGAGGTTTAGTGTGTAGAAGTCTTATGAGAGAGAATTTCATGTGGATTGTGCGCAGTGGTGCGTGTTATGAGGAGGAAATGTTTGTTATCATTTGAAAATTGCACGCAAATTTGTCGATGAATTATGAATTAAGTTTGAATATTGGGAATCAGTTAGTAGAGTAAATGGGAAGCTATAAAGATGAAATTTCATATAAAATTCCAAACCCATCAAAACCAATCGTAAATTTGCTGAAAAACTCTAAAATATTCACATGACTCAAAGGTGCCGACAGGTTGTTGAAATTTTCATCGGTTCCACATTCCACATCATTCCAAAAATCCGATGAGAGAGATATTGTCATATAAAATATTTACACAAACTCACGTTAGGAACAGTCTTGAAAGTAAAAAATCGATAGAATGTGAATTTTTTTTCACTGAGAGACGGAGAGAAAAAAGGGATGGTTTGGTGACTATACAGTCAGTCGTGAAAAAGTCGAGGATAAAAGCGAATCGTAGTAAAGCTTATTCCTAATCGAAAGGAAAGCAAAAAAATAAGGATTTTTTTTTATTTATTTATTTATTTTGTTAAAAAAGTGCATTTGCAATAATCAGTTCTAGTTAATTCCATTGGATATGAAATTGAGGTGAATTTAAAGTGAAATTATAAATTGCAATTTCTCGTGATGAAAATGAGCAGCAAAACAAATTAAAAGCTGCCAAAAAATCTTTGTTTGATGAGCAAAAATTTGTTCATCCTTTTGTTGTTTTTCTTGGCACGAATTTTAATTTTTCTATCAATAAATTTGCATATTCAAAGTCATTGAAAAACTCTTCATTTTATGGCTTAATTGAATTAAAAATTTTTCTTTTGCCATTCTGGATTATTATTCTAACTTAAAAAGTAAGCAAAAAAGAAAGAAAAAAAGTGTGGAAAAATCGATTTTCATTAGTCGCGGGACAAAGTTTTTCCTCCTACAAACATTTTTACCTCGTTTTTCTTAACTTGCTTTCTTGTCTGTTTGTCTGTCTGTTTGTTTGTCTTGTTCAAATCTTGCGATCGATTTTTCGACCACTTCTACTACTCCAATCGAGCTGAAATTTTTCATGCATGTGTATTCTCGATGACAATGCAATATTCAAGCATTAGTTAATCACAATATTGCTTAATTATGGTGTAATTAATTAATTTAAAAAAAACGCTTACGTATTACGAAAATTTTACGTAAGTAACTTTTACGTAGCCCTTAAAAAGATAATTTTTATAAAATTCAGAGCCGGTCAAGGGTTCAAGTCTCAAATTTTCCAACTTTTTTTGAAGTACTTTTTTAATTCTTTTTCATACTTTTTTGATAATTTATAATGTTTTAAAATAGAATTTTCCATTTTCACACTTTTCTAAGCTATTTTCCAATGTTTTCTTGGAGTTTAATATTTTTCATCACGCATTTTCACATAAAATTTTACGTTTTTGTCCTCATGATGGAAAGTATCGAAAAAACTATTCCTTTATTATTAGAAATCAAATTTAAATTAAAGCTAATATATATATTTCTTGATAATAATATTAATTATAATAATAATATCAAATCAATACTTGTTATTAATATTATGAATTTAACCAAATGGTTATTATAAATAATAAGTCGTGGTGGCATAATGGTTAGAGTACAGGTTTTAATAACCATGAGGTCATGAGTTCAAGTCTAGGCATGAGCAGTCTTTTTTTTCAGCATTTTCTTTTTTTTTGATAATTTTGTGTTCTTTCATAGCGAAGCTTGGCCTATCGGCCTAGCTTAGTTTTTCAAACTTAAGCCAAGCGAAGCTTGGCCTATCGGTCTAGCTTAGTTCCTCAAACTTATGCCAAGCTAAGCTTGGCCTATCGGTCTAGCTTAGTTCTTGAAACTTATGCCAAGCGAAGCTTGGCCTATCGCTTTAGCTTAGTTCTTGAAACTTATGCCAAGCGAAGCTTGGCCTATCGGTCTAGCTTAGTTCTTCAAACTTATGCCAAGCGAAGCTTGGCCTATCGGTACAGCTTAGTTCCTCAAACTTATGCCAAGCGAAGCTTGGCCTATCGGTCTAGCTTAGTTCTTCAAACTTATGCCAAGCGAAGCTTGGCCTATCGGTACAGCTTAGTTCCTCAAACTTATGCCAAGCGAAGCTTGGCCTATCGGTCTAGCTAAGTTCTTCAAACTTATGCCAAGCGAAGCTTGGCCTATCGGTACAGCTTAGTTCCTCAAACTTATGCCAAGCGAAGCTTGGCCTATCGGTACAGCTTAGTTCCTCAAACTTATGCCAAGCGAAGCTTGGCCTATCGGTCTAGCTTAGTTCTTCAAACTTATGCCAAGCGAAGCTTGGCCTATCGGTACAGCTTAGTTCCTCAAACTTATGCCAAGCGAAGCTTGGCCTATCGGTCTAGCTTAGTTCTTCAAACTTATGCCAAGCGAAGCTTGGCCTATCGGTACAGCTTAGTTCCTCAAACTTATGCCAAGCGAAGCTTGGCCTATCGGTCTAGCTTAGTTCTTCAAACTTATGCCAAGCGAAGCTTGGCCTATCGGTACAGCTTAGTTCCTCAAACTTATGCCAAGCGAAGCTTGGCCTATCGGTCTAGCTAAGTTCTTCAAACTTATGCCAAGCGAAGCTTGGCCTATCGGTACAGCTTAGTTCCTCAAACTTATGCCAAGCGAAGCTTGGCCTATCGGTCTAGCTTAGTTCTTCAAACTTATGCCAAGCGAAGCTTGGCCTATCGGTACAGCTTAGTTCCTCAAACTTATGCCAAGCGAAGCTTGGCCTATCGGTCTAGCTAAGTTCTTCAAACTTATGCCAAGCGAAGCTTGGCCTATCGGTACAGCTTAGTTCCTCAAACTTATGCCAAGCGAAGCTTGGCCTATCGGTCTAGCTTAGTTCTTCAAACTTATGCCAAGCGAAGCTTGGCCTATCGGTCTAGCTTAGTTCTTCAAACTTATGCCAAGCGAAGCTTGGCCTATCGGTACAGCTTAGTTCCTCAAACTTATGCCAAGCGAAGCTTGGCCTATCGGTCTAGCTTAGTTCTTCAAACTTATGCCAAGCGAAGCTTGGCCTATCGGTACAGCTTAGTTCCTCAAACTTATGCCAAGCGAAGCTTGGCCTATCGGTCTAGCTTAGTTCTTCAAACTTATGCCAAGCGAAGCTTGGCCTATCGGTACAGCTTAGTTCCTCAAACTTATGCCAAGCGAAGCTTGGCCTATCGGTCTAGCTTAGTTCTTCAAACTTATGCCAAGCGAAGCTTGGCCTATCGGTACAGCTTAGTTCCTCAAACTTATGCCAAGCGAAGCTTGGCCTATCGGTCTAGCTAAGTTCTTCAAACTTATGCCAAGCGAAGCTTGGCCTATCGGTACAGCTTAGTTCCTCAAACTTATGCCAAGCGAAGCTTGGCCTATCGGTCTAGCTTAGTTCTTCAAACTTATGCCAAGCGAAGCTTGGCCTATCGGTACAGCTTAGTTCCTCAAACTTATGCCAAGCGAAGCTTGGCCTATCGGTCTAGCTTAGTTCTTCAAACTTATGCCAAGCGAAGCTTGGCCTATCGGTACAGCTTAGTTCCTCAAACTTATGCCAAGCGAAGCTTGGCCTATCGGTCTAGCTAAGTTCTTCAAACTTATGCCAAGCGAAGCTTGGCCTATCGGTACAGCTTAGTTCCTCAAACTTATGCCAAGCGAAGCTTGGCCTATCGGTCTAGCTAAGTTCTTCAAACTTATGCCAAGCGAAGCTTGGCCTATCGGTACAGCTTAGTTCCTCAAACTTATGCCAAGCGAAGCTTGGCCTATCGGTCTAGCTTAGTTCTTCAAACTTATGCCAAGCGAAGCTTGGCCTATCGGTACAGCTTAGTTCCTCAAACTTATGCCAAGCGAAGCTTGGCCTATCGGTCTAGCTTAGTTCTTCAAACTTATGCCAAGCGAAGCTTGGCCTATCGGTACAGCTTAGTTCCTCAAACTTATGCCAAGCGAAGCTTGGCCTATCGGTCTAGCTTAGTTCTTCAAACTTATGCCAAGCGAAGCTTGGCCTATCGGTACAGCTTAGTTCCTCAAACTTATGCCAAGCGAAGCTTGGCCTATCGGTCTAGCTTAGTTCTTCAAACTTATGCCAAGCGAAGCTTGGCCTATCGGTACAGCTTAGTTCCTCAAACTTATGCCAAGCGAAGCTTGGCCTATCGGTCTAGCTAAGTTCTTCAAACTTATGCCAAGCGAAGCTTGGCCTATCGGTACAGCTTAGTTCCTCAAACTTATGCCAAGCGAAGCTTGGCCTATCGGTCTAGCTTAGTTCTTCAAACTTATGCCAAGCGAAGCTTGGCCTATCGGTACAGCTTAGTTCCTCAAACTTATGCCAAGCGAAGCTTGGCCTATCGGTCTAGCTAAGTTCTTCAAACTTATGCCAAGCGAAGCTTGGCCTATCGGTACAGCTTAGTTCCTCAAACTTATGCCAAGCGAAGCTTGGCCTATCGGTACAGCTTAGTTCCTCAAACTTATGCCAAGCGAAGCTTGGCCTATCGGTCTAGCTTAGTTCTTCAAACTTATGCCAAGCGAAGCTTGGCCTATCGGTACAGCTTAGTTCCTCAAACTTATGCCAAGCGAAGCTTGGCCTATCGGTCTAGCTTAGTTCTTCAAACTTATGCCAAGCGAAGCTTGGCCTATCGGTACAGCTTAGTTCCTCAAACTTATGCCAAGCGAAGCTTGGCCTATCGGTCTAGCTAAGTTCTTCAAACTTATGCCAAGCGAAGCTTGGCCTATCGGTACAGCTTAGTTCCTCAAACTTATGCCAAGCGAAGCTTGGCCTATCGGTCTAGCTTAGTTCTTCAAACTTATGCCAAGCGAAGCTTGGCCTATCGGTACAGCTTAGTTCCTCAAACTTATGCCAAGCGAAGCTTGGCCTATCGGTCTAGCTAAGTTCTTCAAACTTATGCCAAGCGAAGCTTGGCCTATCGGTACAGCTTAGTTCCTCAAACTTATGCCAAGCGAAGCTTGGCCTATCGGTCTAGCTTAGTTCTTCAAACTTATTCCAAGCAAAGATTGGCCTATCGGTACAGCTTAAACCTTCAAACATGTTCCAAGATTATCAAAATATTAAATTAAGTAATCATTTGACTAAAAAGTTGAAAATAAAATACTTTATAAAAAAAACTTTTTAAAAAACTCGTTTTTCGCGTAGATTAAAAAGCAAAAAATAAATTTTATTTTGTGTTGTAGAGAAATCGGTTAGAAAGTTGAGACGACAGATGACTTATAAACAAGTACCTTGATCTTATCGTATAGTTCTACAACTTAAAACGAGGGCGCTTGTTAACAGAACTTCATCAAAGCTTTGCGCCCTCGTTTTAAGTTGTAGAACTATATGATAAGATCAAGGTACTTGTTTATAAGTCATCTGTCGTCTCAACTTTCTAACCGATTTCTCTACAACACAAAATAAAATTTATTTTTTGCTTTTTAGTCTACGCGAAAAACGAGGTTTTTTTAAAAAGTTTTTTTTATAAAGTATTTTTTGTGTACATTTTCCATCCAATTTTCCATACGCATAAATAAAAACTTCAAGTCTGAAAAAAATAGAAAAATTAAGTAACAAAAAAAAAAAATATTTTTGTGTCCCATAAGGTTAAAAATATTCAATGAAATGAGAGAAGGAACGAGAGAGTGAGAGAGAGAGAGAGAGAAAAATTATTAGTTTTTTTTGATGTGTGTATCGTGAAAAAATGTGGAAAATGAAAGAAAAGCAAATAATAAGAAGAAGAAGACGAAAAGAAAACTGATTGTGAATGAGTAAAATAATATGAAAAAATAACAAAATTGTTACAAAGTGAGAGTAAAGCTTAGCGTAAAAAATTTATATATATGTTGAAAAATGATGAGGAGCCGCTGTGCTATGGGAATTAATTTATTGAGAAAAATGCTACGATTTTGATGAGAAAATTGTCAGTATATTCAAGATTGTTCTGAAGATTTTCTTCAATTTTCTTAATAAATAAAGCAAATATACAAGCAATTTACAGCACGGAAGTTGATTCTCGAGATTGGATTTCAAATTGGAATCGAGACATGAAGATTCCTAGATGTCCATGGATTGTTTCTATCTCTGTTTTTAATATTTAGAATTTGTTAAACTCGATTACTCATAATGGGAGTCCATAGCTCGGCAATTTGCAAGCAGATTTCGTAACAAAAAGAAAAAAATCGAGGTATCACACTTCCATGATTTGTGATCCAGCAAAACTTACAGAGCCAGGCATCAAACGGGAAGGTTTTGCAAATTTCTATCCCACTCATTTAGGTGAATATGCTTATTGTCTGTTGGGAATTTCTGGTTCTTAGAATGAAAAATTGCATCAAAATTGCATTAGTGCTGTTTAGATAGGTATGGTAGGGTCTCTAAGAATATCTTAAGATTCTGCAATAGCTTGCAGCTTAAGAAACTGCAATATCTTAAGATTCTTTCAATTATTTCACATCCTTGAGCCTTCAGTAATTATTCAATTTTTTCTCAAATATGTCCATCCCCAGTAGGCACATTCATCGCCTTGTGAATTATTTCTATCAATTTCTAACATATTATAACATATACAGCATATTTGTTGTATCTTGGTTATATCATAATACCTAAACAAGTTCATTCATAATGTCTCAATTCCTTAAGACTTAGAAAATTCCCAATATTTGTCTCTGTCGACTTCGATATATGTTTCATATAAATCCTCTCCATCTTATCATAATAAATCTGATATATTCAAGTGATATCTTGTATTTTTAGCATGATCACAATTTATTCTGAATAAGTTTGAATGTTTGAGGTTGAAAGTTTTTTTTTTTGGAGATTATGTTATGGACATTGATAGAGTTGATGAGAAGATTGTTTGGGTTTTGGGAATTGATTGAGTTTTTAAGGGACTGATTAGAATTTAGCCCGATTGGTACATATTGAAATCGTACCAAAACGGTGACGAAGGGGCAATTAACCCAAAAGTCACATGACTTAGAAATGGCCAAAAATCTGGCCCCAGTTCAGCATAACTCTAGTCACATGCCAGATTCAATAAAATCCGGCTTGATGCCAGAGCTAATTTGGTCTGAAGCTCAATATTCATCAATTTCTACGCCGTGTGCTCTTCTGGATACTTACTTAGCTGCCAATCGGCAGCTAATCGATAAAAACTATCAAATTTGTCAAGTTCCTGTCACATAGTTCTAAGTACACTGCTGCCTAGTCGCTATGGTTTCAACATTCCAATATGTAACGTTCGGGTAGGATTTGATACAAATTTGACCAATATCATACTCATTCCAGACAATACCAACCCTAGTCCAACCCATAAAGTGTCTGACCCTTGACTTACCTCAATTCACAGTAATTATCCATACCCAATTTCTGCAGACTCACTCAACCTCACTTTTAAAGAAAACGTTCTTCATGTTCCAATCCAATTTCCACTCTTTTTCCTCCATTTTTGACTACAATTATGAAAGAATTCCAACAACAAAAAAAGGAAGCAAAAATTTGTGAACTCAATGTAACATGAAAATGAAAATTTAAGCATACGCAATTTTTTGATCGCAGAACAAAGCATCGCTAGCGGCATATTGTCTATTCATACATCCGCTCTTATTTCTTTGTTCCTTTTTTATTTATCTATACATATGCCATATTTGTATGCTTTAACTTGCATGTGTTAGACAGTTTTTTCGGGGGAAGCATTAATGCTAATGTTGGAAAGCTTTTACATCAGCAGTGATTAATGGAGAGAAATTTTTAATACTTATTCTTGTGTATGATTTATGGTTGAGATAATTAAGTGATGTATTGTAAAGATTAGGGAAGTAAATGGCTTTTTTTGGGTGAGGATATATGCTCAATTTAGTTGATGATGATTGGAAATTTCAAGGTTAATGGAAAATCCTGTCGCGAATAGCTTAATCGATCAAGAATCGAGAGCCACGCTGGCCTGACGCTGGGTTTAAACCGAATTTGGCATCAAATCAGAGTTAGGCTTACCTCGAATTAGATTTTAGCTGAATCCGACACCAAATTAAAGTCACGCCGGTCTTGGGCAGGATTTAATCTGAATTGGACTACAAGTCAGAGTCACGCTGAACTGGAACCGACTTAAAACTGAATCCAACATCAAAACAGAGTCACGCCGGTCTAAGACCGGATCTTTGATCAATTTATCAATTTGTGCTACTCAGGATTGATTTCTGAACATTTTTATTGACAATTCGTGAAGAATATCTTCAATTTGTAAACTCTGTAGCCTTATTTTGAGATTATTAAGTCCCAGAACTTCATTTTCAAGGTCTCCAAGTCACCAAACACTCTAAAACTCACATTTATGAATCTAAATTCCATTTTTCATAATCCAAAGACTTACATTTCACCATTTCCATATGATCTCACATCCTGGCAACAGCTGTATTCAATTGAACTAAGATTTGAAATGGTAAAGCTGATACATGTGTCGCATGTGGGTATCAAACTGTCAGATTTGCTTGCATAAACAGCTTTAAACCTTAATAATCTCTTTTAAACATGAGCTGTAACACACTTTACTGAGTTTTTATTAAGGCTTATGCGTGTATGGATTGTGTTTGTAAATGATTTTAATTGAATTTAGAATCATATTCGGTATTGATTTGTTTTTCTGTCACTGAGCATGAACTGGAAAAATGACAAATTCTTAGGAGTTAAGTGTGATGGCTAGTTAGGTCAACGAAATACTTATTTACTGCAACCATGTTCCTATGTGGAGCTCAGGTTACAACAAAAGGCTTTTCATCTGACTCTGTGGCTGGCTCTGTCACCTCATCATTGTTTGGTGCTTCCAAGCAACATTTGGAGCTTCTGGTTGCCGTTTCCCTTGAAAATTCCATCCAAGGACTGTGCAGCAAGCTTGTGTTTCTGTCCCTGCAACATAATATGAGTGAATATGAGTCAAAGCTTCACAATATTTACCATAATATAGCATAATAGATCTATTGCTGATCTTATCCGGATCAGCTCAGATCTTGCGGATTTCATCGAATCTGAGAAAGTTCCAAGTAGATTGTACAAAGAGTGTGCCCTCAATAACTGACTATGTTGAGAGCAACGTTCACAAGCATGCTCATTTAGTATATTTAAAGTTACCAACCTCTTAAAAGCATAAACTTTGCCTTTTTGAGTATAATAACTCAATATACATTCTCTTAATAAACTTCCTCAGACTCCACTTCCTCTTATACCTACAATTAAGTCAATACTCAATAAAAAGCCTAAGAATCTACCACACAATCAACTTTACCTTTAATTTCCTGCGGAAAAATGCAATATCAAACACAAACTAATAAAAAAGCCACATTTGCGTCCTTGAGAATGCGTCACAGCACTTCCATTAGTCGAAAATAGTTCTTTTATGTTACTTGTTTCCTTCCAACATTTACGCTTTCTCACTTCCGCTAACATTAAGCGGTTGTAGTAGAATATAAAAATGAAATTTGCGATATTTTTTGCTTCGTGCATTTTTTTAAATGTTTATGCTTACTAAAGTAGAGACGGAAAAAATGGACAAACGATGTTCAGACGCTAATTATAAGCAATAAAACTTATTTTGGAACTCATGAGAATAACAAAAAATTATTTATAGACAGTAAAATGTTGAAATGATCATAATAACGTGATGATGGATATTTTTCAGCTATGATGAATGAAGTATAAACTGTTTTTTGGTTGCTAGTGGAAGTAAATTATCAGAGTAGTAGACTCCAGGTGGACTTTTCGTGTGAAAATCATCAAATGTTTTATGATTTCTGCAGAAATAGCTCAGAGAAAAAACTTTTCCATTACCTAATGTTAAAGTCTGTAATTCTGAGAATGAGGAATGTAAGATTTGTGAATCTGTCGTTAGGGAATTGTGCTGTAATATGATAAGATATGAATGTTTTTGTTAGAATTGTCACAGAAGCTTTAAGGGGATGTTAAGTGTGTAACAAAGGTTGTTATTGGAGATGCTTCCGAATGGAATAATTCCTTTTTTGGTTTTGAGCTGCATTAGGTTAACATTGTGAACTGTAAAATAATATTAGATGAAGTTTTCCATCCAAGAAAGCGTTCATTTGTTTGAATAAGATTGTCAAGTCGCTCCAAGTTCATTATGTTGGATTCATCATTTGCTGAGATCGTATTTCGCCAAGGTAGAGTGTCATGGAGCATATTCAATTGCTTCTCATTCAAATATTGACGAATCAGCGCCAGGACGGTCGTATACTTAGAGCCAATGGGTATCTAACTTATGAAAATGAGCAAATACGACCAAAATCACAAAACCGACCAAATTTACCCTTCGTCAGTTTGATTCTGTTCCGTCCCGAGTGGATAATATTGCAAAATCAAATAATTACCTAATTTGACCAAAATCGTTAAACTGAACAAATTCTTCAATTCGTTAATTGATTTAAACTCTCCGCGATTGGCCAAAAACACGCTTTAACTAGTTAATGGCAAGTAAACATCCAGTTGATGACTATTTCTAACGTTTATTTGTCCGTTCAAGCTCGCAGCAATTTCATACGATTTTGAAGACATTTACGAGAAAAACTGGCTGGAAACTCCATTTAAATGCACGACAATTGCCGAATGGCTCAAAAAAAGGTGAAAACTACCCTAAGTTGCACGACAGTAGTCGAATTTTGAATTTTTCTGCCAATTTCTGTCAATTTTTATCCAGAACCTGTCATTTTACCTGAAAAATTGTCAAAATTCTACCATTATCGTTCAATTAAAGTCAATCCCAGCACTCTTTCCTCACAAAATTCCTGTAAAATCCCTTCTAATTTGCTACATAAAAACTATACTACCATCTCTACGCCATGGCAACATCATTATCATTCATACCATCCAGGATTGTCTGAAAAACACTTCTCAACTTCCTCAATTTAATATAAAAATTGAAGCTCTGCCTCAAGCAACAAACTAATAACAAGAAATATCTACAATTATATGCAAACAAGAAGCACAAAAGCTTTAAGAATTTCTTATTCTTTCTTTCATTTTCAATTACATTATTCATAAATTCAAGAACAATGCGATTATATCTCTCCATTCTTTTCCCATATACAAGCCAAAGCATAGGTTCAGGATTTTCTCTTTTTTTAATTTAGATTTTGCTCGGTAGAAAGCAAAAGGAAAAGGCGAAAAACGTATTTGATGGAATTATGTCGGAAAAGGGATTGTTAATGGATTGTTGCGTCCGGAATTCATGTGAGCTTATTAGATAAAAACAATATTTTGATGGTGTTTTCTGTGTGAGATGTTAAGGCTTAGATGGGTGATGCTGAAGAAATGTAAATTGAATTTTGTTTGTAGCTGGAATGTTTGATTTATGGAAATTGGGAGATAAATTCAATGTTTTTGGACTAGGTGGATTGAAACTGTGCTTTTGTAAATTATATTGGCAATGCCTGATATTTTTGATGATTGACCTTCGTGTAGTCTGAACAGACATGGAGCATGCTATTGAATATGCACAGAAAATAGAGCATGCTCGACTATATTGATTGATAATTCTCAATTGCACGCTCATTTAGGTGAGCATGCTCATTGTCTGATCAGGTACCAAGTGGAACAGACTGCAATTAGTCAACTATGAGTCTAGCCATAAACTTGACATTTTATGGCAAAATTACACAACTTTCCAATTCATATCTGGAAGCACAGCAGACAAATCACGTCCTGTTCCACTCGGGTTAATGCCCTGACTCAACTTTAACTCTAAATTGCAAAATTCCATTCAAAATCCCTTAAACAAGCTCCGAACACTCCTTAATCAGTTGAACGACCTCAGTCAACTTCCTTTTAATACTATAACATTGCATTTAATTACTATTCATCCATAAGACGACAGCACTTAGTCTTTATTATCATCAACAGTCCTCTGTATCACAAAATTATATGTATCTTCTGGAAATCCTCTATGTCTGACTATATATAGATTCTACGATCTGACTTTTATCGCACTACAGCAATCATAGTCTGTATGAACAGCTTCAGAAGAAGAATGTGAACACAAAAAGAATGTAAATTATGATTTTCAGTTGTTGACATTAAATGCTAGACATGTTTGGAATCTTTTGTGCTATAAAATGACATACACATGAGTGTTCAGCATGTTAGTCACTTGATAAATATTTTTTTTCGTTGCAATATGTCAACTAATGCATTTTCTAAATGTTATTGTCCCACGAGTGACGTTGATCTGACATTTTTTTTCTAATTAAATTGTGCTGCATTTCTGGATGGCAAAAAACTTCTCCGTACCTAAAAAAAAATAATCGGAACCAAAAACTCAATTAACACATTTCTAAAATTATCTACCCAGTTTTTTTTGGTGCTGGTGCTGTTTCCATGTAGAATTTCTAATAGATTCGTTATCAACGTTTTTTTGTAAAACAAGATGCTCAACAGGGCGTACGTGCATTCCGCTATATGAACATAACAATTAGACAAGCTTCGGCATTGAAGCGAAACAGTTCCTCACGATTTTTTTACACTGCAATTTTTATGCTAAAAGCTTTTTTCTTTTTCCATAAAAAAGTTAATTAAAGTTTGAATAATTAAGAGCTGAATTTTTTTGGCTCGATGGCAAGAAGATGTGGTTCTAAGTTTTTACGATCAATGATAATAAATGGCAAGGCAACCATTTGCTTAGTAATCTTTAAAGCATTGAAATTTGGAGCCATTAATTATTTATGGCTTTATTAAATGAATTCATTAAGGAAAATTGTTTCTGGTGTTGAAATTTTTTAAGGAAACAAATGAGATCCTTTTGTAATTGATTTGAACGGTAAGAGGGGAGTTGTTGCTATGAGTTGGAGAATATACTGTGTTTGGCTTGAAGTTCTTAATAAGGATTGTAAATTTAAGGCTATTAGTTAGTGTTGACACCAAACATGGCGAAGACCCGAGAAGCACAATGCAGTGAAACATAAATGGATTGAAATCAGTCCATCAGTCCGGTGCTGTTAGGGCAACTTTACGTCAAGTCCTTAATTCGAGAATTTAGCAGTCACCCAAGCGACGGGAGAAACGATTTAAAATCTTATCCCAAGGCAGTGTGACGCCAAGTTTATATGAGCTGGAAAAAAGCGCATGAAGAGTGTCAATGTCCTGATTGACACAGGCCGGTGATTCAATGATATCTTAACTCATTATTTCTGTTATTCATAATCTTAATTACTTACTTCGTTGGTCGTGCATATCAATTATGATCCTTGGCTACATAACAGATGACGCCTAAAGCTGGCTTTTGTCTGACAATTATCAATGCCAAGTGCAAAATTGTCTCTTTCGACAGCTTCCTTCTAATAGTTCTATGGTCTTCTGCGAGCTGTCATTCTCAGAGCGACACAAATGTCAAGACTTAACCTAACTTCTGGAAAACCTTTGATGGTTTTATGTGGCTCGGGCACAAAATCATCATTTATTAAACTTGAAATCCAATTTCCTCAAAATTTTACAAATTGACAGCTATAAACTCAATAAAACACAAGAATATTTCCTCAAAAAATTTGCTAATCCAATTTAAAATTCATTTCACATCCAAAACATATCCAATCAATCCAGCCAGTCTTTAAGGTTCACAAAAAAAAATTGATCACATCTTTTCACGAAAATTTCAATCACAAGACCCAAAAGAGCAAAAACATTTGATCATGCACATAAACTTTTTCTGTCCTTTTTAATGTCACACACAAAAGTTTCAATCCTCTTGGAATTGATTGATTGTAAAGCAGCACAAAAGCATCATCACAAAGATATATTAAGCATCTATAAAAGAGAGAGCCTTAAGAAATGAAACACAGCCCATAGCCAACTAAATGACGAATTTTACGCTCTATCTAGCCACGCATCAATCAATCTTTGAATCTTGTGATTGGGGGGGTCGTCCGTGAGTGACGGGTGTTTTAGAATTGGGAGATTTTATGGATTTTCTTGGTCTTTAGTCATGAGATTGTTGCGTGTTCTGAATGAAATGTTATGGGAAATATCATTGCTTGACTTATAAATGGGTCATGAACAGTCGTCACGATACCTACCGAAAATTTGCAGGTATTGCTTTCAACTCGGTGACTTAGACAATGCTCTTGCGAATATATTGCGAATATACTGTACCATTCGCATTGGAGCGTCTACTTCAGCCTGTGCAGTTGACTTTTATGACTATAGCTATGTATATATACATCATAGAGCCGCTCGTCCTTAAGATTGTGCTCCTCGCACTCGATTTGAGTTAGCTACTTTCACTACTCAGCTTGCCCTATTAAAGTAGATGCTACATAGTGCTCAGCTTATTTTGGTGGACGATTCCATCATAATACAGTCACACTAACCCAACCCTTCCTCAAAATCCTACCCATCATTCACGAATGACTTCCAAAGTCATTCAATTTGATATTCATTACATTAATCAAACTCGTAATGCCAAGACACATCCGTATAAAGTAGATTTAATGATTATTCTCTTTATTGTATGCGGTGAATAAGTCAGCTTACGTTTTTAACGATGATTAACATTTGTGAGGTTGTGAGTAAACTTTCTTATGTGCTCAAGAGATGAATGATGTGAGAAAAAGCTTTAAGTAAGTAATGAGAATTGTTGGCCTATTATGTGATTAATACGAAAAAGAAAGGGAGGGATGAATAGACAGGAATTTCTTAATTGAGGTGGAGGATGAATGAACATTTTGTTGAATGTAGAAAAATAGTTAATTGCATAAGAACACGAATTGTTGACGTAGATTAGGAAATGGATGGTTGGGGAGAGAGATTACATTCTTTTGTTATGTAAGAGCATGTAAGGTAGTTGATTTAGATGAGATTTGTTTGGGAGGTGATTTAATAGGTAAATGTTTAGTGTATCTTAGGATCAACAACAACAACATCTTAGGATATTCTCTAGTCATATCCTACATAGCCATAACCTAGTTGTTGTCTATTTGAAGTCAATTTTAAGTCTAGAACAGTAATGTTCAAACTGTGAACTGTGGCACACTAGTTTGTCCAATGAAACATATGCCGTGTGCGATTTCGGTTCCATCTAAGTGTACTTCCCATCTAAGTGTACAGTGAAACTTTAGAGATACTAAACTCTAGACTAGAAAGTATGGTTTTTGTCTTCAGCAACGCTTATTAAAAGCTAACAAATCTACTTAGACGTAATAATATTTCAGAAGTGTTCTAAGCTACATTAGGATACGCTGCAAAGATTGAAGCACTAAAATCCTAATTGGCAATTGATTCAACTGTATCACAGCTGCTTAGAGCTCAGTCAAACATTAAAAAGCACTCTGGTGTCACCAAACTGACTCTAAACACCTTTGGTTCTATGTAAAGGTACAAGTTGGATTTTTTTGCTTTTTGGAGCTATTCAGTGCTTAGTAAATCAGTTAAAAGCATTGTGGTGTCATCTAACTGTCCTTAAACACCCTTGGTTCTATCCGAAGCAGTAAAAAGTCTGATTTGGTTGCTTTTTTGAGCAGCTCAAAACTGAGTCAAGCAGTGAAGAGTGCAATTGTGTCCCCAAAGCAACCCTGAAAACCCTAATTTTATCCAAAAAAATGACAAGTCGAATTTTGGTTCCTTTTAATTAACTTTTTCGCTTATTTCGCCAACGTCAATTCAGCTTATGTCAATCAGTATACAAAAATTCTAAATATATCCAATTTTAATCCTTAAAATGCACATTCAAACCAGAATTTTCCATCTCAAAGTCAATCTACATCCACATCAATTCAAACTCCAACAATTTATCCCAGACAATCTCATTTTCAAAAAACAAAAAAAGTTTTCCAACTCTCAATGACTATATGTTTACCCACAACACAAAGAAACCTGAGCAACGGATTAAAATTACATTGTGAGACCAAATAATACAGAAAATGAAACTTTTTCTAGTACATCCGAGTGCTTTCAATTCTCATTTCTGTTCTGTTTAGATTTTCTCGTCATAAATACAATGAACTTCAGTCAATAGACATAGATGGTATGCAAAAGTAACTTTTATTAAATTGCATGATACGAAAATAGAGTCTTGTTTATTGAAGTCAAATGAAAAATTCCACGGAAATACCTTTCGATATTCAGTGAAGATGATGACGGAAATGTCGGAATGAATTTTCCTCTTTTTTGAAGTATGGAAAAGTAATTTCTAAATGTAGGTTAATTGATTGAAGATTACATACATTGCATGGGAGGAAAGTTGTGATAGGAACGGAGATTCTTGGAAAATAAATGTTATTTATACACTTCCTGTTAGGCTTGTTGATGCGGTTTGTTTGAGATTCAAAGCTTCTTTGAGATGTCATGTGTTTCAGAAGTAAATTTTCTGGGAAAATTCTACTTCATTAGAAAAGGTTTTGAACCTGGTTTTGAGCATGTGGGAACTTAATTGGATTTCTAATGAAAATAAGGCTTGTTGTTGTTTTGTGTTTTATCCAAAGGATGATTGTTATTCCTCAAATCTGCTCGCTGCATGGCCCAGAGTATGTTAATGTTTCCTTACAACTAAACTTACCTAGATTTGTGTAACAAATCGAGTTGGCGTGACTAAAACAGTGAAAAAATACCCAAATTGGACTTGACTCCCTAACAAGCAAACAACATGCTTTAGTTGTATAGAAATTCTACTATGGTAGTTAAAAAAGATCGCTTTTGGGTACCATAGAGAAATTTCTATACCACGGAAACATGTTCTTTGCTTGTTAAGGAAGTCAGGTACAAGTAAAGTCGAATTTTTGCCGGTTAAGACCTTCCCTAGGATTGAATCATGTCCTTCAAGTCAACTGTATGATATTCTAACTAACAACGCCACTGTCGCTTTCCCGATGATACATTGCTATTGATTGTCTGGAAAAATTTTGTGATAAATGACGATGAACTCATGGAACCATGAGATGGTCAACATATGAACATCTACATAAGTTTAAAATAGCATTCTGAATTGAAAGATGAACTTTTGTAATCTCTGTCTCTCAGTTTATTCAAAGTTCAAGCTGTCAATCTAATTTGTTTATCGTTAAATGGATTGAAAACAGCTTTCATGACAATGTAAAGACACCATTATGTATTATTGACGAGTAGCTATTAGTCGACGATGAAGTTATGCATGCTCTATTGACTGTCTTTAAAATACAAAGAAAATGTTCGTCTTCATAAATAAGCATGCTTAAGAGAACACTTAATCAGAATAGTTGAACAATCTTATTTTTAAGGAATTACTCACGAGGATATTCGTTGTCTGTTAGGGTTTGGAACAACCAGAATTTGAAGTCAAATCGAATTTTATGTGGAGTCGAGTCGACTTTGAGCTTTGGGAACCCTGCTCGGACAATTTAATTATCATTAGGATATTAACTGGGGTGCTTATTACTGCTTACTTTTAAACATATGGAGCATTAGCCTTTCACTTAACACTAATAAACACTTACGCCGCTAGATAAGCACAAAGTAATTTAAGAGACCAAGTGGACAGGCTTCTGATTAACCCGTTCCATTTAAGAGCATCTGAGCATCTTCTAAATTATAGTTTACATTTTTCTGTCTTTTAAATCACAAATTCAACTTTATTTTGGCACAAAAAGTGCTCACATCCTCACATGCCTTTAACAAAAATCTTACAAAAATCCCAAATCTTTTAATTCAAAAATTTATTCATGCCCAATTAAACCTCCTTCAACTCGAAAATCCTTTCATTGACCATCCCTCCATACTCATTATATTCACTGTCCATCGTCCATTCTAATTAAGTTAGATTATCATCGACCATACAAATTCAATTTACTAAACTTTCAAGATCAACAAGTAGCATGCTTGTGTCAAAAAAAAAACAGAAATTATTCAAGACGACCAGAACAATAAGAAGCTGCAAAATAAAAATTAGAAAAACAAATTTCAATTGTTGAAAAAAATTTTCTCAAATTACAAAAGAAGAGCGAATGAAGTGTACACGTGTGCCTGTATAACTGTGAAGATGAAAGTGTATTTTGAGCCATATCCAATTAATTTTCCAACAGTCGACATGGGATTTAGGAATATTTATTATCAAAAAAATCCCCAATTTGTTATTTCCAATATATCCACCAGAGTGTGGCCGTCTCAAGTTCGAGTTTTTCGACATTAGATTGTCGAAAAATTCGAACATTTTGAACTCAACTTATTTTAAAATAAAAATTTACGTTACAAAGAAAATTAAAAGTAACGGTCAAAAAAAATTTGAATTTTAAAAGAAATTAACGGTCGTTTTTGAGACCGCCACACTCTGATATCCACAAATATTCATTTCCAATCCACAATTCACTTGTTCACAACAGAGAATTGATAGACTCTCAGCGTCTATTGTCAATGAATTGTGTGTCTATTTTTAGAACGCAAACACAAGTTCTTTTTCTATCATTTTTTTTCTATTGTTTCGTACAGAAATTGCACAGAAAAAAAATGTCACATTGACATGTACTATTCTATTATATTATCAAAATACAACTTGTACTATACAATATCTATCTAGCATTTATTGTTTGTGTACATATGGAATGACTGTTTATTGTGTTTTCACCTTCACTGCTATGAAATTGAATAAAAAAAATGATTTTTTACAAGTGAAAATGAATTATTTTTGGATGCGATTTTAGGTGGTTGTTTTTTTCAAAAGTTTGATGAAGGATTTGTGTAATTTAATCAGTGTTTTTAATCCTTTGGTAAGCTACCGATTTGTACTTACAGAATCAGATATTTGTGAAAGTGCTACATTGGATTAATGCTGTAAAGCTGTTTATTAGGGGTTTAAATTATTTAATATTGCATTCAAATTAATATCGGTAATGATAATTGTTGTTGAACATAGCTTGAAGTTAACTCGGATTTGGTATGGAGTCAAATCAGCTTGAGTCGACTTTTTCATACAAAATTCGAGTCGAGTTCTGGCTCAAAATCGACTCGAATTTCGAATGGAAAAATCAATTCGACTCCATATAAAATCCAATTCAACTTCGACATCTGCTATTGAATATTCATATTTACTTACTAAAGCTGCTACGTACACATATCAATTGTGTTCCAAGCCTTCCTTTTAAGGGCACCTGCATCTGACTCTTTAGCTGAATACTGCTACCGTAAAGCCAGCCAGTTAAGCTTCATACTACTTTTTGATATGATGTTAGATATGAAAATGGGTAGCATGAGTATCTATCCAGATTTAATCGAACAAATTTGAATTCTTAACTAATCGTTTGTGATGTTTGTTGCATAAGCTGGATCAAACTGGGTCTTTTGAATTAAACAGAACTTTATTGATGTACTTTTCGAGGATATTTAAGAGAATTGTAAAGTATACGGCGTAGTAATGGCCGAAAATTTGGCACCATGCCAACTAAACTCTGGCTAATGGTGAATATCATCAATTTTAGGCTGAAAATCGAGTCAGTCTAGTCTGATGTTGAATTTTTAGTATTTTTTTACGACGAAATGCACTTTCTGATATGATTCATCTTAAAGCAAACCTCTAAATTGAATTGGTTTAAGTTGCCGAGTCAATATAATAAATTACTCGGTCTAAATTGACTAAAGTCAATTCAAGTCGACTCGACTCTATTTGCAATTTTGTCTAATAGTGTTGAAATTGAATCTATAAATGCAAATATTAGAATCTAACTAAAGAATCTTGCTGAATAGCAAATAGTCCAAAACGTTTTAGAAGGGAGGCTCACCAGGTCAAAGGTACCCTTCCTGGCTACACCCCTGAACCCCAAGAAATCATCCGATCTCTCTCTATAATTAAGAATCCTCATCTCAATATCAATATAAATTTCATCACTTTATTTTGACCTCATTGCTGCTCATTTTAATGATTAAAAATAATTTATGACGAACTTTCTTTTTTTGCTATAAATAAAAATAAATTTGAACAAATTTTTATATATTTTCTCTTCGTGGCACATCAAATATAAAACTTTTCACAAGTTGCAATTATTTTTTTTTAAAATTTCAATTGCCTTTTTTAGTGCCAATAATCTCATTTAGTCCAACCTAAGTGCACTCAATTGTATTTTTTGATACTCAAAATCACACATTGCAAATTTACTTGATTTTTCCCACCGAATTAATATCATCTGTCATGCACAGCCACTCGGGAAAAACAACAAACCCACAAAAAAAAAATTTACTTTTACGTGAAATTGAAAACAAAAAAAAGTTTGACAGCAACGCGACGCAATGCAACAAAAAAGGAAATAAAAATTAATATGAAATTCTTGTTTTATTTTTTGGTCTATTTTTAGCAACATCAAATAATGAAAGTACACAAGAATCGCATTGGAATCGCTATAAGACAGAAACAATAAAAATGATGATGATAAATTTAGCAGTGCATGAAATGTTGTTAATAATAGCTTAAATATATTTAAAAAGTAGGTGTAAAATAAATAAGCAAAAAATATATATAGCAAGAAGTGAAGCAAAAAAAGGTCCGCAAAAATGCATTTACATTTCGAAAAAAATTCAAATACAAAATGTGATTGCACAATATTGTCGCTGTCGTGGATGGGAAAGGTGAGTTCTATAACTGCATTTTATTTAGATATCCGAACGACACAAATTAAGAAGGCTCCGTTATGGAGTTTTTAAGGCTTAGTATAACTTCATATCACTTCATGTAGCTCTATATGATTCATATAGTCTCAAATGACTCCATATGACTCTATATAGCCCCAGACGACTCCGTATGGCTCCATAAGACTCTATATGACTCCATAAGATTCTATATGACTTCATATGATTCTATATAGCTCCATATGACTCCATATAGCTTCATATGACTCCATATAGCTCAATATGGCTCCATATAGCTCCATATAACTCCATATGACTATATAGAGCTCCAAATGACTCCATAAAGCTCCATATGGCTCCATATTGCTCCATATGACTCTATATGGCTCAATATGACTCCCTACAGCTCCGTATAGCTCCATCTGGTTCCATATAGCTCCATATGACTCCATATGACTCCATATGACTTCATATGACTCCATATGACTCCATATGACTCCATATGACTCCATGTGGCTCCATTTGACTTTATATAGCGCCATATGGCTTCATACAGCTCCATATAACTCTACGGGACTCCATATGCATCAATATGGCTCCATATGTCTTCGTAGGACTACATATGACTCCATATTGCTCCATATAGCTCTATATGACTCCATTTAGCTTCATATGAGTTCATATGGCTCTATATAGCTACATATGACTCCATAAGGCTCCATTTGATACCATAAGACTAAATATGGCTCCATATGGGTTAAAATGACTCCATGTAGCTTTATATGACTCCGTATGGCTCCATATGACTCCATATGGTCCCATATAACTCTATATGACTCCTCATGAACCCTTCTTCATTTGTGCTGCTCGGAATCATCAACCCCACATATGAATGTCCTTCATTCAATAAATAATTGAAAATTTGTTAATTTGCTGTCTCATTTATGAATTTTCATCTTTTTACTCCCACTATAGGTGCCGGAGGACATACCAGAAGTGAGTATTATCACCCTATGTAATTTATTTTTTCTAAATCCATCAATTCATTGAGTCGCAAAAATAATTTCATAACGATTGGATAGAATAGCAACTAGGGGTGGTTAGTTTATGGGGTGTTTTTGTATTTGTTTAGTATTGAAATCTTGCTGTGCAAATTAGACATAAAGCATTATATCAACATTATATTATTATGCATGGTGAATATGAGTGGGAAATGTGCAGCATTTAAACGGGGTGGACATGGATTTGGGGTATGTGAATTTGGAGGGAATAAAACTATTTTTTAATAGGATTTGCAGTGTTTTATGATAAAGATGCGCAGTTTCTAGGCATTCGGGTTGCATATGTTAGGTCTAATATGACTGCAGACCTGGTTTAAATAATACAAACTTGTTGAGTCCATATGGCTTAATTAAGCTCACTACTTGACCTATGTAGCTGATTATTTTGACAATTGCTTAGAATCTGTAACTGAAAATGCTGATTTTAGGTGTCAAAATACTTATTATCATCGCCATAACTCGAAATCGGCTAGAATTTTATATGTGAAAGTCGACTTAAGTCACTCTTGGAGCATTTCGTAACCAGCAAGTATGCCGTGGAGTATTATTGGAGAAACACGGCTATAGAGCAGGGCAATGAGGTGAACCGCATTTTTTACAATAAATATAGGTCGAAATCAGTCTTCATAGCGTAGTCAGGACAACCTTTCATCTTAAATTCTCAGAAATAAATATATTCAGAATAATTGAATATCCAGAACTCCCATTTGAATCTCCCTTATTCATCTCAGAATCCATACAAATGACTCAACAGAGTCAACATCCGTTGCACATCCCCACAGACACAGCATAGTATGAATATATCCTCCCCTAGCTTATAAGTCATCAATTTTAATCAATTCAATTTGAAATTCAATATCCATCAATACACAATCATCATCATCATCCTCAATCCATATTTATATTCATGTATGCTGATTCGTACACAATACACAGAAATTGTTTCGTTCGAATTTTACAAGCCAAGGCAAAATCATCGACAAATTATTGATTGATGTCATTTATATATATATAAAAATTATTTCCATCTATTGTCTACTGCTGCTGGTGAGATATGATAGACTGAAATGACATTTTATTGACATTTGGCGTGATTTACCTAAATTTAAAACAAAAGAAGAACTGATGTGCGTCGCAAAAAAAAAAAAAAAAGTCAGAAAATTGTTTTATTTCTGGTTGAATGAATTTTAGCGTAAGATATCGTAATTTGAGCAAAGAATGGATTTACTGTTAGGGGTCGAATAATGGAAAGTAGATCAGGCAAACTCAATTGTGCTATTAATTGTGGGAAGCAAAAAACATGGAGACTTCCTTATTTGATTGAGTTTCCATTCAATGTCCTTAAATGTATTCAATCCATCATTCTGAAGGTAGTGTCTTAAAAACAACAAATGAGGGTACAAATTTAAGATCTTAATGAAGCAATTTTATCGAAAATAGATGGGGTTAAATTTTGGTAGCTAAATGACTCGTAAAGGTTTACTTCTTGGTTATTGGATGTTAAATTTTATTGACCAGCAATATGCTATAGAGTATAAGCTAGCTTTGGATCAATGTTTTTTGACCTTACTCGACTTTTATTGAAAAGAAAAACTGTGCGGATGTCGTAAAAGAATTAAAATTTTGATGGATTTTTGAATATATTAGAGCAAAAGGTCGAAGTCGACTCAAATTGTATATGAATCCATATGGAGTCGAGACGACCTGAGTTGATTTATCCATACAAAATCTGAGACGACTTCGAGCTTTGTATTATTGCTGTTTTGTTGAGCTTCTTTTGTGATTCGAAGTGGCTTGGTGGCGCAATGGTTTAGTAATTCAATTGTCCTTTTTTGAATCATAATTCCTCACCTCGCTGACCATACAGATCAGCTGTGATCTATAGCCTCTAACAGTTGACGTTTAACACTGGCTCTATCGCTGGCTTCCTTTTACCAATTGCAAATACCAAGTACAACTCTGTCTCTATCAACAGCCTCTTTCCAAGAATTTTATGGGTGACCTCGTGCTTTTTTGACTTTCTTTGTAGACAACCAGACAGTAATGACATCAAAGGAGTGGTTAAGACGTCATTATACCGAGTATGGAGGTCTGGTTTTCAATTAAGATTTATGCAAGAAGCGGACAATTCAGGCAACAAAGTTTGTCACTTTCACTTGTAAGCTGGTTTGTTGTTCCCCTTCGAGTTCATGTACACGCCAGACATCAACCATAGTGTTCCTTGTGAATTCCTGCATTACACCTGCAGCTGAAAACTTCAAATCCTTTACAATACCTTCTAAATGAATCATAGACACAAGTTAGTAACGCAATAAAGGAAAAAAATCCAATTAAAAAAAAATTGTAAAATATGAAAAAAGAGAATCCATTTTAAGCACACACGATATAATTTTTCATCCATCCTTCATTTCATTTCTTTTTAATCATATTTTTCCTGCACACAACAACAACAAAAACAAGCAGCAGCAAATAAAAGGAAGAAATTTCCTTTTCATTTAATTCCAACTGCAGCACACTTCAGACAGGGCTTCTGTTCTGTATGCGGTAATTGTACATATATGTATAAAATAAAATTATAAAAGAAAGGGGGGAGATGGAATCATATCACATCATATAAAACACACAACATAATACATACAACATATAACACTGAACCTCAACTGATAATAAAAACAACAATATTGAATAAAGGAACAGAAAAATGGGGAAGAAAAATTCGCAACTCTCCAATTTATGTTTACATGCAAGCCTATCAAAACTACATTTTTTTGTATTTATTTAGAGTCGCTCGATTGTGTAAACATAAGTATATATTTTGTGGCGGCTGCTTCTACTGCCGAGTTAGAATATCGATCGATTTTGAATTTTAATATCCTTGGAGTATTTTTTATGACTTTTTATACACAAAAAACTGTGAATTTGGGAATTTTTTTGAAGGAATTTAAGGGTTTTGATGTTACTGAGCGCATAAGTCTGTACAGCCTGATTACTACAAGCTGTCAGATGTCTCTATAAAATACAACATAAAACCGAAAGCTGCCAAATTTTTCAATATGAGGGTAGCTTTGTTGTTCTGTATTTCATCTCAATGAATAATTAGGTCAATTTTTTTGAGGATTTATTGCTCGTGAAGATAATAAAGACACAGCTATTAATTTGTTAGTATCAAAAATTTTCCATTTTTTCCCTCTAGCAATTCGGGACAAAAAATCGATTCATTTGACATATTGACAATCCTGATTGCAGGTTTTCAACCTGATGTGGTCCGCAATTTTAATAATTTTTATTATCAGCATTATTATCCCATTATAAACCGATAGTCTAAGTTTGAGTGTGGTGGCTTGACAAATCCTCAGTTGCAAAGCTATAGCCTGCTATATCATTAACTGTGAAACAACAAATAGCAGCACACATTTTCGAGAGTAAATCTGTTTTAAATTCAAACATTAAAATTAAGGATTGTTGTTATTATTATTATTATACACAACTAGAGAGTCTTTCATATTTGATGATGATTCTGCCTGTTATTTTAAAAATTTCCGACTCACATGATAGTCGCTAATGCAGTATCGTGTTTAGAGTGAAAGATTAAAGAGGATTAGAAGATCTTTGATGCTGTAGCAATCGTATTCTAATGTCAAAATTAAAGCATTAATAGTCCAGATCAATAATTTTCTCACCAACGCAAAACAATATTTTTTCAAAGCATAGACGAAGTTGCAGGAATTTTATCTGATAAAGTCTCCTAAATTCTAGTCAATTATAGCCAACTGATTGACAACTTTAGCAGAATATTGTCGATTTAAGGCGAAAATAGTCGATTATAGCCGATAATAGCAAAATGTAGTTCAAAATTACCGAAAATAGCTAAATATAAGCGAACATAGTCGAGTATAGTCGACTAAAGCCGAATATAGTCGAATATAGCCAACTAAAGCCGATTGAAGTCGAATGTAGCCGAACATAACCAATTATAGTCGAATATAGCTGAATATAGTCGAATCTAGTCTAATATAACCGATAATAGCTTAATATAGTCAAATTTAGTCGGATATAATAGTCAAATATAACCGGAAATAATCGAACATTACCGCAAATAGTTGAATTTAGCCGAATGTAGCCAAAAATAGTCGATTAAAGCCGAATATAGACGAATATAGGTTAATATTAGGGGTCCGAATGACGGATATCCGTACCGTCCGTTACCGGTAATTACCGGTAATATCCATTACCGTTACCGTTCATTTCTATGGATTATCCAGCGGTAACAGATTTTTAACGAATTTTTTAAAAATTCATATATTAAGACCGCAGTTTATTTTTTTGTTAAGGGTAAAAAACTTATTTTTAGACATTTTTAATTTTTTAAAACTTTAAATGCTTATTACTCTTCGCAGTTTTGTTCAAATTTGTTTGAAAGTGTTTTAAACTAACATTTATTGAGGATATTTCCAAAAGAATTTTTAAACTTGTCAATTCCAAGATATATAATTTTCAAAGTCAAATGTAATATTTGGTCACATTTTTTCGCAGTGAGCATTGGATATTTGGATATATTTTACAACTTTTATTTGCTTACTGTTGAAAAAAATTACCAAAAAATTACATCTGAAAATCAGTCTGAATCAGGCTAAAACGAAAACTGACCAAATTTCGGTTAATTTTCAAATTTTTTCTTTTGGAAATTTTAAACTGCATGAAGTCCAATAGTCAAAAGTTTTAATGCAATATCTCTTCTATACAAGTCATCCTCTAAAATCGTTTACAAATAGCTTTTTTCAAAAATGACAAAATTTTTCAAAAATGACAAAAAGTGACCAAAAATAAAAAAAATTTTACCCTAAATATTCGGATATTTATAGTCGGAATATACGGATATTACCGGTAATCACCGGTAATTACCGGTAAATATCCGTTACCGTCAAATCCCGATTACCGGTAATTTTCGGACCCCTAGTTAATATAGTTGATTTTAGCTGGGTATAGTTGAATATAGCAGACTATGGTCGAACATAACTAAATAGAGTCGAATATAGTCGACTTTAGTCGATTTTAGTAGATTCTAGTCGAATAAAGCCAAATATAGTCAAATATAGCTGAATACAGTCGACTATAGTGGACAATCGCATAATATATTCGATTTTAACAGCCTTTAGCCAACTATACTCAAATACAGCCAACTTAAACCATCATCACCCTTTGCTTCAAGCTATCAAACATAAAAATAATAACACTCAAATAAACCTCCTTTGTTCTAAGCCACCCCACGAGACAAAGCATCTTCACCTTAAGTCTCATTTCTATGAATATAAGATTTCATAAAAAAAGAGATATAAAAAAAAAAATAAGAAGAATTTCGGTTTGCTTTTATTCCATAAAAGGAAGCAGAACAAAAAAAAAACTGAAAAATAAAAAAATAAAAGCAAAAGTGGAAAAAAGAACTAAAAAGAAGAGGAAGTGATGAAAATAACTTTTCTTTAGGCCTTTAATACCAAATGATAATACGGTATATAGGCATACATATAGACATTGAGAAGAAAGGAAACTATAGAGCACTTTTGAGAGTTATTGAATCGAGCGATGGAAGCGAAATGCGAGGCAAGGAAAAAGGGCTCATTTCATGAAATCGAAACCCTCAGCTCTTTCGTTCAGGCTTGATATAAAATGAAGAATTAGCGCGCCATAAAGTCGTCAATATGATTCTCTAGGGGAGGAAAAATTAATCTTTTATCAAAATATTTTCAGCCTTACAACATTTTTCCGCCTTCAGTTTTTTTTTTCAATATTTTCCAGTTTATTTATGAAAAACTCTTTTGTGTAATCTATCGTTACAGTTTAAAAATACTCAATATTTCTCCATGCTGTTGATGTGAGGAAAAATAAATTTAATGGAAAAAGAAGAAATTTTTTTTTTGTTAAGCCATTGATTCAATATGGCACGTGAGATGAAATGGAAGCTATTTTTCAATAGTTCTGAGTAAATTTTTGAGTCGAGGATTTTTGAGGATGATGGTCGGGGTGATATGCTAGCTGTTCAGCTTAAAATGTCGGATTTTGGAATATTTTGACGTCAGTTAGCTGTGTGTAGCGTTTTGTATATGAATGTTATCTTAGAGTGTCAGATTGGCTAATGCCCGAACAGCACAAATCAATTCCTTGCCCGTCTCAAGACCGTTCCTAATCCACCTTTTCCATCTAAGTAGCAATTGGTTAATCAATCAAAAATCCAGCTCCAGACCGGTGTGACTCTGACATGTCTGATCTGCACAAGTTTTTCATTGGAGCCAGGTAGTTGCCGCCATGGGATCCAAGTGGCAATTTTCATTTTAAATGCCCTATGGCAGTCATGTCCTATGGCAACAAGTTTCCACGTTTTAGCAGTTTGTTTAGTTCGACATCTCCAAAACCATTTTTCTAAAAACCACCACTTTGGTTTTGAAGCTGCTGCATGATACTGACATTTTGTTGGACCTGTCATCGAATCAGTCATCGATTTAAATTCCAGAGTCACGCTAGAGTATCCTGATGCTGAATTTTTGATCGATAAACTGATTTGTGCTACTTGAAAGGGGAAAGAGAATTAGGAAAGGGTTAGGAAGTATCTAAGAGAGGCTAGGAGGGAGCTAGAAGGGAGCTAAGAGAGTCTAGGAGGGAATCTGGAGGGTCTAGGAGTGGCTAGGAGAGAAGATACAATTGCTGATGATCTTGAAGCATCATGTTAAGTTTTAAAAATCTCCTAAATGGCGTTCTATATATTTATGGAAACCCACCAAAGAGTCTACAACATGGTTATGTGGCCCAAACTTGAGGTGTTATCGGTTCAAAACTGGCAAATTGGCACTATGCCGATCTCATACCACATTATTTACCTTCTACATTACTCTCATAATGTCCTTTTTGAGGTGTAATTCTAGAATAAACAAATCTCTCAATCTCATCACTAAATTCCATAAAATATTCCATCACAAAAAAGAGAAGAAGTTCTTAATTCCTTTGTCCTCAACACAAAAAGCCTCACAAAAACCACACTCAATTCTCCATGCGTAAAAGGGGTTGTACAAAAACCATAAATCCATAAATAAAACCTAAATTATACTCATGAAGTTAACAAAATAAAACACTTAAGCACACCTGAGAGCTATTTTTACTGTAATTTACCACCAAACTCGTCCTGTTGTGAATTTGAATTTCTAATTTTTTTTTTGAGACAAAAAGACACGAGGATAATATTTATTAAGGAATTTTATTGCCGGCATGTCTCGAAAAAATTTCGTCAATATAGAAAAAAAAATCTGTGAATAATTTGAGTTTGATTTGTTTTTAATTCCATCGAAATTTTCGTTCTTCTTGTCGGTAAAGTTTTTTTTTATTCTGTTCATCCTTCTTCCTTCATTCATCTCCCAAAATCCCCTCAACGTTGATACTCAAAATTGTTATTTTTCATCTCATCTTTTTTCACAAAAGCATGAATATTTTTTCGAGTTTAATGCTTGAATAATGAAATACGAATTCCTTATTCATAATCATAAAAAAATGTATTTTTTTGCTCTCGGTGTGAATAATCCTGTTGCTATGGTGTTTGAGTACAATTAAATAGATGGAAATGTGAAACTTTTTTATATTTCTATCTGTGCTTCTCGTGAAAATGAGATGATTTTGATTACAATTTGATGCGTTGTGGATGGAAAATTTGAGTGTGTAGTGGGTATGGTTTAGAGTTTAGCATAATTGTGGATAGTATGAAGGTTGGTGTTTGAGATTTGTATGGTCACTCTATCTATTATGTACTATAGAGCGTCAAAAATGAGGTAATGGAATTCGTATGGAAATGCTGACTCTCTTATAGTACCAAATTGATGCAATATTGAACCATGTTTCGTAAGAGACTATCAATCGCGAGAAGCACAACGCGGGGAACTGCATTTATCTCCATAAAATGCTTCAAAATCTGTAATATAGGTGCTTACAGGGCAACTCGTATCTTACCGTCAATGTGGCAATGAAGCGATGCTTTAGTGAGCATGTTATGTTCGAAAATGTCATCGTGCTCTCCGAAATCATCTCAAGATAGTCACACAGATTAAAATATTTACATCACGGCGTCAAAGCGTCAATATACTTACTTACTTCCTTTCTTGGCTGGTGCGCATGAGGGCCCATTACCGCGCGTAGGGAATCTCTGAAGATATTAAGGACTGTAGCGTACTCTTCAACACATCCAATCCAGGAATTCTTCGGTTTTCTTCGCGATCTTTTACCATCTACAAAGTCTGAATGAGTTACCTTAAGAACTGGGGCGCCACTTGGGCTTCTGTATACATGGTATGCCAAGTGGCATCATTATACTTAGAATCTAATCATGAATGCTAAGTATACTGATATGTTGGTATCATTTTGGCAACAATTCAATATGCGACAATCTAATACATTCACAGTGTAGTAAAATATTCAATACTCATATGAGAATGCATTAGAGACTCCCACGGATCACCTAACATCATAAACTTCTAATTTATCAACACCAAATCTAAACTTTTGAATTTTAAATTGAAAAAATCCCATTTTCCGCACGTTTTCTCAACAAAATCCAATCCACAACGATCTAAACCACAAAATTCCAATCACTTCCCACCACAAAATAACTTCATAAATTCCTAAACTCAATTATCTACCTCTCAAGTGCAATTACTCTCAACATAATATCTAATTCTTCATTTATAAACCATGTGCGAACTTATTACTGTTTTATAAATGATTATTTCACACGTTTTATAAAGTCTGATTTGTTGCATGTTTATTGCCATTTACTTCCAATTGTTAATCGAATTTAGAAAACATAATTAACTTTAGCTGCTTACATTTACATCAGAAATTAAAAAATAAACACAAAAGTGATGTAATGGACTGTAAACAACGGTAATTTATTGATTTCTGTCTTGTGTACATAAAAATTGCTTTACACAATAGAATATTCAGTATAGATTAATGCTCATTTCATTGGATTGTTGACGATTAAATTCACATTGATTTAATGAAAACAACCTTTTTTAATATTCATTTCCATTTTTGTGTCTCTTCGAATCTTCGTCAACTAAATGAACATTTTATCAACATTATATCCTTAATACATTAGACGTGAAGATGCTTCCTTATTAAATTGAAGATGGGCAAAGAAGGAAAAAAACATTAAAATTTATAATTGAGTTGATGATTTTGGGTATTTTGGGATGATTGGTGAGGCTTTCTAGTTCTTCTAAGAAGTCACTTTCTAAATTTTTAAGATCATTGCTTCTCGAGTATTCTGTGTGAAAAATTACTGAGTTGTTTCATCATTGTAAGAATCTCAAATCTGTCTTAGATCATTGGAGAGTAACCTTGCATTTTTAGCGGTACACCTTGGTGGTAAGCTTCATCCTAAACTGCATACGGCAATTCCACAGATTGCCAATCATTTGCTGAAAGCTGCAAGCTTAAGCTTAAAGTTGGGTATTATGCTTGCTCTAGTTAAAATAAATCAGACCCCATTGTCCACAGACTATTTTAGTTTTATGAGGCTAGCTTTCCAACATTTCAATTTCAGTAAAACTTGCAAACAATTGTCAATTTGCAAAAACCTTAAACTTAAAATCCTTTGAATAATTGAGCAGAACTGATAGACAATCCACTCCTTCAGAAACCTATTTCTTGACACTGTCTGCTTTAATAGCTACTGTTGTTAGGAATTTTTGAAACCATCAAGACCGAATCTAGAATCTCAATCGAAGCTAGAAGTCTACTGGGATTTTGCATGGAAAAGTCGACGCAAGGCGAGCAATTTGATCTCTCATCTCAATTTATTATCAACGTAGCTCGATCTTCAGAAATACCTGTACCTAAACAGCACAAATCGACTAACAGATCAAAATCCCGTTCCCTGGTTGACGTGACTCTATGCTTTCTCGCTTTCGGAATCGGGATCGAGATTTCCCGGGGTCTAAATTTCAAAAGTCGGGATGATTGCGAAAATTTATCGAGACAGGAATTTCAAGAATGCATACGTGACTCTGTTTTGGTGTATTATTCCAATTAGATCCATCACCATTCCAGAGTCACGACTGCCTGATGCCAGATTTTACACCGATTAACCGACTCTTACTATTCAGGTACACAAGAAACATTAACAATTTGAAAATCTACAGAATTTTCTTCAATTACATTACTTTATTATCTAAATTCTCAACTTATTCATTAAATAATTTACAACTGCATGATACAAAAAGCTTACTTTCACACTATAATCCCACCAGCTCTGCATCTATAACACCATTACAAATTCCATTATAAAACTAAGCTACAAACAAGCTATAAATATACATTACAAAACATTCAGACTACAGAACACATAAAAAAGACTGATAATTAGTCTAATAAATTAGCAGCACAAAGTTCTTAATTCGCAGTCGTTGCTGTATAAAAAATTTTTTATCATCATTAAATTTCTAATTTATTAAAAGTGATGCTGGAACTTGCTTATCATCACCTTAATATCCTCTACCTCGTTGTGCGTTGAATAATGACGGAAATAATTTTGTTAAATGATGAAAATTTTCTGGTGCTTTATGATAGACTTTGACTAAGCCATACAGCTTACATTTGCTGACAATAAGAACTTCATAATGTGTGGGTTGCGTGCTTATATGGACCTCATGGGGCTCCTAAAATTATCAAAAAAAGAAAATTGATGAAAATTGGTGCTGCGGGACTTTATTTAATGCTTCAATATTTTTCAAATTTTATAATGAGTTATGGGAAGTTGTTGCTATGGGATATGTTGTTAAGATGAGATGATGGAATGTGAAGATTAGGGGTTTCAATCCCGGGATCCCGCATCACATGCCGGACGTTTTTCCGGTCCCGCAATCCCGGGATTGGATAAGCTTCAATCCCGGGATTACGGGATTGAGAATTCATTTCATATTGATACAAAAACTTCAACTTTGAAATCTTAAATTTTAAAAAATCTAAAATAACTCGTTTAAAAATCATGTAGTATGTCACTACATAACTGATCGAATAATTTCAACCACAATTTTAAAAGCTGAATATTGAAACTTTCTTTAAAAATTCATATTAAATTGTTAATATTTTTAAAGACCAGAAATTAAATAAATTTGCATTTAATTTCTTAAAATTTGCTAAAAAATTTAGGAACATTCATTTTAACGACTATTATAATTTGAAATTTTGGTAGTGATTGTGATCACAATGTTTATTATGCTTTTTTGCTATCGGGATTTCCTGGAAAATCTCAAAAAATCCCGTAATCCCGAACCCGAAAATCTATCGAAATCGGGATTTTGAGAAATTATTCGACATTAACTTGTCGTTTCCTAGTCCTTTTAACACATTTTTGTCTGCTTGAAATGATTCATTGAGCCCTAAAATTTCTAATAATATATTTAGTATTACAAATTTGACCAAAAACGTGTTATTTTTCTTTAATTATCAATATCAAAAGAATACTTTTTTTCATTATCTAATCCCGGGATTAATCCCGGGATCCCGGGATCAGATTTTCAAATCCCGTAATCCCGGGATTGAGATTTTGTCCCGGGATTGAAATCCCTAGTGAAGATTAATTTTGAGAGAAAAATTTGAGAAGCATTTAAGAAATTTTCCGATTGATTGCTCCTTCTTGGAAGGATTATTATTGGGGATTGTACATGGATTAGTGTCAATATGCTGGATTTAACTGATTTTTTTTCAAAAAACACCCTTTAATATTGAAGAATTGGTTCCAATAAAGGGGGTGCGGGATTGGAGTAAGGTTTCTCGAAGTCGGGTAGTCTAGAGAATTTGTCGAGACCAGGAAACCTTTGTCGGGTAGTCTCGAGACTGGAAAAACTCGTTCATGGTCTACTCATCGGGAACTCTTAATCGAGAGTTCGTCCCTGCTGAGTTGTACATCTAGACAAGTCATCTTGACTTAAGCTGCATTAATAATTAGAATTGACGTCCTCAATAGAAGATAGCTGAATTTGGCAGGAAGTCAAGAGGTCCAAACTCCATAAGTCTTAACAGGCGTCTGTTCTGTAGAGACAACTCTAAATTGTACCCCAAGCAACACAATGTAGTCGCTTCGGTGCCGCTATATCGCCTTTTCGACAACAACACATAACAGTGTCCTAACGACAGCCATTTTTACCACGAAAAGCATCGTGCTGCTCGGATATGGACCTTCCAACTCTACTCAAGTCAAATTCCATTCCCTTTTATTTAATGACATCATTTTTAAACAACCCCACAGCTCACTCTACAGCTCAACACTCAATAATAAAAATTACAAAATACTCACATCCGTATCCACAATGTCAATTTGAGCGAAACTAAGTAAATCATCATGATTCTCAATTTTTAATTCAAGTCGATGAACACGCGGCCAATTGTAAATTGAAAATTTAGACTCGACTGTTTCATTCCTGATAAGAAAGTCACCTAGAATGGAAAATAATGTGTGGTTAAATTTCTGAAAATGACTTTTTTAAACGATAATAAAATGGCTTTTTTTTCTGTGTCTGGCTTGTCTGCTGTGCTCAGTGTGATGCGATTTGGGTTTTGTGGAGAACTTTTTTTTTTCACAAATGAATGAATTCGAATTGAATTTCATTTTTTTTATGGGAATTAAAAGCTTTTGAAAAAGCTTAATAAAGTTTGGAGGCGAAAAAATTGTATTTTTCATAAGAATTTTAGAACTTTTGGTTCTGGTGCTATTGTCAGATGGAATTATCAGGGGATAAAATTTGCTAACGTTTGAAAATTGTCGTCTGTTCTTTTATAATATCTAAGAATGCTGTATTTAATGCTGAATACAATAGAATGAGTTGAGAATAATAGAGACTAGAAAGTAGAATGGGGTTGAAATAGAGCTTGAGCTTTAATGTGGAATTTAAGATTTTTATGGGGAATTTAATACAGGATTTGTGAACAAGTTTCTATCCCGAGTGACATAGATTAAGAAAGCTTTGGTACGGAGCTTTTAGTACAGTGTTACAGAGCTTTTTAGGCTCAGGTAAAGCTCTTATATTACCACAATATAGAATCCAGTTAATTGTATTAGTGTGTATGTCATATGGATGTCGTAGGGGCACCATGTGGATGCCATAGGGACACTCTTTTGGATGTTATAAGGACATCATGTAAATATCATAGGGACACCATGTGGATGTCATAAAGACACCATGTGGATCCCATAGGGACACTATTTGGATGTCATAGAAACACCATGTGGAAGTCATAAGGACATCTTGTGCATGCAATAGAGACACCATCTAAATGCCATAGGCAATAGGGACATCATGCAGACGCTTCTATTAGGTGTCGCTCAGGCTAGAGCTCTAAATCTCTAGAAACAGAATCCATACCTAATTATTAATTCTCCATACTCAAGCACCATTAAAACATTCTACAAAATCATTAAAATACTTCAAAGGCATTCGCAAATTTAATATGTAAATTCAAAATTAATTTTCCATCTCAAAGAGTTTCAAAATTATTTCCTCAAAGCAGCTCTTGATTATAATAATTAATGATATACCCTTAATAACAAGATGAAATGTAACCTTTAAGAAATTAATTAAACAGGTTGAAATGTCAAGTCAGCGCGACCTTGACAGAACCCGTAAATTGATCAACAAAATGTCCCAAAAAGCTAAGCAGTTTTGAAAGACCTTTGACTTCTTGTTATTCTCGTCGTAAAATTTCTTAATTATAAGTTTCGCACATTTCAACTCTTAATTTTCTCTGCAAATGTTACTTCAGGCGCAGCTCATTCTTCATTTTTCTCTTTCTCTTCAAATAACGCCATACTTTGCAGTGTAAGACACGTGTTTGCTATTCATACTAATTTTATGTTTATTTTAACATAAAGCTTGTTTGAGAATTAACAAGAAAAGTATGAAGAAGGAAACGGAAAAGAAACATGACGAGGTTGAAATGAGCTTTATGAACTTCCACGAAAAATACTTGCGAGGAACAAATTATTTATGGAAGGCAAATGGCATCAAAGTGTCTGTCATATGGCATCCAAGTAGGGTTGTCAATTACAAATACCAATATTTGGGTATTTGGTCCATTTTAAAACTATTTGGGTCACCAAATAATTTGTAATTTCAAACCAAATAATTTGTATCTACCAATATAAGAGTTAAATGTAAAGCAAGTATGAAAATCTTCAAATATAAAATTTTTTTAAAAAAATTTATGTAATTTTTTTGATTTTTTGAGCATTGTTTTGATTAAATATCTAATAAATACATAAATTTAACTCATATTGTGGTTTTGAAAGTCAGGACGAAGAGATAGAAAATCGCATTTCATGTCCTTATGATTAGAATGGCTGTATTCATGAATAGACTTAGATCAAGACATTAAATCATTCAAAAATACTAAAAACAGGACTGAGAAGTTAGATGTGTGGTATATTTCATTGAAGTCCATTCAAGCTACGTTAACAAGTGTTGAACGAACCTTCTCTGCATAGAATGTTTTAAGTCAAAATTTCCTAATCATATGACTGAAAATAAGTTAATATTTTAGTTATTTTTCATTATTATTCTTTAGAAAACCATTAATTTCATTACTTTTAAGTTGATTGTTATTACTAATTATACACTAAGCGTGAATATACAGGCAAATTTTTGAAAATTCAGATGTTTTTAGTGTCATATTCATACTTTCGAAAATATTTGGTATTTGTACAATATTTGGGGGTCTCGATATTTGGGTATTTGGTATTTGTACAAATAGTAAAAACCCAAATAATTGACAACTCTACATCCAAGTCGCTGTCATATGGCGTCCAAGTGGTTGTCATATGGCGTTCAAGTCGATGTCATATAGCGTCCAAGTGGCTGTCATATGGCGTCTAAGTAGATGTCATATGGCGTCCAAGTGGTTTTCATGTGACGTCCAAGTCGCTGTCATATGATGTCTAAGTGGCTGTCATATAATGTCTAAGTGGCTGTCATATGATGTCTAAGTGGCTGTCATATGACGTGCCATGTGGCGATCGGTCACAAATCGGTTAATCAAGTTTCAAGTCGACTGGATTAAACTCAAAGCTCTATTAATCATCGGGAATAGACCTAAAATCGACTGTTTCTCTAGCAAGCTAAACCCTGAACTAAATTACATCCAAAAATTAAATGTGAGCAATTGCTCACAAAACTTCATTATTTTCCTATCAAGCCTTAATCACCAATCTTCTATAATTTCCTACAATTAAGCCTCTTACACAGCATAATCACAACTCAAGCCTTAATTGCGAGTCTCAAAGATTTATCAGTTAGCAAAGCAATCAAATCTTTATTAAACTCAATCAATTCATTTCTACCGGCCATTAGTGTAAGTAAATCAAAAGATATGACTAAATCATGAGCACAAAAACTTTGAAGAGGAACTTTCTGGTTAAGCAGGCAATTAAGAAATTTTCTTGTTATTTCACAGAAATAAATCGTTTGCAGAAAGCTTGAAAAACTTTCCATGGCTTTTTTAAGGTACAGAATAAAAGTTTTTCATTTTCATTTTTTCGAAAGAAATAATCGTAATTTTTAGGACTTTATACTGCTTTTGACATGAACAATTTTCTAATTTTTCCCCACAGGCATGGCATTTATCAGACAAAATTTCTATCTTTTTTACATTTGACATTTTGTGAAGAATTTATTTTTCTTTTGGCAAAAAAGTTATGTCCAGTTGATTGGATCTTAATAGATGGTAGAGATAGATGAGTTTGTAATGTTTGTGTAAGCTTTAAAAATTGTTTAATTTGTGGAACTTAATAGAATTTAAAGGAGTTGTTTGACAAATTTGTCAAATGTTAAATGTCAATTTATATCCCGAGTGGCACAATACGGCGAACTTTCGGCCACCCACATTTTTTGACGTAGAAATCGATCGAAGTCTATTTTTCACGGAAGGTTCAATAGGGACAGTGTAGAAGTTTGTATTGGTAATTGGGAAATGGGATACAGAAATAGAGTCAACATTAAACGCCTACTAAGAGAGTCGATGGATCATGAATTGGTTATTGGCAAGCGGGAGCCAGCGATAGAGCCGGCGATAAAGCCAGCTTTAAGAGCCGAATGAGAGAGGCCATGGATCACAGTTGATCTGTACGACTTGAAAAATAAAGAAGCAAGGTTCAGCCGTCACGGAGCCATCAGAACAGATTCACAGCTTAATACAGCAACGCAATAGTGCCCCAGCGAACACTAGTTCATCTGAGTGATGAGCTTCAACCGACACTGATCACTATACATGGTCCATACCACACAGGCTGTCCACCACTGCTTTAGACAGTCCTTTTGATATTAAATCCCTTACACATTTTCTTAAGAACAAGATTTGGGACTCAAAAGCTGTCGATATCCGAATTGACATCAAAACCTTTTTCCTTCCAAGAAGCCTTGACTCAGAACCCAAAAGTTCAATTCTTTCAGAATCTTTCTCTGTCCCATCTGACTTGCAAATTATCAGCACACTTTTTTACCTAATCAGCACAATTCACAAACCTCATTTCCTCAATTTCCATCCATTTTCACAAATTCGTGCTAATTTTCATACAAAAAATATTCAACGACTTTACACACCTTTTTCATATCTATCACCAATCGAATATGTCACAAAATCATTTCCATACTTTTGCTTCCAACCCATAACGGCAATTGCCATTGACACAACAAATATTATTAAGAACTTCATATTTTAGACACTGTTTGTTCGATACTGATGGAAATAGCATCAAATGCACCGATTTTGTTTTAAAATCTTATCGATAAATTTTTGAGAATTAATCTTAATTTTATTAATCATATGGATATATAATCTCGATAGTTTTTGATGATTCATTGCCCTTCGAACCGATTATTTGCTATAATGAGCGTCTATGACCTCGACCGAAAAAAAAACTTTTATGCCACTTTTTCCCATAGAGCATAAATTATCATAATAAATTATTTTCAATTTTCTATTTCCTATTGTATTCGCGCCAATACATTTTTTCACTTATAATTTCGGAAATTTAAGAGGAAGGAACACAAAAGAGAGAGAAAAAGAATAAATTTTAATGCAATTTTATTTGCAGTTTTTCCGATTAAATTTTCCTTTCATTTCCATTTGCTTCATTTAAATAAGGAAATTGAATAATTAAAATAATTATTGCTAAGTGGCTATTGTTGTTGAACTTTATTGTTGCGCATTCAGGGGCGTAGTAAAAGGGGTGTGATTAGGACAATAGCCTCGTTTAACGTAGATACCTTAACAAAGTATGAGAATGCTTACCAAAATGAGTTGGTTCATGGGTATAAGGAGTCCCTGACTCAAGCATTACAATTCATCAAGTCCAGTTTTTGGACATACTTATGGGCATGCTCCTTGTCTGTTAGGGGATTAAATGGTACATAGTTATAGAGCTTATTGAATGAAAAGAAGTTAACGCCGAGTTTTAGAGTTCTAAAATAATTGAAATAATGAGGATGAGGAATCCTTGCATCGTTGATCTCAAAAGCCGACATACGCTGGAAATCCAACTACCCATTGAAGAGCCCAATCAGCACAATACGACGAACAGAATTTTATTCCCTTAAAAATGAATCAAAATCAGTCACTTGATGCCATCAGATCAACTTCACGTGTTAACGTCAATAAGTAACATATCGATGCCCTTACATACACATTGTGCTATTCAGTAAAGTTCAGCACATGCTATTGAGTACTACACTATTAACATTGAAGTCCCTTAAGCTCAAGATTAGATTTTTTTTTCATTGTCGATAATTTATAAGGATTTTTATGGAGTCTGACGAAGTAGTTCATTGACTGAGAACATGCAATTCAGTTAAATTTTATGGCTGTAAAAAATTTTTATGTGTCTGGAAATTTTATAATGTTAAGCAAGCTACCTTTAGTATGTTCCAGAAATGCTTACAGGTTTAGAATGTGAGATTGGGAAAGGGTTGTGCTGATTTGATGGTAGTTTGAAATCAAATGTAGTTTTATTCTTACTTATAGCCAGCCTGTTGCCATGATTTTCAACTTATGGTTTTAATATGATAATCTTTGATCAAAAGCATAGCTTGAAAGGTACACGATGAGAAAAACAGCTATAAACAGTCTCTGGCATAACGAAGGCTGGCGTGGAACTACTTACTTGGCGTGGAACTAGATTTTACCAAATTCGACACCTCCTAAGAGTCATGCTTATCTGGAGCCACTACTGATCTGCAAAGATTGAAATATCGTCATTACAGCAACAAGGCATTAGTAATCTTCGAACCAAATTTCAGTCACTTGGCGAAAAAAAACAAATTTGCTCTCACTTGGTTCTAACCTTTGTACCGTCTAATGGCCGTTCTGACATAATTTCAATACGTGCCAATACGTTCCTATTTCTCTCCTTTTTCACACTCTGTTCCTTTTCGGTCATAAAATCATGTTCTTATTGTTTTATTAAATCACTTAAGTTCATTTCCGCAAGATAAAAAACTATTAAATTTTATAGCTTTAACATATATATTTTTATTGCCAAATCAAATTGTCCATTTCTCCAACTCAACATGAGAAAACTCTCACAATTACCTCATAACTTGAACCATCATTTCCTTGTATCTGTTCCGATACCAGCTCAAAATCACTATTAATCTGTCCAAATTTCACACGAGCGGTGTCACTCTGAACGTCAACAGACACAAAGCTTGCTTCACCAGGAATGTTAATGTCTTTAGTGTCAACTGGACTTTTAGTGACTGTTAATACATTATTGCCATCTGGACGTTTAACAAGCGTTAAACTGATATTATTTGTCGGACGTCGTCTATTAGCTGACATTGAATTGAAAGAATTATCAAAAGTTTTTGTCCCATCTGAAATTGATTTTTTTGTTTGTTATTCAGCAGTGCTACAAAAATCTCCAAAAATGTAATGAACAGAGTGTGGCCGTCTCAAATTCGAATTTTTTCGACATTCGATTGTCGAAAAATTCGAACAATTCGAACTCAACTTATTTTGAAATAAAAATTTACGTTACGAAGAAAAGTAAAAGTAACGGTCAAAAAAAATTTGAATATTACGGAAAAGAATTTTTTTTGAAAAAATTTAACGGTCGCTTTTGAGAAAGTCACACTCTGGTAATGAAGAGGAACTCACAAAATGCACAGGATACATTTCCATAATAATAAATATTATTTAAACTTTCACAGTTTTGAATATTTAATATCATCGCAATAACGACAAGACACAAACTTGTTTGAACTTTTCTCATTTCTCGGGCTATGTAAAATTGAACGTCTATGACTGAAGAAGGAAGACTGTAAACTGAAAGCAGTTTCTATTTCCTTATGTTTTTTTAGGTCACACGACAAAGATTTTTTAATGAGAATTTTTTCAATAAACTACTCGTGACTTGTAGATTGACTGTGAATATTGACACATTAGGTAGTCGCGTCCTGTGAATCCATTCTGATGACTCTATTTTTTATGATGATGTAAAAATGACTTTATTCATGTTTAACAATAGAATTATTGTATTGAACAAGGTTTGTCACGAAACGAACGGCTTCTGAAAAGGATATAGTCGCAATATTGTTTGACCTAAATTGAAGTCCATGCGACACGGTACAAGTGTGGAAAACATAAAATGGATTTTTTTTTGCATTTTTAATATTTTAATACCTAAAAAAAAAAAACTAATAAATAGAAGAACTTGAAAGCTTGACTTTGTTCATGCCGAAAGTTTTTAAATTAGTCATTAAAGCTTTTTTTTCCATGTTTGCAGAGGAAAAAGTTAATTATTTTTTGTTAAAAGGAATCTAACACAAGGTTAACGTTGAAATGAGTCATGTACAGAAGCTGGTGATTGGCATTTTTGGGCTAAGAGATTTATTTTCATCCAACGGAATGTTCCATGTTCCAGAAATGTCAAGATTATTTCTAGACATAGAGTTGACTGATCACAGTCAGAAATAGAGACAAGAACTGGACAATGTGAAAGATAAGAACCATAAATATATAGAAATTATGAGAAATAAATCCATCGCGGAGACTTTCTATAGATCGAAACTTATTTACTTACTTGGCCTCCCTCAGTCGGTTCCTGAAGCTGGTTCTATCGCTGGCTACTGCTTACCAATTACCAATTCCAAGTGTGACACTATCTCTATCGACAGCTTCCTTCCATGAGTTCTTTGGTCTGCTGCGCGATCTCTTGCCATCTAAAAAGTTGGATTTAAATACCTTTACCAATTGAGCATCAACAGGACTTCTGAAAACGTGATTAGATCGAACCTTGATGAATTGTAATCACCTGATAACTAGTACGAGATCTGACATGAATAATACCTCTAACCCTAACAGAGCATGCTTTTATGATACAGAAAGACCTTTACGGTACCTAAAAGCGGTCTCTTTACCTGTTACAGTAAGATTTGTTCTTGCTTTAATTACTTTTCTAATAGGCCTTGTCGTTGGTGTCTGAATCTGATTCAAAGATCTGTAGATATTATAACTAGCTATGGAACAAACAATTGATTAGAGAAAATTAAAATCTGTATATTTCCTGAGCTTTTTATAGGAGCTTTAAAACGTTTAATTCTGAGTAACAGATCCCCAGTGGGAGTTGAACCCACTTCCTATGATTTTTAATCATATGCTCTTGACATTGAGTTATCGGGAGCTATTTAACTATATGATAAAGGGGAATATATGAATTATTCCTTTAATTGCTATTGAACTTTTATTGATTTACCATTATTAATCCATTACAAGAAACCCATTCAAGCATTTAAACAGCAAAATATGAAATTTAGATATGTATTTATTGTCCTTGACTTTTATTTCCAACAATAATTGGCTCTTTAACCAAAAATTACAAATTTTTGTCAATTTACCAATAAATTCAAACTTCATAAAGCTTTATTCCAACTTTTCAATAATATTTTCCAACATGCTACGTACTTCAACATCCGATTCAGTCTCTCCTCGAATGATATTACACTGATATATTCTCATTGTAATATTAAAATCACCGGTAGGTGAGGATGGTGTCTCAAAATTGATTTCATGTTGTGGACCTTTTAATGGAAATGTTGTAGTCTTAATTTTGACATCATCTCTTTCGTGGGTGATGATGACAAAGTCCACAACAGCTTCAATTTCGTGTGTTATTTGCTGATCTGTGGTTCCATAAGCAATGGATGATTTTGTGTCACTTTCATCTATTCTTATTGAGTAGGCACCGTTTTGTGGGTTTCTGGATAAAACAGAAGTGCTGATTGAATCGTAGAATACTTGATCGCCATCTAAATAAAGTGGGGATATTAAGGATTGATTTAAGAAAACTTTAGGGATATTGTTAATATTTCTTACGGAACAGACAATCCCAATCGCCAAAAAATAAATTTCCTTGTAAACTTTCACTTGCAAATGAAAAAAGAATTAAAATATTTACTAAATTCCTCATTTTATAGCTCTATACTTGAGAACTGACAGGTTTAAAATGAACAAAAGTTTTTTCTAACGGCTACAAGAAATGTAAACAAAGCCATGAGCTGCCTTGAGAAAAAATTATTATTTTTTGTTCAAATTTTTCTAATTTTATTCTTGTGACAGTTTCGTGACTAGAACTAGGCACTGGAATTTTCTTAAAGGGTCGTTTTTAAAGTGGCATTGATTATTAATAATTTAAAGCATGTTACTTTCACATGCTCTGCCTACTCACACTTATATTCATCGACATCCTCAAAAAAATCAATGTTTACATCCCCAAAAACTGACAGGTGCTTGAAATGGGTCAGTTAAGCGACTTTCATAACTTCTATTTCTATAATTATTCTCAATTGACTGCTTCCAAACAGACACGATGAAGTTTCCCAAAAAAAAAGTCTTCTAATTGAATCTGCTTTGTGACATGATATTGATTGTTGGGAGCAATTTGCCATGAGCTGGAAATGAAACTTTTTTTACGTTTTTAGAACAAACAATAACGAAAGTAATTTTTTGTCGAGCGTTTTTCTGACAGTTTAAAGTAAAGGAACAAAGAATTTTGTTCATTAGTTTTGTAAATAATTGTTTAAATTCAAATTACTTTTGGACTTTTGAATGTTTGGATGTTATGCTGCATTACATAGCAGCTATAAACATTACTAACTTTGCATTCAACTTTGAAAACAGTAAGTGCTATCCCGGAAATCATACGACATAAAAATGGTTCAAAATTATACTTCAGGTTCGTTTGACTGAGAGTCGAGGTTAGATTTCATCAAAAATTGCTTCGTACCAGAGACACGCTGGTTTAAGGCTCGATTTTCGGTCATTTCTATGTCGTGTGTCTTCCGAGTGACACAAATGAAAAGGCTTCGTTAAAGACGCATTAATTATGATCAAGTAGCAGCCGTCTCCAATTGTGATCGATATGACTGATTCACGACTTATGAAAACGTTCAGAAATTAAGTAACGCTTATTATGGCAGTGATTGACCATTCGAATTGCGTATCAAAGAAGCCAACTCCTGCATTTACTTCAAGTCTGTACACACCAGAGTGTCGTGACACACAGTTTAGACAGTATTCCTTCAGACTAACTTTACAAAGTACTCCTAAAGACACTACTTAAGACAATTAATCTCTTTTCCTATACAACCCGCAAAACTTCACCAACCCACAAAAATCTTCCTTCTAAAGCCAATAAACTCATCAACATAACAAATTGAATTTCATCTAATTCCTAATGATCCATAATTAAAAAACATTATTAGTCCTTAATTACACTTAAGCTCATCAGTTTGATATAAAATTGATACAAGTTTTGTCATGTCTTGTGTGTCTTAACGACGCTTTCCTCACTCTACGCTCAGATATCATAATTGTATTCATTAATCATTCATCATTCATCATCATTCAGATAACATGTACGATGGTTACTATAATTATGGTAGGCTGTTTGTTTTGGGGATATTTGGGGATTATTGAACAGTAAGAAGGGGCAGATTTCACATTTTGATACAAAACTGGGCGAAAATCAGTCCTCAATATGCCATCAGGGTAGCTTCACGAATTGCCGTCAACTTGATGACGTAGCGGTCATCAACATTGCGCTGCTCGGAGTTAGAATTGCATTGAAACTTGAGATGGGAGGTGGAATTGGAAGATTTTGAATATCACACAGGTTTGGTCTGTTCATAGAATATTATGACAGCTTTAGTCTATCCAACAATCCATAAGGTTGCATACTCCATCTACTCCAATCCCACATCACCATACATACCGCATACCTCCATTTTTAGTATCAACCACAATCTCCATTATCATTAATATTTCTCTCATTTCCATTTCATCAAATAGGAGGAAGGATGGAAGCTAAATCGAACAAATTATTACCAAGAAGGTTGGTTAGCAACGGGAAATACACGCGGTATTGTTGGTGTTACATTCTCAACATCACATTGTAAAAAGAATGTCGAGTATCCACAAAGGACAAATTATAATTTACGCGGACACCGGTCAGATGTAAGGAATTAACATTTTAATCAGAATATACATATGTAGACATGCGTAAAATGTGCAAAAATTAATAATTTTTCCCACAGGTGATATTAGTAAAATGGAATGAGCCTTATCAAAAATTGGCATCGTGCGATAGTTCCGGTATTATTTTTGTATGGATTAAATATGAAGGTCGATGGAGTGTTGAGTTAATTAATGACAGAAATACGCCAGTTACACACTTTTCCTGGTCACATGACGGTCGAATGGCACTGATTACATATCAGGATGGATTTGTGCTGGTCGGTTCTGTTGCCGGACAACGATATTGGTCATCAATGTTAAATCTCGATGCAACAATAACGTGCGGTTTATGGACACCGGATGATCAGCAAGTTTATTTCGGCACAACGCAAGGTCAAATTATTGTTATGGACGTGCATGGCGCAATGGTGTCACAGGTGCAATTATCATCAGAATTTGGTATCACATCAATGGCATGGTCGTGTGAAAAGTTCAAAATGGAAGAAGGAGATACAGAGCCAGGCGTTAAAAATGCTGCAAACCGTTCATTTGTGCTTGCTGTTAGCTTTCAAAATGGATCGATATATTTGTTAAAGTCATTTGATGACTTATCGCCATTATACATCAATACGGGATTATGTGAAGGATTCTGCATGGAGTGGAGCAACTCGAGGGAGTTGCTAGCTGTCGCTGGAACTGAAAATGATGGAAAATTTTTCAAAAAAGAGACAATGGGAACGCATTTTAATAATAGTTTGAAATTTTATACAGAATCTGGACAAATTTTATATACAGCTAAAATTCCTAATACAAATGTAAGTTGAGGATGTTGTCAAAGGATGGAACATCAAAATAAAAGTTTCCATCCCTTGGATATCCACTTAAATTCCCATAAACAATAATCTAATTCCTTATCAATTTTCCTCTCACCCAATAAACACAACAGTCACCTGTAACAGCCTTAACGTGGGGACATAACGATCGTCGGATATTTATCGCAACGGGTAATCAAGTTCACATAGCATGGGTCTCGAGGCGTGTTGCATCACTCCAGCTTATATGTCGATTAAAAATTCAACAATGTTTATCATCGGAAGCCTTACTACCAAAGTTACCATTACCAGCGCGTATGAAATCGCTCATTGGTAATCTTTTTGCTCAAACTATTCGATGTTGCGTGCCGAATAATAAGCACAATATACGTGACTTTGTTTCGCGGCCACCAGCTTGTTCAACACGACTTCATTGTACAATGATACGGCATGATGATGATAATCAAAGTTCTGGAACATGCTATACGTTGTATTTAGAATTTATGGGTGGTCTTGTACCATTACTCAAAGGTAAAAGGACGTCTAAGATACGACCGGAATTTGTCATTTTCGATCCGCAAGGCGAAGAGGTTACAAATTCAATTTCAGCAAGCTCGTCTGACTCAACAACAACAAAAAGTTTGTCATCATCATGTCAGTCAACAAATGGAAGTGGAAGAAATGGAAATACTGATACATCTGAGAGTGAATCGGATGATTTGTGTCGTAAGTATTATTTTGCTTCTTATTTGATGACATTTCATTGTTTGCTTTGGATGAGTATCTCAAAAGGATAAACAGCCAGAAGTAAATGGGATCGAATTGACTTCTGTTTTGTCCATTGAGCTGTTTGTTACTTTAAAGTTATCAAAATTCACTTAGAAATTTAAAGTATTCAAATTTTAAAGGCTTTAAACAAAATGGCTGACTTAAAAATCTTTGTCTGTAATTTTTCCTCTTAGTTTCGATTCCAACAACTCAAAATGATTAGTTTCTTGCTTGCTCCGACCTAAAATACACTTTAAACACAAAATAACTCCCAAAAATCCATCAAACTTAAGTAAATATTCAAGTCAAAAACACGAGGTGGAAATATCCACGTAAAAAATACAAAATTCAATCCCACATCAATCATGCATATTTGAAAAATTAAAAACCGCTTACAGAATATGAAATTTTACGTACTTTATGTACATACAAGCTTAACGAATTCGCTCTGTTGAACTTTATACAATATTATTATGAAGCAAGAAAGGCATCCATGGTGAGATGCAAAGGGATTTTGAATCCAATTTACCGTTGACTTGCTTGCATAAATTATTTAAATTTTTCCATACCTTTTTTCAACTCGTAAATGCCTTACTCATGCATATCAAAAGCACACCTACTTACTTTCTTCCTCTCTAATCAACTCCTTAACACAGGCTCCCCACGTATGCAACGGAAGAGAAAAACGCGAACAAAAAAACGATCGACAATAGAAAAGTCTCAAAATCCCATATCGGATGTAAGTGAACCGAATGCTGATGAGATGGCATATGTCGATACATTACCTGAGCACATGAAATTGGTTGAAGTAACATCAAATATCTGGGGAACTAAATTTAAAATTCATGGCCTAACAAAATCATCATTGCCTGCAAATTTGGGTCAAGTGACTTATAAAACGTCCTTACTACATCTTCAGCCACGACAAATGACTTTAGTTATAACAGAATTGAGAGATGATTTTCCTGTTGGACCCGACCCAAATTTTAATCCAAACATCTTCTCTGAAGATGAAGATGAATGTAATTTAAAGGTAAAAATTGATATTTGTATTCTTATTGTTTATACCCAAGAGGGTGTAACATGTTACATCCCTTTAACTTTTTCCGTCTGCTGAACACACATTATGTATTCTAACATTCTCTTCATTCCGTTTCTTGTTTCTAACAGAGTCCGAAAGTTAATAAGAAAAATCGTGAAACCTCATCGCATAATAATACTAATGGAACTCCATCATCATCATCATCATCAGCATCATCATCGCATCCACCAATCGCTCCAATGTCACCAAGACCGAATCGTTTTCCATCGACACGCAATACACGACGACCATCGCCTTTAGCTATAAATAATAATAATAATAATTCATCAATACCATCGGCATCATCATCATCAACAAATTCATCAAATACAGCCGCATCTGGATCGGTAAATCCACCACGTTCACTCGGTCCATTAGCAAAAGCTGAAAGCTATGAGGATGATTTAATGGAAACACCTGTTGCACCTGCAAAACAAGGAATAAGCTATTCAAATTTAATCAGTTCTTATGGTCGTTCATCATCATCGTCATCCACAAATCAATCTCGTGTTGCTATATCGCCACTTTATTGTGACCAATCGGTGCCAACATTACAATCACCGAAAAATGCTGTCGCACCAAGTGATATAATTTTTGAACGTCCACCCGTTGGCGGTCAAACGACACTAATGAGTTATTCAAGTAATACGGACTATTCCAATAATGTTGTTCAGGTTAAGAATGCATTAATTAATGATCACACGCGACAAACATCACACGTTAATCCAGTTCCACTAAATCTAAATTTAAATCTCGAGAGAATAATTGACAGTAAGTCAAAAGGTGCAATAAAGAAGAAGGATATACAATATATTGATGATGAGCCAACACCATCGACATCAAGTCAAACGCCAATCACCCAAGCTGACATCATTCCATCAAATGGTACGATGAATCGTACACAAACAGTCGCATCAATATGTCCGACAATACCTGACATTATAACACGTAGCTGTAGTGTAGGATATTTAGATAATTTTGAATTGACACCGGGTGAAGTGACATTATCACAATTAAGGAAGGATGCACCAAAGCGTCTTGTATTAGTAGATAGAAAAATTCAAGCTAATCGTAAATATCGAAGAATTCCAACGCAAAATCGTCGATGTATACAGCAATTACAGCATAATAGAAATTTTAAAAAATCATTTAGCCTTGATTGCTGTGATGCTCTTCAAGATATACCAAATTTACATAAAGATCTCAATAATCTATTCAATCAAATGCCAAAATTGGCTGAATCATCTGAAGATACGGAATTATCGTCTACAGAATTATCAAATACCAATGCTAATGCTTTAAAGAATAAGAATAAATGTACATCGACGCCGAAAAAAAGTCCAAAAGAGAAATTTTGTAGCTTTTTTAGTTCACGTTCAGGAACGCCAATATTAGGACGAAAATCTAAGAATAATAAAGATTGTACATGCTCAAGTGCTTCGTGCTTAAAATGCAATAATGAAAATCAACAACCGCTTACGTCAAAACCGCCTGTAATACCAAAATGGAATAAGAAATCGACAACACAGAATGATGTCGTCGGTGAGTGTAGTAAGACGTCACGAGATCAGAAACGAAATAAAAATTTAGAGATTATAACAAGCTTTACGGATAGTCCACTTTTTTCACGGAAATATCGTGCATCTAAAAATGAATTTGGTGCGATACCATCAACGTCATCATCGGTGACAGACAACAATAATAATGGAGGTGCTATAGGTCGTGCACAGTTACAAAGTGAACAAAATACACCAATATTGAGTAGGCGGAGTGATAATCGAAGTAGTAGTTCGAGTGATGGTGGACAAGCTAGTTCGTCCGGTGTCGAATGTACACCTGTTGAAGCTAAAACTTCTGTTTCGTTGCACACGCAGGTAATTGTTTTTTTGAAGTAAATTTGTGAAATTTAGCTTTTATTTGATTAAATTTCGTTTTAACGGTCATTTGAAATTCAAAATTTACAAAGTGATGCGATGAAAAGATGCAAAATATTTCGCATCTGTTTATGTTCTAAAAATTCATTTTCACATTAAAATTCAATATTAAATATCACGTCCATCGAAATAGCTTTTTAATTATACATAGCTGTGATTGTTTTCACCATGTAAAGCTTCATTTAATTTAAATTGAATATTCTACGACAGGATAATTGTTAATTATGAAATTGTCAATGTTTACAACGCACTATGGGCCCAAAATGGCAAAGGTTGTCAAAAATTCAGGTTATGTGTGGATGTTATAGTGCCTGAAGAGTAGTGTACGGGAAAAAAAGAAATTTTGTCCAAAACTGCTGTGTGCCTGACTTATGGCCAAAAAACGATTTTTGGTACCTGCCATTATAAAAATTGTTGGCGTGCTTCAATACATGGACCAATTTTTTTCAAACTTTTTTTATTTATTAGATATATATAGAACCTACAAAATAGCAACACATTTTCATAATTTAGGTTCCACTGTATATCCAAAAAAGTTAAAAATATGTCAAAAAATGCGATTTTTTTAACATTTCATGCTCTCATGCAGCTTTATTGCACTATGGGATAAAAAATGTATATGCATTTGATAGAACCTATTTATACCTAAAAATCACCCATAGATTGTAATTTAATTGGATGCACTACAAAAGCATAAAATAACTTTAAAGCTAAAAATTTTCGGTTTTTTGTGATTTTTTGACCTTTAACCCCATTTTTCCCTATAAAGGAAATTCGTGCTGTTTCAGGTGAACAGTGATTATTATAGGACTAGTATTGTACTATTATTATGTGAAAAAAAATTTCAATATGGGACCCCCCTAGCTCATTTTTGGGGGGTCCAAAGGTATACCCCCCCTCAAAAATGGGGGTCTCACAAAACTCAATGTTACTTTTCTTAACCGGATGTTAAACAAATAATTCAAAAACACTTTTTAACTACATTTAAACAAATTTTAAGCAGTTCTAAACTGTTCTGAACAATCAAAACTACTCATGTTAGCCAGTTCATAGATTTGTAAGTTTTTGAGTTTTAGACATATTTTCACGAGGTTTTTTGGACTCCAATGGCAATACATATATAAATTGTTTATTTTTTCATAAAATACTAACAATATCCTATCCAACAATATAAAATAAGTCATACATAAGGTCAATTCAGTCAAAAATTTGGAAAAATGTTCAAAATTTTATGTTTTTTTAAAATTCATCCTTCACATTTATGCTTATAAATGCTGTTAATCTTAAGTATATGAATTGAATTTAGTATTTTTGTAGAGATTAGAGTAGTATTAAGGCAATAAAAAGGAAATCAAAGTTTAAAAATAGCTTATTGTAAAAAAGGACAAAGTCCAATTTACCATATTTTGACTGCCTTTATTCAGTGCAGGGAGCATCCAAATTTTATTTTTTGAAATATTTCCTATATATCTATACTAGAACTAACAGAAAATATTCGCAAAACTAATTTTTCGTTGCTAATTGTAAGAATCGAATAAACAAATTTATTCAAAAAACAGCGATTTTTGAGGTTTTTCGATGGAAAAATTTGTTCTAACTAGTCTTGGAAAATGATTTTTATGTACATTTTCTATTAGTTCTAGTGTGGATCTATAGAAAATATTTCAAAAAATAAAATTTGGATGCTCCCTGCACTGAGTAAAGGAAGTCAAAATATGGTAAATTGGACTTTGTCCTTTCTTAAATTAAGCTATTTTTGAACTTTGATTTTCCTTCTATTACCTTAATACTACTCTAATGTCTACAAAAATTCTAAATTCAATTCATATACTTAAGATTAACAGCATTTATAAGCATAAATGTGAAGGATGAATTTTAAAAAAACATAAAATTTTGAACATTTTTCCAAATTTTTGACTGAATTGACCTTATGTATGACTTATTTTATATTGTTGGATAGGATATTGTTAGTATTTTATGAAAAATAAACAATTTATATATGTATTGCCATTGGAGTCCAAAAACCTCGTGAAAATATGTCTAAAACTCAAAAACTTACAAATCTATGAACTGGCTAACATGAGTAGTTTTGATTGTTCAGAACAGTTTAGAACTGCTTAAAATTTGTTTAAATGTAGTTAAAAAGTGTTTTTGAATTATTTGTTTAACATCCGGTTAAGAAAAGTAACATTGAGTTTTGTGAGACCCCCATTTTTGAGGGGGGTATATTTGGACCCCCCAAAAATGAGCTAGGGGTCCCATATTGAAATTTTTTTCACATAATAATAGTACAATACTAGTCCTATAATAATCACTGTTCACCTGAAACAGCACGAATTTCCTTTATAGGGAAAAATGGGGTTAAAGGTCAAAAAATCACAAAAAACCGAAAATTTTTAGCTTTAAAGTTATTTTATGCTTTTGTAGTGCATCAAATTAAATTACAATCTATGGGTGATTTTTAGGTATAAATAGGTTCTATCAAATGCATATACATTTTTTATCCCATAGTGCAATAAAGCTGCATGAGAGCATGAAATGTTAAAAAAATCGCATTTTTTGACATATTTTTAACTTTTTTGGATATACAGTGGAACCTAAATTATGAAAATGTGTTGCTATTTTGTAGGTTCTATATATATCTAATAAATAAAAAAGTTTGAAAAAATTGGTCCATGTATTGAAGCACGCCAACAATTTTTATAATGGCAGGTACCAAAAATCGTTTTTTGGCCATAAGTCAGGCACACAGCAGTTTTGGACAAAATTTCTTTTCTTCCCGTACACTACTCTTCAGGCACTATAACATCCACACATAACCTGAATTTTTGACAACCTTTGCCATTTTGGGCCCATAGTGCAACGTGTTTATTCGATAAAAAAACATTTTTTGATGACATAAAAAGAGCTTTTCAATAAAAACAAAGCAAGCTTCATTGAATAAAACATTATTCACGCTTAGTGAAGGACAAAATTTGCAATTTACATCCTCAAATAAATTGAGGAAAGAATAAATAAATTTTTAATAATGTCATGTTTCACATCCATGTAGGCCATGACAACATTGGAGAACATCATCAGTCGATTGAGAGATCTTGATGATGACAGATCAAATTTACAACAGCAACCACCCAGTTCACCACGTCATCCGAGAAGTTCGCCCTCATCCCCAGCACCAAATAAAAAGAATAAAAGACAGCAAAGCTCATCACCAATTCGTCACATTCTCAATTCACCTCTTTTAAATCGTCGAAAGTGTAAAAAGCAGACACTTGAAAGCTCCGATGAGGATGCAAATGAAGATGGTGACAATAGCAACAACAATGGTACGTCATCAAATGGAAAGAGTGGCTATCATGATTTGGAAACATTCCAAAAGGCTCAATTGCGTCAGAAGGTAAGAGAACTTAATTTTATAATAGAATTGCATAAAAAATCTTTAAATTTACAGCTGAAACGTGGGAAAATAGAGCCGAACGGTACATCTACAGCATCTACACATATTGTACCAGTACGCCGTGAATTCGTGATGTATAACAAAGGTTAGTTCCGTTTTTATTTTGTATTGTTTTCTTCCTCATTTGAATAACGATTTTTTCCCATCCTCAATGTATTCCCCTTCCTCATCATTTATTCTTTATCTAATGAAATAATAACAATAACATTGTATTTATTCTTTATGTATAGCACCTATGTGGAATGAAAATAGTCAAGTTTATCAGTTGGATTTTGGCGGACGTGTTACACAGGAATCGGCGAAAAATTTTCAAATTGAATTTCGAGGCAAACAAGTAAGTTCAAGTTTGATGTTGCTGATTGGATGATGTTGATCTTGGATATTAAGTAGTTGGGTGTATTGAATGGTTTGTTGTTTAAGTTGGAGAGGAACTAGTTTGGAAATGGTTTGGTAAAGCTATAGCATTAAGAATTAGGATGGTTCATCTTACCCCGATAACCACGACATTAGTTACCCAAAAATGGTACCTGCGGTAGCTAAAAGTCAATATGTTAGGGCAGACCAAGCAGAACAATTCATAATCAGTCGTCACGGTTATGTCAGGGCAACTTTGGGTTTCATCATTGAAACGTTTAATTACTGGTGCCCTAGCTAATATGATGTGCTGTTTGGATAGAGATATTACCTGAGGAGTCCAGATTTTTAGGTGGAATCAATAGAATCCATGGAAATTGTGGATTAATTCGGGAAATCCATAGATTTCATGATTTCCATAAATTTATCCATAGATTCCATAAATTTATCCATGGATTCAATGGAATCCATAGTTTCTGCCAGATGATCCACTCCCTGACCTGAGGACAAACCCAATTTACCTGAAGCCATGAATAATTCAAAATAACCTGATCATCTGACTGTAATAAGACACAAAATTGATTATTCATCTCTATAACCAACAAAAGATCAAACTATGCAACTACACAGCTGTTCCAACTCATGACAATATCTTCAATATACATTCAAATACTTTATATCCAAGAACTACTAACTCTTACCTGAATAATTCATGTTTATTTCATAAATTTCATTACTTTTATCTTTATTTTCTATTCAATACAGGTAATGCAATTTGGTCGAATCGATGGCAATGCTTATACACTGGATTTTCAATATCCATTCTCAGCATTACAAGCGTTTAGCGTTGCTTTAGCAAATGTTACACAAAGACTTAAATAAATTGACTCATAGCTGTCTATTTCTCTCCATAAATATATATAAATATATTCTCATATACTATGTATGTAAATTGAAAGGAACTAGATATAAATTGTATGTATGAATGCTGCTCATGTGCTATCTCTCTCTATCTTCTCATCAAACTCTCAAAGTGCTGTGTGCAAATGTGCATCATGTCTATAAATTGACGTCCATCAATTGAAATAATATTCTTCTATACCCTCAATCCACATCCAACCATCTCCCATTTTACTTTTTTTTATTCATTATATTTATATCGAGAGGATAAATCCCATTTTCAATATTAGATTAAGGTCATTGCGATAAGAAAAAAATGAAAATTTATTGGCTTCAGATATAAAATTTATGCTAAAATATAGAAAATGTGCAATGCGATAAAAAAGAATCGAAAGATAGAGCAAGTGATGAAATTACCATTTATGGATGGCTAGCGAAAGTTTAGTGGCTTTTTTTTGTAATGCTTATTTACAACAAGACTAAAAGTTCAACGGTCAATGCTAAATATGATTAGATCAGATATGATTATTTTGGATAAAAAAAGAGTGCAATTGGCCTGAAACTGCATGATTATGTGCTTAAAGAAGTAGGAAATTGGATGAATATTTTTGAGATTTAGCCATAAAGGTATTTCAATCGCTTGAAATATTGTCAAAATAAGCAGGATATCATAAATATGATGAGATGGAGGAAGTTGAAAGTTTGGTTGTATTTGAGGTTTTGTATGCTGCAGGGGAGGGAGCTTTGATGGATCCTAGTGTATACTGGATATGGCATTATAGTGACTAGCAATTCAATGCAACGAACTGCTTGCATTCTTCTGGAAGTTGAAAGCTTCGATGTATTCTAGTGTATACAGGATATGCATTATGGGGACTTAATCAACCTCAAGCAACACAATGCTACAAACTGCATTTTTTAGGAAGCTTGGATGTATCCTGGTGTATTCAGGACATGCATTACAGGGATTTATCCAAACCCCAGCAATACAATGCGACGAATCGCATTTTTGTCGCAAAAATTGGTCAAATTCCAACATCAAGGTGCGCCGTTAATACGATGGATGTAGTGGTGTCATAGTGAGCACAGTTTGCTTTACGTGAAGGTTGCAAAATGGACAAAACATTATCAAAAATACCCGAATTGCCAGAAATACGTTATAACTAGATAAAGATAGTGAAGGGCAACTGACACTGCTTGGTGGGAAGCTTCGACCGAAACTCAACATGTCATGCTGTTCGTAGCATTTCTAAAACATCTTTAGGCGTTACGCTGGTTGCCCACCATTTGCTTTATGTAATAAGAGACCTTATTTTCATAGGATTCGAACTAACGTCATCACAAAATTAGCTAATTACAGATTTTCTGCCAGTTGCCAAGCTACTCGACCACAGAAGCTTTACTATCGCTCTGACAGATTCACTTACATATAGCTTGAATCTTCAGCATTACTTTACAACTACGTCACAATGAATATTATCGAAATATCCAAAATCAATCGATCATTATGTGAAAAATGGATTGAATTACATGCAAATGGTCTTCTTTCAAGATTTTGTACTACGACCTGTTATTCATCACAGCTGCTATTCACAAAAAAGGCTCAATTTAAATGTTAAACAAAAGGTCAAGTCGATTTTCTTCTTACGAAAATGCTCCTTTGTCATTTCTTTCATCCTAAAGATTGAATAATATGTGCTGTACAGCAAGGTCATTGCTCTTGAGATCGTTCCTTTATACAAGAGAAAAAGAAATGTTTTCATGATTGTAAATTATACATCGTAGATACGTGAATAAAAGCTCTTTTGCAGCATGTTGGAAAATTTTTCCTTTTATATCTGAATTATGAAAGCTAAGGAGAGGTTAAGGACCTTCGATGGCTGTTAAAGAATTTTTTCTTTAAATAAGATGATATAAGGGCATGACTAGAAGTTTTTGAGGATGCTTACGGATTCATGCCCTTGAACAATGCTGTTTAGAATAGGATTTGTGATTCACTGTGCAAAGGTTGAAATTGACTCGACTCTAATCTGGCCGTACACATTAATTGTGATTCATGGCCCAAAAACTAGCTCTATCATTGGCTACCGCTTGCCAATTACAAATTCAAAGTGCAATGCTGTCTTTATCAACAGCTCGACTCTATATAATCCAAATCAACTTTGAGTTGATCTCTAATTACTAGTTTGGATTTGTAAGGCTGTTTAGGGTCAACTGTGATCTGTAGTATACCATGCAAAAGCCCCTATAAATTGTCAATGTCCTTGAAACCAACGATGTCCAAAAAGCACGTTTGTGATTATCCTCAACCACCACAAAGTGCTTTTCAAATTGTATTGCTCAATGCATGTATGTATATCGACTTTAATTTGTATTCAAATGAAGAAACGAAAAGCAGCAGTGGCTTAGAGACAAGAGCGTCGGCCAATCGATGCTAACAACCCGGGTTCGATTCCTGAAAAAATCTAGTCAAATTTGAGTGCTTTTGTCGCTGTTCTAGACACTTCAATTTGGTTTGCTTGATTCGTGGCAATCAAATAGTAAATAGGTACATTGCATTGCTATACTCACTGGGTCATGCGATATGCAATGGATAAAGGGCTTCAAATGATGCGATGTTCTGTAAAAAAACAATGTGATTAACTGGTGGGACTGCGATCTTATTGGTCAATTGAAAATACGCAAAACTTAAGTTGAGATTAGATTTGACAGGCCTTTGTCATAACCAATTGTGGAGATGCCTGGTTTGGAGTCCGGAATATTGGTTTTTGAGAGTCTGGACTCAGGTCTACACTAGAGTCCGAATTTATAAAGCCTTGTCAACGTAACCTTTAACTACGCCTATATAACACCCCAAATACCTTCAAACTTTCAATTACCCTCCATCTCACATTATAAAGCTTCCAAAAATCCTGCTTACAAAAAGCAAAAAAAGCTCGAAAAAAGTCAAAAAAAAAAAATGTTTTTTTATTAGAAAACAAATCAATTCATATCATTAAGATTTAAGCGATAATAAATAATGAGAATTAATAAAATTTTCTTGAAGTACAATGATGACGACATTAAGTAGAGAATCAACTCATGAAAATTTTGATGATAAAGTTCTATTTCTAATCTAACAAGCTAGTCAACATTTTTTGATGAAATTAAAATTTTTTTAAAGTAAAAAAATGAGAAAAAAGTTTTTAAAAAAAAGTTCGCTGTAGGAAAATTTTTTGCATTTGATTACAAAATGTGCGGATAAAAATTGTGGGAGTTGGTTAAAGTAAAGTTAGTAAAAAGTTAAAGTTTACTAATGGTTTTGAGCTTTTAGAATGAAATTCTGAAGCTATTAAGTCTGAAAAGTTTATTATTTGAGATTTGAAATTAAGATTTAAATCGGATAATCGAAGTTTTTGAAAACTAGCTATTTTCTTCCAATTCAATGACAAATTTTGGTTATTTTTGACTTAATCTCTTGTCAAAAGCTATGAAAATTTAATAAACAAGTCAAATTTCCAAAAAATCAATCCAAAAACTTCAAAATTTCAAAAGAAATTCAAAAACCTAACCTCAAAATCAACTTTTTTCCAACTCCCCAGCAAATAAACAATTGATAAATCTAAATCTAAATGTGCAATAAAAAAAATGATATTTATAATGTAATATTTAATGTGCTCTTCTGCTAAATATATTGAATTATATTATTATATTGATAAATTGTTGTATATATTCATAAAGAAAACAAAAACATACTTATGATATTTTATGGAATTTGAGAAAGAAAATTAAATGCTTTTTATGTAGATTTGCTACAATTGAGAATGAGGTAAAATGAGATATGATAAGAAAAACATTAGTTCAATTCTGTTTTATTGAGCCATTTTTATAGTTATTTGCTCCTTTTTAATGATGCTTTCAGTTTTATATTAAATTACCGATTTTTAGCGTTATTTCCTTTTGCCCAGGTTGGTGGTGACTGATGAGATTTGTTTTGAATTTGAGGAACTTGTTTCTAGGCTGTCAAACTACTCCATACCCTTAGAAAACCCCAAAATTGTAATACTCAGACCTATCGACACCTGGAAGTTGATGATTCAAAAATTTAACCTAAAAATTCCTAAAATTTGATGAAAATTTGCAAAAAAATTTATGAAAAATTCTCTTGAAATTCATCAGTCTCTACCCCCTGGGTGATGCCTATTGTTAATCATTCACTAAATATATATCAAATTATTGTTCATGCTTTCGCATTACTTCATGTTTTATGCCAAAGAAAAAGGTCATGAAAAATGATAAAAAATTTGTTTTCCTATTCTTCATTCTTCCCTTAAACATGCCAACCATTTATGTTTTGCACTAAATTTAAGCATTTTTGAGCTTATTAATGTTCATACATATTACTTATTGATTATTTTATGAATAAATCAAGCATTTTTTTTTTCGCTATTTTGTTGATGTCGAAGTTGTCATGCATATTGGATTAATTTATAAATTCAATCAGATTTAATGTCTACATAACAAGGATCATAAAAACGTTTAGTTATTGATAAGAAATAAAGCATAGAAAAAAAAACGGACGAAATAAGTGAATAAAAATAATGAAAAAAAATGTGCAAAAAATCCATCCACAATACAAATTTTTTCGCGTACTTTTAGCAGTACATAAGTTTTTTCTTTTTGATAAGCCGATATTAAAGATGCAGAATGATAAAAAAAATATGAATTCTTTTTGTAATAATTATTTTAATAAATGTAGCGTTTCATTATTAAATTTCAATGCAAGGAAACAAAAAATTTCAAATAAAAAACGGATGAAAAACTTATTATTAAAAAAAAACAAAATGGCTGTTTATTCTACTTTTACAGCTTTTCCAACTTTCAGAATTATGTAAATTATTGAAAATTTAATTTGCAAGTCAATTATGTCACTTTTGTATGCAAATTTTGTAAATACGCACATGTTTTGGATTATTTCAATTTCACTCACATAGTACGCTTGTCCAACGATCGTTTTAAATTCAAACATACTAAATCAACGCTTTAAAAAAAAACAAAGCAGTGCTGCAGAACAGAACATAAATAAAAAATGCTGCAAACAATTAAAATCACAAATTTAGTTAAATCTACAGGATTTAAAGTCTTGACAGGCTTTTTATCGTCAAACCGAACATTTTGTGCGGCTAAAGATTCAGGTTGGAAGTCATTTAAATGTCTTAAAATAGTTAAATTCAGTAAAAAAGTTTTGTCAAAATATTTCAGATCCACCAGCAGAAGCAAAACAAGAAGAAAATCCAGTAGAGCCAATAATTAAAACAGAGAAAACAGGCACAGTGACATTAATTGGTATTAACAGACCAGATGTTAGAAACTGTATAAATACAGAAGCAGCAACAGAGTTGTCAGCAGCAATTGAAGCATTTGAGAATGATCCGGAATCACCAATTGCTGTTTTATATGGCGTAGGAGGCAATTTTAGTGCCGGTTATGATCTTAAAGAGTTGTCAGATGATCCAGAAAATGTAACAAACATTTTAATGCGATCGGAAGGTGCAATGGTAAGAGTTTTAGAATTTTTTTCACTTCTAGATGTTTTGGATGAAAGTCCAATAAGATAAATAAGCTTATCTAAGTTCCAATTGCTTACAAATCCCATTTTAAATAACTTTTTAGGGTCCAACCCGACGAATGATAAAAAAACCGATGATTGCAGCTGTTAATGGATATTGTGTAGCCGGTGGCCTTGAACTTGCATTATTATGTGATTTACGTGTAATGGAAAATGACGCAATTATGGGATTTTTCAATAGACGTTTTGGTGTTCCTTTAGTTGACGGTGGAACTGTCCGTCTTGCTCCAATGATTGGACTCTCCCGAGCATTAGATCTTGTTCTTACTGGTCGTCAAATCACATCAAAGGAAGCACTAGAAATAGGATTAGCAAATCGAGTTGTCGCAACTGGAACTTCATTAGGACAAGCATTAAATTTGGCACAATCTATCGCTAAATTCCCACAAGCTTGCGTTAATCACGATCGTACTAGTCTTTTCAATACCGTCTTCAATGCCAACAATAAGGATGAAGCTCTAGACTTTGAATTAATGTCAAGTGGACCTGAAGTACTCGAAGAAGCAAAAGAAGGAGCATTGAAATTCAGCAAAGATAAAATCGGACGACATGGTACATTTGCAGACATTAAATTGAAGGATATACCTGAATGGGAAGCTAAGGAGATTGAGATTGAGAAGAGTAAGAAGTAAATTATGTGAGATAGACTTTAGAAGTTTGTTAAGATGGAATTTAAATGAGTCAGAATAAAATTTTGAGCGGAGTTTTGTATAAATTAATGTGTTTTTCTGTGATTTATGTTGGATTATAGGCACTTGCAAAATCATTCATTTGTAACGGCTTTTAGAAATTTAAATTTTAACGGCTCTATGTGATTTGAATTTTTAGTACTCGATTTTTTTGCATGAAATTTCTTTGAAATTCAAATTTCAGAAAAACGTTAAACTTCAAATCCTTGAAAATCATTAAAATTCAAACCTTAGGAACTTGTTAAATTTAAAATTCTAGAAAATCGTTAAAAATTCAAATTCTAGAAAGTCGTTAAAAATTCAAATCTGAAAAATCCGTTAAATTTTAATTTGCAATTCTGAAAGAATTAAAATCATTAGAAACTCAACAATAATTTTTTCTTCATAGTTTTTTAGTTTATTAATGTCAATGCTGCTCAACAGTTTTTTTTTTCATGTGTATTAATTAATGCTTGTTTCTGATAAATTACATAAAGGTTTTGGTGCAAAATTGAGCAGCACATATTAATAATGGAATTTACTACGTTTCACAATAGACAAATAATATTATTAATAATAAAAATTACACATGATAATATATATTTAAATCTGAAATATCTTCTAAAATTTCTACGAATTTTTTTTTGTTTACCAGTCCTTAATTTTCAGCATTCCAATTCAGTTCATTTTACCCTTAATGCTTTACTTCCGTTCAAATCATTATTAAATTTGTTTAATATTAAGTTTTTTCTTTGTATTTCGCAAATAGTGAGAAAATATAGCTCATATAAATATATTCTTGATCCAAATAGGAAAATTTTTATCATTTTTTTTTATATCCAGTGATTTATTGGATGACCTGATTCCAGTTGTTTGTATGATTGATGTTGACATTTTGATTTAGATTTCAATGAAACATGAACAATGAATATAAATTTATGTAAAAAAAGTGTCCTCACTGGAGATCCATTTCACAATATTAATCCATATTCTTCAAAATTTCAATTATTTCTCATCTACTCTAAAATTTTCTGTTAGACACAAAGCTCTAAAAAAAAAAGTTCATTCGTAAATCACTAAAAATTAAACATCTGAATTAAAGTTTGCCATATTTCTCTATTAATCTAATCATCTTTCTTGTTAATTATTGGAATCATATCTTTTTCATCTTGATTTTGATCTTTATCGCCATATCCCCACAATAGATGACTACCATCACCCGTTCTTTCAGCGCGCTTCTTAATGATGTCTTTTGAGACTGTCTTGAGATCATATGCCCATCCGATTTTGGCGAAAAAGTCAATAAATGCTGTTGTGAAATTCATTCTGTAGTTGCCGAGTTCGGCTGTTTTGTAATCCCATGGGAAGACCTGGAAGAGATTGGTGGATTATTAATTAATGTTTGGAATTAAAACTGAAATTTGAGATTTAACGGCTTTTTAAGATTTGAATTTTAACGGTTTCTCAAAATTTGAATTTTTAGAACTTAACTTCAGATTTGAATATCAAAAGTCCGTTAAAATTCAAACTGTAAAAATTCGTTACAGAATATTGCTCATTGAATTATTTCACAGAAATCAATGGACCAAAGGAGGTTTATAGAGCTTTAAAGAATCCATAATTGACAATATAAATCAATAAAATTCACAAGCTTTATGTCCAATAAAATCTGCATTGAATCATAAAATAATATCGATTTATCACTTTATGCAGCAATAAAAAGCCATCAATTACTATAATTCCAATCTTAGGTATGAGAAAATGTCAACAAGCTTTTCAAATCACAAAAACTTACATGATGGTAGTTGTGGAAGCCTTCACCGAGAGCAAAAATGGCAACTCCTCTGTTTTCAACTGGATTAATGTATCTAATAATTAAAGACAACATGTCAATAAGTCATTCAATAATCTTAAATCAATATCCTTACTGGTCGTATGGCTTGTCACCCCATTTATGTGCTGCACTGTTTACACACCATGTAACATTCAAGATGAAGCAATAACGGAACATTGTTGCAACAAACCATGCATTACCCCATGTTTCTCCCCATAAGTAAACTGGCATGACAGTTGGAAGGATGAAGCAGAAGAAAGGCATAAGGATCAAATAATATTTTCTTTGGAAAGCCAAAATTGGATCACTTTCCAAGTCTGAAATGTCAAGTTTCTTTCCAGCTGCAATAACGTCGGGATGTTTACGACATAAGAGCCAGCCAATGTGAGAGAAGAAGAAGCCTCGGGTGGCATTATGTGGATCCGCATCAGTTTCACTAAAAGTATTAAATAATTTTATTAGTTACTGGATGTTTTTACTGGATCTTTAAACATTACCTGTATTTGTGATGGACACGATGGTCTCTTGACCAATGGATAGCACAATCTTGGAAGGCGATTGTATTGAAGATCATCAAAATAAGACGCAATGGCCATTTTGCTTTGTATGCTTTATGTGCCCAAAGTCTAAAATGACAAAAATAATTAAAATCGATATTTTTTTCAATAAATTCTTATATCATACCGATGAGCACCTGCTGTAATTCCCAAGCCAGACATTGAGTAGAAGACCATAGCTAATCAAAATTGAGGAATGTTAATTAAATATTCTAATTGGAAATCATAAAAATTTACCGAATATTCCAGTGGCCCATTTTGCGGAAGTTAACATAAGCCACAGTCCATAAACTGCAGCAAAATGTAGATATGCAAATAGTATAATATTACGCCATACGAGTTTTAAATGTCTGCGTTTTGCGATTCCTTTTGCTGGTGTCTTTAATCCTCCGTCGACTGTTTCTACGTCATTTTCATCCAAAACTCCACTTACGGAGATATCACTTTGTTTAACAACTTCACGAGGTGCCATGATGCTTCTTTTGTATTAAATAACTTCCAGATATAATGTATATCTGTAAATAAAAGGAGGAAATGCGGAATTAATAAATAAGTTTGATAAATGTCAAGAATTTATGTTTTCACATTTTCTTTGTTTATGCAGGACTTTTCCGGCTATTTTGAACTATGTACGAGCTGTTTGACTAACTTAATTGGTAACGCTTGATATTTTGTCGCAAGAATGATCAGAATGCCCTTTAATTAATTTGTTTAATTATTAGTGACAGGTTGAGGTTAACGTTAAATAAAAATTCAAAATTTAACGGTCAATCAATATTTTCGCATCTCTTTTTGAGACGCAAAACATTTAAAAGTCTAAAAACCGTTATATCTTGAAATTTAAAAAACCTTTAAGAAAAAAAATCTATTATTATGAAATTCTTTTAAATTTAATCAACGTCATTTATCTCAAGTATAATTTTAAAAGAAATCGATTGTACTTCCGATGTCATAATTCAATGATACACACGTGTACATTAGAAAAGGAACATCAAGAAGCACTTGAAAACATTCCCACATGCATTAAGAATTCTTTATCGTCTAAATTATTAAGATTAAAAATTGGAAAGCATTAAAGGCACGAGAAAGAATTTTTTCGTAATTTTTTTCCTTCCTTAAATGCAACAAGCAAAATAATGCCGTATTTTTTTGGTAGATTTACGAGATTGCGCAAAATAATATGTACTGCAAAATATGACGGAGAATCCATCTGTTGAATGCGGGTTGCGGAATGTTTGTGACATGTTTACTAATGAGAATATTTTGCAGTTCTATTTTGCATAAACTTTTATACTAATTGGAAATCAATTAAGCTTTTTTGGATCTGGCTACTTGAAATGTTCTATAGCTATGTGCTGTCAATGTTTGGCTTAGATATTAACTAAATGTCAGCAAAATTTGATGGATTAAGAGATTATCAGCAGAACAAAATACTTTTTGCCGGTCCATGATTGAATACACTTGAAATTTTATAACTTTTGTTATCAAATAATACGAGTTGATTGACATTTTTACATTCAGAAGCTTTAAAAGTCACAAACTTTTGATTAAAACGTAATTAACTAAATGTAACGAACTTTTTTCAAATTTCAACGATCAAATAAATTTTGAAAATTTTTAATGTCAGTTTGCAAAGTTTTTCTGAAAAGTTTTGTTGCGTGAAAAAAGTTAATTATTGTGAATTGTGACTAATCAAAGCGTTTTAAACCATCAAGTGTGAAGTAAAATCATCATGCAGCTAACGGAGTAAGTAATTAATAATTTATTCACTTCAAAATCTAAACAAAAGAACAGTTTGTAGCGAAAGAAAGAATCAATAATTAAATATTCAGATTTATGAGCAGCACTACAGTCGATTACAATACATTCAAGATCATTTCCATAAAATTGATTCAATGAGTTAGTTTTATGAAGATTAAAATTGAAATAATTCTGAAAACTTGTGAATCACTTGAACTTGACTTCTCAACCAGCTACTGTTTGTCACGTTTTTAGCAAGTAAAGGGAATTGATCTACAGAACTTTACATTGCAGGAGGATTTACAAAATGTTTTTAGAATTCTTCTGAATTTTGTTACTGGATCTTGCGAATATTTGTTTTTATAAACTTCACGAAGCTCAGATTTTTACTAAATTCAAAATGCATTAAAGTCCTATTTCCAGATCACTAAAAAGTTGCAAAAAAGCCATAAAAGCCTCACACGAGCAAATAATGTAACCTTTAACAAATGAAATGAAAAGTTTCTATTTCTGTAGGTTCTAATTTAAATATTTATTGCGAAAGAAGAGAAAGAAAAAATCTAAATTATATGAGAATAACAACGATCTTTCCGCTACATGTTATAGAATATCATCAAGGCCGTTAAATCGCGAGAAAAAAAATGTATTTTTAGATTTGAGTCTTAAGGCTGCCTTTTCTCAATAATGTGTACTCGGAAACGGTAATTTCTTTGAGATTATTTGATCAATGTATGTAAACAATACTTAGCACATGGCTACAGACCTAACATTTCTTCTTGATATTCGATTATATCCATGTGGTTTGCCTCTTAAACAGTCAATAGTTCAAACTATTCTGATTTATTCCTATTTTAATAGAACTTTCCAATTTAATCAAACATTAGCAACTTTTTAACAAAGTATAAATTGGAATCAATTAACCCATATCCATTAAATTGCATTTTGAAATATGTTTATCAAACAAAAGAAAAAAAAAGTCACAGACACAAAAAAAATTATCAACAATGTGTTGACCGCGACACGTGAATCATTTCGACAAGAGGCACTCGCCTTTTCATTGCATATTAACTTGTTTATTGCTATCAGCAAATGCGAAAATAAATTGAATTAATAGCTGTTCTTTTCTAATTTAGATTTATATGGAAATTTATTCAATCAGTGGGGGTCATTCATAAATGAGGTGTATATGTCAATGATATTAGTGAAGAAGTTGAAGAGTTTGCAAAGGAATTGTTGAGAAATTCCAGAAATGCTTCAGAATGTTAAAGGAAGCTTGACGATTAGTTTCAGTCGTAACATATTCTATCCTGTTCCTCAATGTTATTAGGTTAGGATTCTTCAAATTGTGAGGTCTGGAACTAAATTGGAATCAGAATTTATCGTTAAATTCTAGTCGCAAACTTAATACACAAAATGCCTTCAGCATCTATACTCTTCAGTCCCAACTCTTCATAAGCACAACCTTCCAATCTACCGACTACCCCACGCTGATTCCTTGACGTCACATCCAACCAACCCCACCTATTCTTTCATTCAATAATAAAACGTCCTCAGCAACAATCAGTGCGTCAAAGTATCATCATCAGATGTCTCGGTCGTAATTCAAATCGTTATCACAAACATGCACATTATTATCAATGAAATCTATATAGTTCAATCACATCGTGCGACTATAGGGAAAAATGAGGTATGAAATTCGATTGATAAACGTGATTTGCCTATAAATTATCAATACAAAAAAATTTTTGCTTAGTTATTCCTGAATACGTTATCAACATCATGCGATGATCACGACATTATAATGACGAATGATTAACAAAAGAAATTTCTGTTCTCAATTTCATAATTGAACAAAATTTATTTTAATTTTTGATCACGAATCAGGTTGTAAAGTTGAGGGTCATTCGGACGTCCTTCAAAATAGAAAATTAAATCAGCAAATTGAACTAAATTTTTAGGATTATTGACTATTTTGATAGATTAAAAGGCTGAGAATTAGTGCCAACAAATTAATCCGTTGTCTGTGGGAAACACCGGCAAATTTGAGACAATTGTAATCAAGAGTACGTAGACTTCTTATCATATCACACACGGAGTGTGTTTTTAAAAATAAAACCACAGCTGTTGTTTTTACATTCGCACATTTGGAATTTGTTCGACTGTTTGTTGTAAATTTTATTATATCAATTGATTTCCTAAAGTCAAGCTTTCTTCATGGACTTTGTAGACTTTAGATTGTGACATTGAATTTAATTTCATAATTTTGCTGATTTTTTTTATTGCCAACGCAATTTTCAGTCATACACTTGGGGGAAATTTTTAATTAATTTCATAAATCCTTGATAGTCTTTTGTGGATTAGTTGAATATCATTGAAAATTAAGCATCTTCTGATAATAAAATTCTCTTGTCATTCGGAAAACCCAAAACATTCCTTGTATCCAAAAATAGCTAAAATTAGGCTAAGGAAAGTTAATCTACAATCGATAACAAAAAACAAGCGTCAATTTCTTTGGGTTTTTTGTGTTTTTGTTTCATTCGCAACAGTAAGAAAGTTGAAAGATTGTGTAAATGTTGTGAATGATGTGGCCTTTTAGAAGGCAGTTTCTATGGCACCGATGATTAAGAATTATCTATTGACCAAGAGTAGAAATCTGAGCATTAAAATACATAGTCTAAAGTTTCGCATTATTGCCAATGCGTTTAAAGTAAGTTTTCTTCAATTTCCGGTCACGTTTAGTATTCGGAACCTTCAAATTCTTAGAAAGCAGGCAATTCAACTATGAATTCACATTGAAGTATTGACAAAGAACAATCGAATAATCGAACAAGAACGAAAAAGAACATAACAAAAAAGTTTCATTATGCGGATAAGAAGAAAACCGAAGGATATAACTTTTGTGCCAATTCGAACTCTTACTATAGACAGCACTATCATGACAAAAATACATAGTTCTAAAATAGAACCATAAAAATACCTTTCCGTGCATCAAATTAATGGTTAATAATAGTAATGAAGTAAAATTAGATTTTACAAGCATCTGATGGCAATAAAAGTTCTGCATGTATACAAAATTCATTGAATTGATTGCATATAAATAAGTCATGTTGATTGCATAAGGAACATGAATGAATTTTCACATAAAAAATGTTTGACGTAGGAAAATTCATCCTTATAATAAACAACAATGAATGGAACTGAACTTTCGACACTCCCACATGTCGTTAAAGATTCATAAAAAATTTTATATTCTTAAACCTCATAATCACAATCGTATCGGTCGAATGATGAACAGTTGTTATTGAGAGACTTAAAGTTTGGGGAGAGGAATGTTTTGTGGTCATAGAGGAGATAATGAGGAACAAATTTGAACTTTTTTGATTTACTTTCTGGAATTTATGTCGCGACAGAAAGAATTAAGAAGGTCAACTAGACTTGATTTTAGTACTTAAAGAGTCACATTGGAATCCAAAAGCAACATAGCGTCAAACGGCTCTAAAGAAATGTCAGTTAGATGCAATAACGAATAAATTGTCCAAACTTTGTGACAAAGCCAGCAATAAAGTCAGATGGAAAGCCTTTTGTAGAAACTTAGGCTCCATATCCGTGCAAGGTTTCATTGAGTAAGCAAGTATCTATAAAATGTAAATTGACGCGATTCTAAGCTCATTAACCTCAATAACTGAACTTGCACAGTCAACTAAAAAATTGTCAATAATTTAAAAACTAAGCAAAATTGCGAACAGACGTTAAGAAAATTTCATTACAGCAGTTTGCCAGCTGACGCAAAGAAAAAAAATGATGAAATAGTTTTTTTTTCATGTACGAATGTCAACAGAGTCGTTCTTGATGAGTCAAAATTACTAGACCAATTTTAATATTGCAAAATATTCCGAAACCATTTTATCATGTCGTGCTTAACGTATAGCTTGCATATCTCCTACACATATTTTGTTTTACCTCGCAAATCACAGAATTATCCAGCTAAAGCAATAAACTTGTTCAAAAATTGGATAATTGACTTAAAACAACTCCGCGTGCAATGAGCAAATAGAGATAATTTGAGATAATGAAATTTCCATTAAGGCAAGTGATATTAAGCAGACGCACGTAAATGAAGAAAATTTAAACTATTTGAAAAAAATGAGAAATAATCAAAAGAAAACTCGCAAAAATACAATCTGATAATTGATAATAATTTCCTCATATTGACCTTTAAACGAAATTCATTTTGCAAATCAACAATACAAAGTCTTTAATTCATTCTATTGAGTCTACTTGCCTGCAGAGACTCAATGGGTTATGTAAATTTTATGGCAAAAAATATATTTAGATGACAAAATAGAAGAGAAAAAAAAGACGACGAGAATCAACGTTTAAGCTCAACGGACGATGATGTAAATGTTTTACTTTTTCTTCGTCAGTTTTAAATATTTTTTTAGCACGTTTATAAAGAAAATGCGGTTTATTTGTCACACTTAACGATCTCACATAGTCTGTGCAGTTTGTTTCTCTGCTGATCTTTTTTGAATATATTGTTTGAAATTATTGGAGGTTGAACTTCGGTAAATTTTATTTACATTTTTTGAGTATCTTTTATTGTCAAGCTATAATATTGATAAAAGCTACAACTATTGAACTTGAAGACACAGATGTAATAATTTGCTTAAGTGTTTTAACAGACAATAAACTGCCTGAACGACCAAAATAAAGAATACTTCGCTGCGGAGTTATAAGGCTCTGTAATACCTCTTTTATTAATACCAAATGGAAGTCATCTCCGTTTGGCGTTCATAAAGCTGCCAAAAATCGTTTAGCGGAGCCTTAAAAGCTCCATATAGTTGTGTCGCTCGGACTATATTTGCAATTTTACTTTATTTAAATTGTGTTAATTTTTTATTATTTGACTTTATTAAAAAACTCTTATATGCAAGTATTACATCATCTTGTCATCATCAAATCATGAGTTTCAAAAAAATTACAGAAGTCCTCGTGTTATTGATCGAGGGACTTAAGCGCATTTTTGTTACCAGTAAGATCCAGGTAACTTCCAGACCTAAAAACCTTGATCCAGTAAGATCCAGGTCACTTCCAAAGCTAAAACCAAGATCCAGTAAGATCCAGTTCACTTCCAGGCCTAAAACCAAGATCCAGTAAGATCCAGTTCACTTCCAGATCTAAAAACCAAGATCCAGTAAGATCCAGTTCACTTTCAGACCTAAAACACAAGATCTAGTAAGATCCAGGTCACTTCCAAACCTAAAACACAAGATCCAGTAAGATCCAGTTCACTTCCAGACCAAAAACACAAGATATATATAAAACTTCCACAAATTTAAGAACTTAATCATTTAACGGATTTTCATAATTCAAACCTCATAACGGTAAAAAATTCAAACATTGTTCAGTAAACACTGTAAAAACATCGACAAACATTGAAAAACACTGTAAAACAATGAAAAAACGTGTTGTTGTTTTTGTTGTTGTTGTATATGAAAATGAAAAATTGTTAATTATAGTATTTATGCTTTGATTTGAAACTTTTAAATGCCCGGGGCGCCAATAACTTTATGGAACTGATCTTTTAAAACCATTCCGAGCTCTCTGCGATGTCTAGATAAAAAGTTTTTAATGACAACCGAACGAACGAACGACCGAACATTGTGTCTTATTAAGCTACCTTTTTGAAAAAAATTTCAAAAATGCGCTAAAAAGGAATGGTTAACGCTTTTTGTTTCTATTTACGAAAAAATCTGGGAAAACCGGCAAAAATGGAAACATTTTGAATCAAATCTTGAAGATTATTGCTAGAGATTTAAGTATTTTATTATAAAGACACACCGTCTTATGAACCAGAATTGAGTCATACTCATAAGCACCTTTCTTTGGTATTTATCATTCTAAAATGAAATATCTTATTGATGTCGCATGTTTACCAAATCAATAAAACTTGAATTTCCTTTAATATGAAAAATAGAATACTGGGAATCGGGAATTAGTAAGAAGCAGCCAGTGAAAGAACTTGTTTTAAACGACATCTATGGATGGTCATGAATAACAATTGATCTGTACGGCTAGCAGAGTAAGTAAGCAAATATGAAAAATGGAATTGAATTTAAATTCTATGGCAATTAATCTCTTGCATTATTGCTTTGAATTTCAGAGTTTTAAGAGCTTTTTTAGTGTACAGCACACAAAAATTCACAACTCATTTCACATCGCCAGAATTCTTTACTCATTTCACATTCCATTTAAGAAGAAAACAAACATTTTTGTTGTGTCTCTATTTATTCAATCCACAAACAGAACACAAGAAAATGCGCTGTCATAACAAATCAATAGGCCTCTTCTATAGCCAAGCTTTCTATTTTCATTGCATAAGATTTTAAAATAAGACGCAATTAAATATTTTTTGTATTAGAATGAAACCAGTTTTTCTTCACATTGATGCAGCCAATTTTCCCTATATTTGCAAGCTTTCTCGTGTACTTAATTCTGCAGATATCAAAATAAGTGATAATATTTGTGTATTAAAAGTCACGCGTATTGTCTAAATTTAGCAAGCACTGTCTAAATAGCAGTTAATATAGGAGAGAATATAGCATGGAACTTCTTTTTATTCCATTTTTTTACAAACTCCTCGAAAAAAAAAAAATAAACCGCTAACGAATAGCGAAACAAAAAGTAAGGAAAGAGAGTGATCGTATGATATATCGCCAGACTCTCATTAACAACAAATGAAAGGCATCGTAAAGCGTGGCATAAGCCGGGTCATACTTACACTAAAATTAAAAAAGTGTTCTAAATATTTCACTTAAACTTGTAGTCACGTAGTACATTCCAATTGAAGAAGAAACTTTGCGATATAAAAAGTGTATCACAGATGAAATTATTGCAATTTTGACTTAGCAACAACAATAAAATTATTTAATTTAGTCAAAAAGGTAAATTGAATTGTTCTACTTCTGTCTCGATACGATTTTTGAATATATTCACGACTTTATGACACACAAAAAATTGAATAATGCTTATTGATTGCATGCGCGAATTTTTTTATGTGTGCAAAAATTTCACTGATGATACATTTATTGACCTTGAACATGTAAGACAATTTCTGAGTGATAAATTTACTCACCAAAAATTTTTTTTTGCTTTATTTTTATTTCAAATTGAATAAAAACTGATTGAGTATTTAACTGTTTAACACTTTTTCATATTCAACAATAATTTAAATAAATTAACTTTCACGACTAGGTACTTCTTCTCTCAGAATTTAAGCAATGAATGAAACCAAATAATTCCAACTTGGAAGTTTTATTTAATACTGATATCTGATACGTTATTGACTGGAATTAAATAATTGCGAAATATTTTCGCATGGAAATGAATTGTTTTGATTCGAATTTTAAAAATTTAAAAGACGTTATTTTTATGTTTTAAACCAAACTAAGTTTTTATTGATATTTGTAAATTTAACATAATTGTAAAATGTAAAGCATCTTATTTCTTTTAAAAGTTCCTATCAAGTGGTGCTTTATGCTAAAATCTTTAAACTTTATGGTGATTTAAAATCTTTTAATTGATTTTTTTGTTAATTTAAATTCAAATTTTATTTTACTTTCTTATCAACTTTAAAATGAGATTTAAAAATATTGCAAATTAAATTCAAAAATTAACTCAAACTATAAAACGGTTTAAGAAGCACCTGCTTGATTTGTAACCCAATCAAAAAAATTGAATGTAATTTAAAATTATTAAAACTTTCCTTTTTGTTGTATAGAACATTTTTTTTATATTCACACCGTTTTCACGTGTGAATGTATTGAATTTGTTCAGATTGAAAAATCAGTTTTTTGGATTTTACAGCCAAACTAAGCATAATGGCAAGTTTTGTTCTATCGCAAAAAGTTTGTGCCTGGAATTCCTCACCATAATCAAAAAACAGATTTGAAATTGGTTGAGGCATTGCTGAGAAAATCGAAAAATTCGCTTTCTGTAAGCAAGCAAACAAGCAAACAAGCAAACAAGCAAACAAGCAAACAAGCAAACAAGTTAATCAGCAAGAAATCTCAATAACGAGACATCGTAGAGACTTCTAGTTTTTTGCAATCGATCCGTGTTGCTCTATAGAAGAGCTGATTAGTTTTTGGACATGCTAGGAACAGCCGTTGCTTCTAAAAAAGGAAAAAACTTTCGGTTTCATACAAAATTTCAAAATCAATGTTTTCTATGATTTTTGAAAGATTGAACATTGTATGAAAATTGATTCTGCAAATATGTGCCAAGCGAAGCTTGGCCTACCCGCTGACGCCTGATTCCTCAAACATTTGCCAAGCGAAGCTTGGCCTACCCGCTGGAGCCTGATTCCTCAAACATTTGCCAAGCGAAGCTTGGCCTACCCGCTGACGCCTGATTCCTCAAACATTTGCCAAGCGAAGCTTGGCCTACACGCTGGAGCCTGATTCCTCAAACATTTGCCAAGCGAAGCTTGGCCTACCCGCTGACGCCTGATTCCTCAAACATTTGCCAAGCGAAGCTTGGCCTACACGCTGGAGCCTGATTCCTCAAACATTTGCCAAGCGAAGCTTGGCCTACCCGCTGACGCCTGATTCCTCAAACATTTGCCAAGCGAAGCTTGGCCTACACGCTGGAGCCTGATTCCTCAAACATTTGCCAAGCGAAGCTTGGCCTACCCGCTGACGCCTGATTCCTCAAACATTTGCCAAGCGAAGCTTGGCCTACCCGCTGGAGCCTGATTCCTCAAACATTTGCCAAGCGAAGCTTGGCCTACCCGCTGACGCCTGATTCCTCGAACATTTGCCAAGCGAAGCTTGGCCTACACGCTGGAGCCTGATTCCTCAAACATTTGCCAAGCGAAGCTTGGCCTACCCGCTGACGCCTGATTCCTCAAACATTTGCCAAGCGAAGCTTGGCCTACCCGCTGGAGCCTGATTCCTCAAACATTTGCCAAGCGAAGCTTGGCCTACCCGCTGACGCCTGATTCCTCAAACATTTGCCAAGCGAAGCTTGGCCTACCCGCTGGAGCCTGATTCCTCAAACATTTGCCAAGCGAAGCTTGGCCTACCCGCTGGAGCCTGATTCCTCAAACATTTGCCAAGCGAAGCTTGGCCTACCCGATGACGCCTGATTCCTCAAACATTTGCCAAGCGAAGCTTGGCCTACCCGCTGGAGCCTGATTCCTCAAACATTTGCCAAGCGAAGCTTGGCCTACCCGCTGGAGCCTGATTCCTCAAACATTTGCCAAGCGAAGCTTGGCCTACCCGATGACTCCTGATTCCTCAAACATTTGCCAAGCGAAGCTTGGCCTACCCGCTGGAGCCTGATTCCTCAAACATTTGCCAAGCGAAGCTTGGCCTACCCGATGACTCCTGATTCCTCAAACATTTGCCAAGCGAAGCTTGGCCTACCCGCTGACGCCTGATTCCTCAAACATTTGCCAAGCGAAGCTTGGCCTACCCGCTGGAGCCTGATTCCTCAAACATTTGCCAAGCGAAGCTTGGCCTACCCGATGACTCCTGATTCCTCAAACATTTGCCAAGCGAAGCTTGGCCTACCCGCTGACGCCTGATTCCTCAAACATTTGCCAAGCGAAGCTTGGCCTACCCGCTGACGCCTGATTCCTCAAACATTTGCCAAGCGAAGCTTGGCCTATCCGCTGACGCCTGATTCCTCAAACATTTGCCAAGCGAAGCTTGGCCTACCCGCTGGAGCCTGATTCCTCAAGCATTTGCCAAGCGAAGCTTGGCCTACCCGCTGACGCCTGATTCCTCAAACATTTGCCAAGCGAAGCTTGGCCTACCCGATGACTCCTGATTCCTCAAACATTTGCCAAGCGAAGCTTGGCCTACCCGCTGGAGCCTGATTCCTCAAACATTTGCCAAGCGAAGCTTGGCCTACCCGCTGACGCCTGATTCCTCAAACATTTGCCAAGCGAAGCTTGGCCTACCCGCTGGAGCCTGATTCCTCAAACATTTGCCAAGCGAAGCTTGGCCTACCCGCTGACGCCTGATTCCTCAAACATTTGCCAAGCGAAGCTTGGCCTACCCGCTGACGCCTGATTCCTCAAACATTTGCCAAGCGAAGCTTGGCCTACCCGCTGGAGCCTGATTCCTCAAAAATTTGCCAAGCGAAGCTTGGCCTACCCGCTGACGCCTGATTCCTCAAACATTTGCCAAGCGAAGCTTGGCCTACCCGCTGGAGCCTGATTCCTCAAACATTTGCCAAGCGAAGCTTGGCCTACCCGCTGACGCCTGATTCCTCAAACATTTGCCAAGCGAAGCTTGGCCTACCCGCTGGAGCCTGATTCCTCAAACATTTGCCAAGCGAAGCTTGGCCTACCCGCGAGACTTTTTATGGAACGGTGTGAATATATCCGCATTGGGTTTCTACCCGATACACTAGTTAATTTTTAAAGCAATTATCAAATTCAATATGATATAATTAAGTTGATATGATTTTTGTCATTAAATTAGTGTTTATTCACTTAATACGTAATTCAAAAATAGAATAAAATTCAATTTTATTACAATTTTATTCCATTCGCACAGCTCCAGACTCTCCACACCTCATCCCAAACGTAATAAGTGAATAATCACTAAGATTTATCCAATTTTAAAGATCAATCTTACAAAATTTCTCTTAACTTAAATTCTTAGCAGACAAGATGTCATTTATGCTCGATCTCTGTGACATTTTTAACTTCATAAATGCTAAGTTGATTTTATTGACCACTAATAAGTCATTATAGAAGATTACGAATGATTAGTAACCGAGATTTGGCTCGCCTGGTGCAGGAATTGCCTGTGAATAACAAAAATTTAAGATTTTAGTAAATCGAAGTGACCAAAAATCTGCAAATTACCTCAATTGGACCAGTTTGGCCAAAAACACTATCTGCATGACCATATTCTGGATGAGATCCGTCACCTGTTGGGAAGGAAAATTGAAATGAAAAATCCTCAAATTTTACAAATGTTAGCTTATCTTACCATGCTTTTCAACAGTCCTTCTAATTAAATCCGATGATGGTTGCTTAAGATCCCAAGCCCATCCAATCTTAGCGAAGAAATCAATCCACATTGTTGTGATATTAAGCTTGTAGTCACCGAGTTCAGCTGCTTTGTAGTCCCATGGGAAAACCTTCATAAATACAATAAATTAGTAAGCAGTCAACAGATCATCAATCACTCATAACTTACATGATGATAATTGTGCCAGCCTTCACCCATAGCAACAACTGCAACAGCAACATTTTCAACTGGATTAATTCTCCTGTCGTATGGTTTATATCCCCACATATGTGCTGCTGAGTTAACCAACCTGTTAATGCAAGAATTATGTTGAAAATAATTTATTTTTTTATCAATGATCATTAATTATTGTTTAACTTACCATGTGAAATTTAAACTGAATAAGTAGCGAATGACTGATTGCGACATAAATGCCATGTACCATGATTCACCCCAGAAATATACAGGCACAATTGTTGGAATGATAAAGCAACAGATGATCTTCAAAAGTATAAAGTACCTAAAAATAAGTTTTAATTAAAATTTCAAAATTTATTGTTATTTTATTCAATATTGTCAACGTTATGATTATTGACGTGTGTCGTAAGAAAAATTGCTTTGCTGAGCTTTTCAAATTAATTTTGGTATTTCGCACAATGAATTTGGGTTTGCTATTATTTTTGTTAACAAAATTGAGGCCAGTTCTTGTTGCGTAGAAATATTTATGTCAAAAATGTCATGTAATAATGGCTTTGTGGAAAATTCTAGTTAATTTCCGGATTGATGAAGGGGTTTATCATAAATGACGTGAGAATATAACTAAACATTGAGGATTTCTGTAGTTTTAGGAAGGTTTAACCTGCTCTCTAATGAGTTGAAGGACTTTTGGACGGTTTTAAATGAATTAGTTTACAAATTTAAATTAAAATCCCACAGAATAGGCTCAAGCCTAAGAAAAACTGAATGATTGTAAGCAGGTAAACCACAATTTCTCTAGCTAAGCACTCCAAACCTCCAGGCATTGAGATCATTGACTCATTAATTGAAATCCACACAATAACTAATCATAAAATCAAATACTAAGCAATAATAATCTCTGCATCATCAAAATCCACCTAATTTCTCAATCTAACGCAAAACTGCATCATGTGTCATAGACAAGAAAATATTTTCCTTCCATAACAACCGCGATAGCACTGTTGCTTTGACTAATATTGCATTAATTCACAGCTCATTTTGAAATTTCAAATAGCCGCATATTTTTCGTCACTTAAGCATCTATTCCCATCTCAGTGCGCAAATGAATTTCAATTTGCATTGAATAAAACGTGAGAAAAAATGTGCTTCTGTTTTTTAATCGAGGGCCGCATTATAAGATCATCTCAATGTTACTTACTTTTGATGAAATTGAATTACTGGATCTTCTAGAACGTCACTCATATCAATGGCGCGACCTTTTTTGATGACTTGTGGATGTTTGTGAAGCATCAACCAACCAACGTGGGCAAAGAAAAATCCACGATTTGAATTGTGAGGATCAGCATCAGTCTCGGAATCTAAAGAGAGATTTAAAAGTCTAAGTTTTGCAATTTTTGCACTTAAAATTGAGTAAATTATGACTTACATTTATGATGAACTCGATGATCTCGAACCCAATCGTAAAGCGTATTCTGGAAATTTTTTAATAAAACAAAGAAATTAAATTTTTGTAATTTGTTGCTAAGTCGTAGTAATCCATACCTGTCCAGCCGTGCAGTAGCAAAGCATAAGAATAGTTCTGAGTGGAACATTGGCTTTGTATGAGCGATGACACCAAAACCTGTGAGCTCCACCTGTTACACCAAATCCACCAATTCCACCCACAATAAAACCTGAAAAAAGAGAAAATAGATTGAAGATTTAATAAAAATATTTTAATATAAATTTATGGAAATTTATGTAAAATGTTATGCAGTTCGTTGATACGTTAGTAAAAGACTCTGAATCATCAATTTTTGCGTGATCAAAAAGTATAAAATTGACCCTTTTAGTTTGCCACGTGATAAATTAGCAACATCAGCGTTATCAGGGAATATTCAATAAAACTTTCTGGATGATTTAAATCAGATGTTTGACTCGACTGTCAATGCATAACACCTAATCTCAATATAGAAACACCCAAACGGTATCATTTTATGATCATTTCCCAAACTTGATTCACCAAAATCTTTGATAATATTTGTCAATCTACAGCGAATAAGGAGATGAACAAAATTGCATCATCTTTTCCACTCCCAAAAAACCAAAACGCACTGGTCAATGACCAAAACAATTTTAGTTGCGTAATATTCTCAACTCTTCATTCGGTATGCACAATCAAAACAATTTCAAGATCAACTTATTAACATAAATTATATATTTTTGTACAAGTTACGTTTTTCGCACATTAAGTCTATTTTTGTGTACTATAAACAAAACAGAGACAATTTGCTCTACATTAAATAGGTGTTAATGACATCTTTTTATCTAGTTTTACATGATGAGGATAATTAAGACATATTAAGTTCCACGCACAGACAATTTGAAGGTATTCACATCATGTACACAAGTTAATTTTATTTAAAAATATTTTTAAAGATCAAGTATTATCTTACGGATATCATATGCAGATCACAATGTTATTGAAATTCATGACCCGTAGCTTGAGTAATTTGCTATCTTTAAGATTTAATTTGGTATGTGTCTGAGAATTTTGTGTTGATTTTGGAAGTGAATTTGAATTACTTTTGAAAAATTGAACAATATTTTCAAATCCATCAATCACAATCAAATAAAAGAAATCATATATAAGCACTCCAAAATCCCAAAACACGTTTAAAATCGTAACAATCTCCAAAAATTCCAGTTCCAATCTGACGATTGAAGCCCAAAAAAGAATCCAAAACGATAAAACTTTCCAAAAAAAAAGTTCCAAAGTGCATCCATAACACAAACATACTTTCGCTTTCTTTTCTTTGAACAGCTGTTTAATGATTCATTCATTTATTCATCTGCACACGCGACTTTTCGTATGATTTTTTTTTTGTTAATTCAGTTTTGCTTTCGTTTATGCATTTGCTTACAGACCGGAAGCTGCATAAAAATAACTTAATATTTTATTTACATGATGTGTTATTTTTTGGATGGTCAACAGTCATACTTCAAGTTATATTCATGATTTCATCATTTTCGTGGCTATTTCAAATGAATTGAAACAATTGAAGATGAAATATTTAAGTTTGTAATGTCTTTTAAATGTATCAGTCATCTTTTACTAACCATAAATTTAAATATATTTTATTCGGTTTTGGTCATGGTTGCTGAAGCATAAAGCACAAATTACTTTGCATGATACAAAGGAATCTTCTTTCAAAAAACGATTTTACATGTTGTGATGTAAATATTTTGATAAAAAATGGTACTTATTTGACTGGAAATACATTGTCATGATATTATATAAGATTTTTGATAATTTAAATGATAATATAAGTTATTTCTATGTTTTGGTCATGTAATATAACGTAAGGGATTATGCATATAGCCTTTAAAGATGTATCATAAGATTGTCACGTTTGAAACCAGATCAGAAATATTTCATAACTTTTGAATTAATTTCTATCGATAAATCAAATTAGTTAAAAATATTTGAAGTTGACTCAACAAGCACAAGTCGGTTGATCGATAAACAATTCGACTTTAGCCCGGTGTGGATCTGACTTGTTGCCGAATTCGAATGCCGGATTACATCAAGTCAGAGTCACTTGGTGTTGATTTTGGATCAATTAACCGATTTGTGCTATTCGGGTTAGATAAACAATTTTAAGAAAATCCTCAATTTTTATGACTAAAACAATATCATATCACAACATCAGTCCATTGTTCGGTACAAGGTACAAGGTACAATCCATGCCACCAAGCAGTACATATAACAAAAATAAAAGAAGCAGTTGTTCAATAACATTGACTTAGTTATATGAACTGTACCAAATATTTCAACTATCTTAACTCAGTCTTGTTGGCTTAATATTTCAATCGTTATTTTTGAATCCTAAATTCTTTCAAATCACACATAAAAATTCGACAAGTTTTTCAATTAACTTTTCTGATCACTTACGCAATCCTTGAAAAAACAAAAATCTTAAATCAACTATGAAGTAATTTTCAAAAAAGGAGTTGAAAGTAATTTCATCTTAATGTGTCGTACGCGTCGTCGTATTTTTTTCCTGAATATTGGCAAGTCAACAGAAAATTAAGCCCTTCACCATCTCGTGACCATGAAAATTATTTTCAAGAATATCCAGCTCATGAACACCTTTCTCAATTTTTCATTTAATTTTTTTTTTTCTCTCGCCAATCTCACGACAAAATGCAATTTTTTGCAAATTTGGAAAGCTCTGCTGATTACAGCATTTGGTTTGCATTTTTATTTTATTTTTTGTGGATTGTCCCTTCACTTTTAACTTTTCATTTTTAAAGTAGATCTGAAGACTTCCCAAATGGAATAACATTTAAAATGAAATTAAGATTTTATGCATACGTGCATCATTCACGTAGGGAACTTGGGAACTCACATGACGAGTGTGAAATATTTTTTTCCCATTTCTTAATTTGGAAGGTGAAGGAATTAATTTTTAATATTTCCATTAAGCGATAAGATTAATGTATTGCTGATAAATAAATTAATCATCTCTTTTCAGTGATTTAAAATGGTGTAAATTTATATTTGATTACATCCTATTGTACAATTTTACAACTTTTTTATTGTGAACTCTTAATATGCACAATATTAATTTCCTTTTTTGGTGTTTAATGATAATTTAATTGGTTTCAATAAATATGGTTTTTGTCTTATCATGAAAATTGATAAATTGTTGCAAAAGAGAAGGATTTAAAAGCTTGAGTTTTGTGGAAATATGTCAATGTTGCAAAATACTAAGGCTTTTGTGCTAGAATTACTGAGACCATGTCATTGTATTCTAGCATTTAAGTCCTGAGACAACGCATATTATCAGCAATTTTAACTTGAAATTAAGAATGGTAGCTTTCACTCAGACCTTGAAGTATACTCGGATTTTGTTAGAAAAAGTTGAATTGATTCCATATGAAATTCGTGTCATCTTTAAGTTCTGTTTATCCGTTTTCGAATCATAAGTTTTAGCAATTTAGCACGCAAAATCAAATTAATGAATTACAAATCTACTTAAATTTAAATTAGTTATTAAGTAACAATAAGTGATTGCTTACTATTAATGACCTAAAGCTTTGACAAATCACTTAAAACTAAACAAAATTTAGGTACTTAAAGAAACTTGTCTATATAAATTTGTCCTAAATTTGCCATACTTTCTGACCATATGTATGATGAGTTTTTGCTTCACGGATATTATTCAAATTAGCATGATCCAATTTCAACTAGATTTCATATTTTCACTTTTTATCTAGAGTTCGTCCAAAACTTTAATATTTAATTGGTAAAATCAACTTATAAGCAGATGTGATTAGTATAAAGTTTACATCAATTTAATTAAAATGTTGAAAATAATCAGATTTTTATTATATTCTTTGACCTTGTAATACTTTCTTTAACGTTCCTTTCGTATGTGACCATGAATGTGTGCATTGTCTTGCAGTTGAGACTTGATATTCAATTTAATTCTTTACTTATATTCAAGATTTCATTTATTTCCTTTTAAAAAGACATTTTTATTTCCTTTATTTATGGATTATAATTAATTACACAGAAGTGCAGTTGCGAATGAAATGCAGAGCATGGATTATCATAATTAATTGTGTTATTATGTTTATGTCATGTCTTGCTACACTTCTGTGCACGTTTAAGATGGTTGCTTTTTATATTGAGTGATAATAGTGAATACACGTGGCTAGGCACAAGAATAATCTTGTAAATGTGTTCCGGTTTTCTTGGGAAATCTAAACTAGTTTGATTATGTTTTGAGCTTAGTAATAGTAAAGGTTCTAATCAGTTACGTTTTGAATAGTTTATGGCAAGTTAATGACCAGTTGATGACTAGTTCTAACGTATTTTTGTCCATTCGTGTATGATTAAATTCAGGAAAATCTGATAAATTTCATTTTAATTTGAATGCCCTTTCACAATTGAACTTATCATGAAACTACATTTATAATGAATTACAACACATTTTGATTTAAAGGAATACTTTTATTAAAAGATGCATGACGAATTTTGCAAGTCATTTTTCTGCAATTCGATGCAGTAAAACTTCATTTTGAAATTGATGATAAATTCATCGATAAATATCCTTTACTATTCATAATAAATCTGAATATTGAGCAATTTTACGGAGTTAAATTGATATTTCTTTTAAAAACACATGACATAATGAAAGCTGGCTGCGTATGTCAAGGGATTGTGATATATGATGAGATGACAAGATGGGAATAACTTGAAAATACGTGGTAAATATTGTAAAATCTTCTAAAATTAAATTATTTCATGATAAATCAATTTATTACAACTTATTTCATAACTCTTATTAGAACATATCCAAAATCTCTCATCTAACCAACTTGTTAACTCAAATTAGCTAATTACATCCGCAGTGACAAACAGATTCAAATTTATGTTGAAAACATTGATGTCATCCCAACTGACAATAATTAGCGTACTTATGTTAATTCATTCAAAGACTCAATTAATCAATATTGTTGCTTGAATGTGAAATTATGTATATTTGCTTTCTCAAAACTTCTTTGTTGCTGTGAACATAAATATTTGAAGTTAATGTGAAAAATAAGTAATTACAAAGTGCTGGGTGATGAGTTTAATTAATTATAGAAATTGCACAAATCAACGAGGAAAGTGAAAAAGACATTAAAATTTATGATGAAATATTTAATGACTTTATGAACAAAGAAAATATTAAATGTGAAAAAGTGCTTTAAAATTATTATTTTGATAACTCATAGTCAATGATTGCATAAAGCAATTTAATTAATTGCATTTTATTCGAAATTGTTTTAAAAAGTCAAATGAGACAAACTAAGTTAAAATGTTAACAAGTGCCTGACAGTCGACAGGAGCATCCATAGTCAAAAAAAGTGAAAGATATGTACTACTTTTACTTATTATTTCAATGCTTAATGAGATTTTAATGTCTGTTTCATATGGTAGACCTCAACATATCAACAAATATAGGCATATCCGGAAACCCTAGCTTTGAGTATTACAAAGATCATACTCAAATAGCACAAATCAGTTGATCGATCCAACATCCGGTCCAAGACCAACGTCGGTCGACGACCAGCGAAGATAGTAAATAAGTACTATGGCAAAATCATGCCGGCCTGCTGGGCATTTTGGGATTGATTAGCCGATTTGTGCTATTCAGGATGCTCATTCCAAGTAATATGCTCTTAAAAACTCCTTGCTAATTCATTTAAGAATACTCTCAAATGTGAATTTGTTCAACGTGTTCTTATTGCCCAGATTAGTATATCTTAAAGCGCAACATATTCCCCTAAATAAGAACTCTTGATAAATATACATGAAACCGTTGAAAAAACGGATCTGCTATCCACCAAATAACTCTCTAACCTTTCAATACCTTCATCTGTAGGGAATAAATTTCTTAAAACCTTGAAATAAAATTATGCGTGTGATTATCTTACATCACGTGTTCCCTTCTTATGACCATAAAATAACGAAAATGTGTATGAATTTTAAACATATGATAATAAGATATCAGGTTATATCCCACACTTATAGTTACAAAAAATATGAAAAATTAACGACAGTAAATCATGATTTAAGAGATAATTTCAAATTTCTTTTTTTCTGTCTACGTGATATCATTCCATTAATCATAAAAATATTCAACTTACCCCAAAGTGTTGTGAGAAATCCACCTTGCAGTGGATATGTCAAAAATCCGTACACAAATATGAGATGAATTAGGATAATTGACACTGAATTAAGCCATTTGATTGGCGATTTAAATCGTACAAGACCTAACAGCGAATATTCCTGTGTCTCATCACTGTCAGTCGGTGTTACATTTAATGACTCTTTCGTTATCTGCTGTTCATTATTATTTGTATCTTTGTACACACTGCGCTTTGTAATATTTTGGCTTTTACCATTAACATTATTATTATTAACCAAATTTTTCTTGTCTGATTGTTGCGATGCTTCTAAAACTGTTACCGCTTGCACATGACTCATTTTGGAATCGTTAGATTTATCAAGTTCAGTTGTGTGATTGTTGGCACTAGAATTTTTATTTTCACTTAATCAATTATTTTTAAAAATGCGCTTTTAATCTTTTTTAAAACATTCAAACTTGTAAAATTATTTTTATGAAATTTTTAGTAAGTAACTGCAAATATTGTCGCGCAGAAAAGAAAGTTTAACTAAAATATTTCAGGTCAAAATAAAGCTATTGTGTGAGTTTGTCACTAGACATGAGCTTTATTGCTTGAGATGAATGAATTTTTTGTGTCTTTTCTTTTTTCTTCGTTCATGAATTATTGTATATTTTTTTAAAATTTAATTCACTTTTTTTTGTTTCTTTTTTTTCTTATTTCTTTTTAAGAAACTTTGCGCCTATTTTTCTTTATCGGTCATTACACGACCGCATTCAGCGTTGAACTGAAATGATAGGATTCTTCATGACTGGTCCACAATATTTTTCATTTTATTTTTTTTTACCTTTTTGTCTTCTTTTTCTTATTCGCTTCTCCTTCCACTTAACAATAAGTTGACTTACCGAAAAAAATGTAAAACAAAGTGGAAAAATGATTTTTTACATAGTCTGTGGAGTATGTGAAGACGAAAAAAATAGGAGAAGATTTACAAGTGTCTAGTCTTTTTTGGGATTGAACTTGAATGCTGAGATTAAGAAATGTATCTTTTGACTCTAATAATCTAATTTATTAATTGAAATTTGAGTTAAAATTTGAAAAAAAAAAATGAAATTTTGGATTAATTTTGAATTATAAGTTTCAATAAAAAGAGAAATGTTTACATTTCTGGTAGCTAAAAAGCCTGTTTCAATGAACTCCAAACATTTGACGTAATGATGAAAAATGCAGACGTTTTTTGTCATGTGTAACCGGACACGTTTTGTATTAAAATTCGTCATTAAGTTTACGTTGTTCATCAGCAGTTTCAACAAAAACTTGTCAAAATACTACTTTGTCATGAATTTCTGAGCTCAAATTCAACCCAAATTCCTCATCAAGTTTAGTAGACTCAAGTCGACTTTTCAATACACAATCCGAATCTATTTCGACTTCTGAATTTATTACTTTTAATGTTACAATTTCTTTTTGAACAAAATTAGAATTTTAATTAATTTTATTAATCACTATTTAGTGAATTTATCCATAAATGTTAGGCAACTTCTGTGCCGTCTAAATAATGCCATAGACCATATACCGCAAAGTTCGAAGAAAACTCAGATTTTCTATGGAAAAGACGACTTGAGTCGACTCGACTCCATCCAAATTTTCTCGACTTCAAGCTTTGATATGCAATATTCGATTTTGATAAGTTGCTATTAATTCTTGAACTTTTTTGATAATTTTAATCAAAATTTCTCCTCAAAATATGGATTTAAACCATTTGCTTACTAATTTCATCTTTTGTTAAACTTCATTTGTAAACATTCTATTGAAAATATTGAATTTCATGAAATAATTAAAAATATCCAGAATTGACACACTGACACATTAATTGATAATCTTTTAATTTGATTTGATAATCTTTTAATTTTGATATGATAATCTTTAAGTCTTTAGATTTTGATGAAATGACTTTAAGTTGCAGTTTTAACAAACTTTAGAATTCTAAATTATTATCAGCGCATTTTTAAAAAAATTGATTTTATTCTCATTTTATTTATTCAGAAACTTACGTTTTCATCACCCAAAGTTTTTATTTTAACACGTCACAAAACTTTTGAACGACAATAAAAAAATTTCTTTTTTTTAATTGAATTGTCTTCTTTATTTTAATTTTGATTAACACATGAAATGAACAAATTATCTTTGTATATTTAATTCACATCAACAAAGTCAGAGTCAAGCTCTACTGAATATTTTTCTCGGAACTTATCGTTGGAAAATCCATAAAAAGACTAACGTCTTGAATTATTTTTTTGGACAACTTATTCTAGATTGACCAATACACAAAAGAATGGAAAATTAAGTAAAAATTAAAAAAAAAAAATTCTTTCTGGTTAAAAACAATAATTATGCATGTATTAAAGTATATTTTTTGCGATGATTATGCAAATAATGTTTACATTTTTTTCTGTTCCTTTTCGGTTGCTTTGCGAATCGTTCCATATAAAAAATTGCTGATCCAATATTGATGTTTTCATGAAACACACACGAAAATAATATAACCATAATCAGTCAACTCTGTCAATTGAAATAAGTGATTTAAATAAGTTGTCATGCTAATATTTGATTATGAAAAAAATTATCATTTAATGAGACTATTGGATGGACGCAAATATATTTGAAAATATTTCAATTTTGATGACACTTTCTGCTGAATTTTCTCTATTTTTTGGAGGTCAATGTTGACTTTTTTGGGATTTTTTTTGATTATTTTATGGAAAGTTGAATTTGTAAATGAGGATGCGTGGACAATAAATTCAAGGATTGAATATTTTAATCCAAATATGATGCATATAAACTGCATATGGAGTATAGTATGACATTGAATATAAAAGGAAGGATTGTAAAACTTGCAAAATGTCCAAAATTTCAATTCAATTTAAATTTTTTGATTATGAAAAGACAAGACATTTTTAAGATTGCTTGATCTCCTTCCTGGCTACAGCAATAATATCTTTGAATTAATTCCTTCAGATAGTGCGCACTTTTTTAATTTGCACTCAATTTCTTTAAAACCTTTCTCAAAATGCAGACATAACATCACACTGATATCTTAACGATCTACATTAAATAACTTTTGTAACTTTGAAGACTTTCACTGTTTTATCAGCAATATTACGTCACACTACAACAACAAAAACTCTTATGAAGCTCTACAAGGAAATAATCCTTTCAATTTATGCTCTTCCGTCCTTGAACATTTTTTAGGTCTTGTGAATGGGTTCTTATTTAATGTTTCAATCTGAATTGAGTCCAAAAATGTCATAAATTTAAGCTGCATCTTATTTTATAAAGTCAATCACTATTGTTTATTAAAGATAAATTGCATTGCGCAATTAATTATTTCACTTCGATCAATCCAAGGTCATAATCTTTTTTATAGTACTTACTTAATCATTGAAAAAGAGGTAAAAAAAGGGAATGAAGAGTAAAAGTATGGAGATTCACGTCGCGACCTTCCACAATCAAGGAATTTAAAGTATAGCGAGAAATGACGTGAGTGGAATCATGTAAGATTTTTCATTAACGTTGATACTCCATTTATCAGCCTTTGTGTAAATACATTTATTGTTGAGGGGTTGGAATATTGAATTTACAAGATATTCATTATTGAGTAGCCTTTAATTTAGTATTCATAGACATTTATGCGATAAGGTATTGAAGGTTATGACTACTTTTAAATTATTATTCATGTAAATTTTTCATAAACGGAAGAACCATTTGCGGTTCAAAAAATTCTTAAATTTGTATTTTCGTGGATTATTCATGGATGGAATATTTTAGCACACATCATTCTGTCTGATGATGAGTTTTGAAGTCACTTCCGATGTTAATGGTGGAATTTAAGATTTTTGGGGACTTTAACCGAAAATTGAGTTATTCAACCAATTACAGAGTTGTTAAGTAGGCAGCTGTGACAGGCAAAAACCGTAAAAATACTTGATAATTTGTATGGATTTGTTAGAAAAAAGTTAGGTGCCTGTTTTGCAACTCTGGCCAATTCACACAATAAAAACACAATTTTAATTGTGTGAATAAGATAAATGCCTTAAAATTTGATTTTTAATGATTTAAAGCTGAATTGTCTTGATGCAGAACAAACGTAGTACAGTTTAAACTAGATTTATGAACTCAAGACATAAACAAAGCTCAAGGGTCATGACTACGCCAATTTACTATCAAAGTGCTACAGCAAGAAGGTCTGAATCAATCCCGCAATAGCAAAAATTGGTTAATTGATCCAAAATCTGGGATCGGGCCAGGCTGATCTAATCTGAATCCAACGAAAACCACAGATACCCTGACCATGGGTCAAATTTTCGATCGATTAACCGATTTGTTCTTTCCAGACTCAATCTGCTGCGTCGATTTAGTATCACACTGCAGCTAGCCACCCCAACCATCGTCAACATACTTCCATCATCTTATCATTTAAAATAAATTAATTTCCAATTACAAAAAGTTCAACAAAAAAAAGTTATCATAAATAAATTCATGATAAAAACATAAAGATAAATGATTTTAATTAAATTTAACCAAACCATTCGCGGATGCATTCATCACATAATTCATTCAGTATCAATTAAGCTTCTTACTGGACTTAAATGTTAACAAAATGTCAACAAGTTTGTGGAATCTTCACTTTAACATTAATAGAATGTAGCCTAGCTGCAGTGAAGGATGTACAGGTGCATAACATCCAGTCAGTTCACAGACATTTCTCCTCTCTTCTTTCTCCTTGAAGGTATATGAAAGTAAACGGAATCAATTTTGTAACATTTTTTTTTCGGCATCGTATGACGATCGACGGAATTTTTGTTCATTTTTGGTGTAAAAAAGTCATCAACAATTATGGATATTTGAGTTGTTAAATGAACATATAAAATTTTTGTGAAGGTTAATCTGAACCTTATCTTTTATTTAAGTCCAATTGCCTTCTACAACATTTTTTTCGTCAACAAAAATTCCTTTTGGTTGGAAAAAGTTGATAACTTTGGAATTAAATGGGAAATATTTTATATTTTATGCATGATTTTATGATATTTAACTGGAATATTTTGGTTTAATTTGCTGAAAATTATCTGACTTAAGAAATAATTTTACAATAATTGAGATACGCATCTATAAACAGGTTTCAATCAAAACTTTGATCTAAATTTTGAAAAGATTTTAGTAAAATTTTGTCAAAATACGAAAATCTGATTTCAAAGCTGACATTTTTTCGTATTAAATATTTTAAAAATGACCTTAAATTCCTTATCAAGCAAAAAATCAATAAGCTTAAAGAAAAATTGCACAAAAATGTCTGATGTTCATCTTAAATCTTGCCCATTCATCAAAAGACAAGTTTTTTGGCAAAATTAAGCCAGAAAACATGTTTTGATAATGAATATAGATTAATTATATCACTAAAACTACAGTCTTTAAGGTTTTTGGCAATTTCGTGCTATTATTGACCTAAAAAACAACTAGTTTGAGAAAAAACTGTAATGATTGAGTAGTGATCAGTCATTCCCAAAAAGGACAACATATTAGAGCACTGTTTAGTCTCTGTACCAACGGAGTGCCGTTGTTGCCCTGATAATACCGCACAGCTGATTTCGACCTATTATTATGACAAAATAATGCAGATGCATTGTGCCGCTCTGACTTATACTGACTTTTGACCTGAAATGTCCAACATATGCGAAAAATTCATGGCTTTTTTGTTCAAAATAGCTTAATTTATTCTCAAAGGTTCACAAATTTTCAAAATATTACAAATTTACGTTTTTTGAAGGCTAAAATTTGAACATGTCCTGAGTTTTGTTTACTTTTTCGGCATACATGATAGATGCCGCTTTTGAACGACATAAAATCTAAAAAACTGAAAATTCATGCGAAACAGATGCAAAAATAGTCAAAAAGCTAAGGTAAATGTACTCGAATTTTACAGCAACTTGATTATGAGATCAAAAAATAACTTCTTATTAATGTAAATTAGGATTACACAGTTCACTGTCCATAAAAAAGAATTAAATTTAAATACTCGTTTTATTTTGCAGAATTATTTTTTAATTATTTATATTTTTTGCATTGGAATCTACTCTGATGTAATATATTATGGCACGCGTGCATAACTTTTAATGTAAATAGTTTTATGACTTCATAAGAATAAAATGTTCTGAGTTTGCAGAAATTATCAATTACACTTGCTTATGCTACACATAATGCTGCACGTCGTCATTTTTCTTTCTGTTCCACTGATGCTTCCGATCACGTAGTTGCAAATTTTTTCTCAACTTTTTTTTTGCAAGTAAGTTATGTATCATCAAATAGTAAATATGAAAAAGTAGGCAGTCGACAGTAAGTCAAACACGTCAGTAATATTTTGGAACAAACAAAATTTTATGAATGTTTGACGAAAAAGTGCAGGAATTTTGCAATATTAACCATTTTAGACTAGACATTTCTTTTGAAATATGCACAATAAAGAAATATTCCGACTTTATTTATAAAGTAATTATTCTGGAAGGTTTCCTTGATCACATAAGAAGTCTTAAGACATTTACACTAATTAAGACACAACCATAAAATATTCAACTTAATAAAAATTGAACACTTTTACATGCTATTCGTAGAAATATAAATTTATTAATAAATCCTGAATTTTACTGCTTGAAGCATCAATTATTGACAGGTCGTTGTGTAATTTGAAAGGAAACATCAAGGATGTTTTGAATAAACTTTATAATTTTCATGAGAACAATCACATAAATTCAATATTCTATGAATTAAGAACTATTCAATATTTTACATTATTTTCTTTTACAAGTGTCAAGTCACGTGATTATGGACATAATATAAAGAGAAGGTAAAATAGATTAAAGATAAAAATTTAACATAACAAATGAACATTAAAGAGTTTAATATCATTACGATGTGAAACATTCGCTAAAACAGAAGTGGGCAATCTGTTTGCTGCAGCACATTAGTGTGTCGCCAATTTTTTTCACGAACCATTTGCCATATACAGTTTTGATCAAGGCTAACAACCAAGATGCGTCGCGAAAGATAAAAGATCGTCCAAAACTGCACTTAAACTTAAAAAAGTCGACATTTTTCCATGAGCTTGTTGATAGGAATATGATTTATTTGTGCAATTGTTAAAATGAATCTCCCACAACATCAAGTTCTTCTTTTAATAAATCAAATTTATTTTGAAATCTTCCAAGATCATCAAATTACAATTAAATTACGATCAATTGTTTAATTTGAGATTCTGAAGTCTTTTGAAAGTTAAAATAACTCGTTTAAGATTTTCCTTTTCAATTTCTAAACAAAATAATTTGTTATTGTTAAAATCTTTTGAAATTTTAATGTGAAAGCTTAAAAAGCTCTTTGAAATTTTTGCGACCGTTACACATATTTTTTGATTTCTTTCAAAAAAAAATTTCTGATTGAAACTTATTTACTTGTTTAAACAGATTTTTGTGTTGTTGTTCATTATTGGCCGCCTTTAGAGTTCGTCGAAAGCTGGATATGTCTTTAGACAACTTCTATCAGTTTCTAATTATCAGTACATTTGTATTATTGCTCAGATCTTCATACTTAATTTGAAAATCAAACGTTCTTCTTAGAATTAGAAATTTTCTTTTCAAAGTTAGAAATTGATGACTATCCTTTTGGTTTTTAATTATCAAAAATTTCTGTATTTCAAAAATATCCTTCAAATTATTTATTATAATAAAATGTTTAATTTATATTTCCAAAAAATACATGATAAGTTTAAGAAATCTATGAATAAAATTGCATTTAATTAGTTAGTAACCCTATAAAACAGCTCTAAAATTTCTCCAAAATTTTCCAAATTCTATTTCTAAATTATCACAAAATACCAAGTTTATATCTCACAAAACCACATTAAAATATTCCTTTCAATTTACATTTCTCAAATTTAAATTTAAATTGTAATGAATTAATTAAAATCACAAAAATGTCCAACAGATGCTTGTTAAAAATCATAGAGAGAACATGTTAATTTAGCCTATTTTCATGTTTTTTTAAAAAGAACATAACATAAGACAATTCTATTATTTGAGCAAGTACAATTCTTATTTCATGCTTTACAAACATATCCGAAAAATAACAGCCTATTACTTACATAGAAACAAGATGTCGAATTAGTCCAACCGGAGAGACACAAAAAAGAAAATCTCATTTTTTGGCACTTGACAATATTTTTGTTCTACATAATGTGAAAAGCACTTAGTATTAAAAATATGTGTATATGTTAGAGCATAATACTTTACATTTTAAATTTTTTTTTCACTTAACCAAAATGTCCTCGGATACAAATTTATACTCCTTAAAATGTAACGGATGAGGATATACGATATATACATCTTGGTAGTTTATCTTATTGCGATTCGGCAGTTTCAAGGAGTAAAATCCTCAATTTTGTTTAAATGGAATTCATTTTTTAAAATAGGAAGTAGGGTAAAATGTGGGTTTGAGGAGGATAAGGCGCAGATTTTGGGAAAGTTGTTGTGATTTTCTGTGGCCAGAGCTCGAAGTTGACTCGGAATTTGTATAGAAAAGTTGACTCAAGTCGACTCAACTTCATATGAAAATCTGGTCGACTTTGGGCTCTGCTCTAAACCAAAAATGTCCAAGCGTGCTGCAGGACTTCGGTTACAGCTTATCCCTAAGGTGTGCTTACCATATGGCTAGGCATCCTCAAGATGTACCATGGCACCAAATGTTTTGTCAACTTTGCTCAAAAATTAAGTGTCAAAATCAATTTTTTTTTGTATTTTTGAAGTAAATCTCAATTTCAGTATGAGCCTACAAGTCGATTGTGGCAAGGTGCGCAGTGGCACAAACACGTTCGGACAACACTGCTCCAATCTTAGGAGTCAAAACCAATTTTTTGTTGATTTTATTGAACCAAATCTCAATCCCGATTCGACCCAACAAGTCAAAAGTCAAAGTGATCATCTAAATCCATCTCCAAATCCACATCCACAGCCTAGATACAAATAGAAAAAAGAACAAGAGCAATCCGTTGATGACACACATAAAGAATCCCAAAATTGGAATGAGTAAAAGCGGTCTAATAAATTGTGTGACATATCTTTGGACGCTTTTTGCATTTGTGGATAATGTTAAAAATTTTTATACAATTTTCATCTCTGCTGTGGCTGCTATCTTTCATTTCTTCTTATTCTTTTTTTTATTCCAAACTAATTCTTTTGTCCTATACACTTTTTCCTATCATCGTGGGGATTAAAATCTTTAACAATTTTCTGAGTCTGCGACATGAGAAATTGCAGATTAGCTTCATTTATATTTTTCACTAATAAATTATGAAAACATGCTAGTGTTTTCACTGCTGTCGACTTGCTTTAATCAGTTTTGTTGTATGGCAAAAGATGAGGAATTTTTTGGATGAGAAGCTTTCGATGATTAAGGTTTAAAAGGCGCAATTTTGAAGATTATCTTAATTATTTTGACGGTATTGTAATTGGAATTGGAAATTGGCAAGCTGTAGTCAGCAATTGAGGTAGTTTTAGGTTGCATTTATGGGAGGTCATGGTTCACAACCTAACTGAGCACATTGCAGGGTACGTTAGGTCTTATGACGTACTCGTGTCTTTACAATGTTCAGAGCTTGGTGACGTGGCTCAGATCCCACAATAATCTGTTGGTCTAAAGGGTGTGGTACAGCATATGATTAACCGCAGTGCCTGCAATGCATCACAATTGATCTATACGTCCAGCGAATAAATAAGCAAGTATCTCAATCATAAACCACTAAACTTGATTGACAGCCAAAATCGAGGTCAGTCGTCAACTTTACTAACTAAATTCAATTTAACCAAAAGACTCATTTCGTTCCAACATAAAAAAAATCTAATCCAATAAAACATGCTAAAATAAATTCATCTTTAGTCTTGTCTACTTTAAAAATATTTTCTTGCATTATAAACGAGACAAAATGTGATCTGCATGATGATAAAGATGAAGAAGAAGCTTGGGAATAAAAAGTTGATTTTTAAAATTAAGGCAGCATTTCTCTGTATTTTTCCATACATAAGAAGCAAGATTATGAAAACCGCTTAATCCAATTAGATTGTGTACTTAGTCTCTATCTCTAGCTTTATGCCTTTTACCAAAAAAATATATATACATCTCAGAAAAAGTTCAAACAGCATTTAGTGCAAATTTAAATATCTGTTCTTTTTTATCCGCACACAAATTTATTTTTTATGCAACTATATTCTGTCGTTTCTTTTGTTCTGGGTAATGTAAAAGTTGTCGTGCACATGCATGTATGGATGTGGGACAAGGGGATGGTAAGATGGTTGTTAGTGGTGAGGAATCAAAGGTTGGACATGGTAAATGAGGATTTCTGCGTTTTGTTTTTGGACTCTGATTTATAATTATAATGATTATAATGATTTGCTGGCCGTATAGATCTACTGTGACCCATGGTCTCTCTTGGTGGTGGAATCTGATGCTGAATGTATCACTGGTTGTCTTCTGGCTATCATCTTTACCAATTATAACACTCTCGAGTGGAACAGGATGCGATTAGTCAATCTTATGTCTAGTTATAAACTTAACATGTGTGGTACTTGCAATGAAAAGTTGAGTTTATTACTAGAGATAGGGTCAACTAATCGCAAGCTGTTCCACTCGGGACTGTCTCTATCAGCAGTCTCTTCCCAACAGTTCTTTAGTTGCCAATGAGTTTTGAATTCAGGAATCCTTAATGCTAATCATTGGCTTAATGCAACTGAGCTTAAAGCATTTTAGGGATGATTTTCAAATTTTTGACTTCTAAAGGCACTGTTCTATTGCTATGAATACAGAATCCTGATCAAACTTGAAAATTTTATGATTTTGGACTTCCAGACAACACAGTTGGGACTAATTTTGTGCTATTAATTTTGACTGGACAGTGATTTGTCTCAAATATTAATTCTTTGTTCAGTCTTGTCTTCTCTACAGTTAGGTGTAGGTTCAGATACTACGATTCAATAAGTCAATATTTACTAGAAATTCTCAAAAATACAGTCAACTGTCCAACCCTTGAAACATATTTCTATAAATCTTTAAGAAATTTATTTTCCTCAGCAACTCATTTTCCATAAATATTCATCAACTCAGTTAAGTTGCAGCTGCAATTTCTAACAAAGCTTTTAAATAATTTCTATTCTTACAAGAAATTGCATTCTTACTCACCCCTGTGTTGCATGTATGCAAAATATTTCAAAAAAAAAAAAAGTTTTAAGAAAGAAAAAAAAAAATGTTCTTAATTTAATAACAGCAAGAAAACGAATGTTTCCATTCTCAACCACATCGTCTGAATCCGCACTAAAGATGAAATGTCTGGTAGGATAAGAACCGAAAGAGAAAAGGGGAGAAAAAACTGTCGTCGCTTGAGTGTCACAATGATTAATTGTAATCGCTTTTCCTTCAAAAATTGGGATAAAGGAAAAACTTTCATTTTGCCACTTAAATATCAAATATCTTGTGGTTGAGTAAATTTTTGGGTAAATTCTTTCTTTTGAGCATTTGAGGAATTACTTTATGGATGGATTTAAGAGCTTTTAAGGAATATTCAATTTATTTCTTTAAAAGAACTTCAATTTCTGAATTTAAGTCAAAACTTATTGACTCAAGCTTTGAAGTTTCCAACTTAAACATCAACATCTGCCTTGTAAATTCATCATAATACCACTGTCATCAAACCCTCATTTTAAACAGTCAAAAATATTCATTAAATTCGTTGTATTTAACTTCATTCTCTCTTTTGTTTAACTTTTTATTCTTGTTCTGTTCTGTTCAAATCTTTAAGAATGAATACCATAAGCATAGCTATCAGTCGGATAAATCTTCTCGTGATGAATTCCATGCATTTTCATTTAATCTTCTAAAAATATTTGAAAAAGTAAAGAGAATAAAGTAAATTCGAGGGAATTGTTCCATTCTTTACTTTTCTCTTTATTTTTTTATTTCATTCTAGCCAAAAGCATTTTACACAATCTCAAATATTTGGCTTTGATTAAACTTTTGAATTAGTAATTATGTTGAAATTATCGAACCAGATTAATTTCTTTATGGTTGTGTAATAATAAAAAAAAAAATTTTTTTGTCGCGGTTTAGCTTAAAAATTATGAAATTGAGTAATGGGATTTGATACTGATTGGCAGTTCTGAGATATTTGTTGAATTTTGTGCTTTTGATTCTGTTAAACCATTGATCCCTATCAGGCAAAGAGCGTGCTCTTAAGTTTAGAGTAACGCTCATAAGTATGCGCATCTAGTATACTCTAGGATAAGGATAGAGGTTAGAAAACAGAACTGAACAAGTTTTTGAGAGCATGCTCATCTAATATGCTCTGTCAGGTGTTAGGGGATCACAATTGATATGTACGACCAACGAAATTAGCAAGTGAGTAGCTTCTGTTTAGCTTTTTTTAATATACCAAGATGATTTTTGGACCTGTCTTAGTCTAATAAACTAGTAGATGCAGATTTATGCAAGAAATTAAGTGGATTTCTGATTTAATTGGCAAAGCACTTGATAAAAATTCGGAGAGTTTACTAAAAGTTCTTTGATTAAAATAATCCTGGTTCCAATCAAAGCTAGAAAACGACTTAAAATCGAGTCTAGTCAACTTTTCCATACAAAATCCGAGTCGGCCCAAAGACTAACTTTCAAACATTTTGATGATGATAATACACTCAGTAAACCTAAGGTTAATAATGGGATCACAATCTGGTCAGAATTACTTTTTTATTGACATTACTTATTGAAAATTGTCTCATGTTTAGCATCGAATCCATAATCGCATAGTCGGTATTGCAATAATTATGTACTAAAATATTAAACCATTTCACCCTCGATCCCCAATGGCTCAACCGATGACAATACCAATAAAATGACAACAAAGTTTCAAATTTCAAACAACCCCAAACATACTGCCTTAAAAAGGCACAATTCACACCATTACACAACTTTTCATGAGGCTAATTTAATATATTACCCCTATTCACTATTACTTTACTAATCACATCAACATCAGCAAAATTCAATTTCATCACTATACAACAAATGCGTTATCTAATTTACCCGACAAGATTACTTCAATACCTTCAATCTCTCCTCACCAAGAAAAAAAAAAAGAAGTAAAAGATTGAAGAATTTCTCATCATTTACGGCAAATGAAAAGTCAATTTCATAATAAAATACGAGGAATAAAAAGAAGTAAAGCCAAAAATTTTTTGCGGTCGACATAATAAAAAGTTTAAAAAAAAAAATCTTTTTCGTTATTCTTACTTCCCATCTCATTTTCCCTGACAAATAAAACGAAGACCAAAAAAAAGGAGAAGTCGAAGAAAGAGATTATATCCTTCAAGCACTGCTTTATTGCTTTTTCTTCGCTCTTCTCGTTTACAATTTCCCTGGGTTGCACAAACACTGTGTATGGAGACAAAAGTTATAAAGCGAATAAAAGGAGAACTGAAAAAAAGAAGAAGAGATGAAATAAAAGCGAATAAATTACATTGCATGTCAATTGTTTGAAAGCTGAGAAAATATATGAGCCGAACAGAATAAAAAAAAGTTACGCACAGCGGCAGTTAAAATGAGTGAAAGAATTGTTCATGGTATAGGGCGAGTGGATGCTGAGAGTTTTTTTTTGTATGACGGAAACTTTATGGCATGTTATTCATGTTGTAAGAACTACGTCTGAAAAATTTAACACATTTATGTTATTCTATATAGAACGTATTATTATAATCGCAATGGGATTGCTCAGGGTTGGAGAATCGCTGGATTTTTAAAGAGTTGCTTTAAGTTGCTGTACAGTGATTTGAATGCTGGCAAATTAATTTCAATCCCGAAAAATACAAGAGAGTCATCATGACCATAAGCTGGTACCAATTTGGGTTTGAATCCAACAATATGCGAGAGTCATTTGAGCTTTTCTCCGGATTTTAAATCGTTTTACCGAAATGTCCTATTCGGGAATGTGTCATATAGACATGATAGGTAAATTACTAATATTCACTTGAACCAGAGATAGCAGGACTTTTTGTAGAACAGACGAAAAAATAAAAAAGCACGTCAAAAAGAGTTCGGATTCCAAAAACAAGTTGACTCATTCATTGTCCATTAGAGGTGCCTCCACTTCAGAGAATTGTCAACTCTGACCAGGACTATGGAATCAAGATACTGTAATGCTCACAAAACCATCAAAAGTTTCAATTGAAGGATGTTAAACTGATCAAAATTGATTGAAATATGATTGGCCATATCCACACTCTTGATCTAAACTTTGTAGGACGAATTCTCATATTTTGGAATCATAAAGACTATAACTGAAGGTATTTGTCACATGCTGAAGACAACATCGTAATCTGACTCCCAATTTAAGGCGTATTCATGAGCTTGAGCTTTGAAGTCTCTTGAACCATAGTTCCTAACGCTTTAACTAGCCATAGTTCGCAATTAGTCTAACTTCACCTAAAATAAAGACGAATAAATTAAACTTGAGCTTAAAAATCTCAAACCACAAAATTCCTAAAACTATAACTATCCAAAGCTCGCATCTAGCCAAACTTAAGCTCAAAATAAGACCAAAAATCATCAAATATCACCAAATTTACATCTTACCCTTAATATCTTCTACTCCATTTCATTTAATAATCACTTTTGAAAACAAAAAAATTTGTGCCTTAAATTCTACAATTCATAACACATTTACTATTCATATCTATGTCGCGTCCTATTGTCAAATCGTGCTCCTAATTTCCAACTTGAAATAATAGAAAAATGAACAAATTTCTTCCATCCTCTTTCATTGTTGTTTTGTTTTTCCATCGCGTGACTTTATTCTTTTTTTATATTCAGTTTCAAAGATATTGTTAATAGGTCCCCCGGAATGTGCCTTATTGTTCATCTTCTGTGTGTATGTTCCACAGCGATGGATGAAAATTTTCTTTTTTTTTCTACATCGTTCCAATATTATATATAGATAGAGATGGCGTCAAGTTAATTACGATATAAAATAATAAAAATACCACAAAAAAAAAGACGAAGAAAAGAAATGTTGAGACAAAAGATGGCAATGGGGTCGAATCTGAAAAGCTGTAAACATGCTGTTTTTTGTGTATTTGAAATACTCTTTAAAATTTTTATTTTTTTTTGGTGGAAACTGAGTTTTGGTGAAAATGGGTGACAGTTTGGAGTTTGGAAGGACAGTAAAACTTTTTTTTTTGAGTTTTTTTTATTAATTTTCTATGCTGAGTGTGCTAAAGTTACTCGAGGATGCCACATGTTGACACTTTAGGACTTAGTTATAGTGATGTCATTAAAGTTGCTTTGTTTAGGTTAAGTTGTTACTTTTTTTAACCACTTGAGTTGTAAATGAAGTTCACGGCAACATTTGCAGACTACAGACTGTAATGTCAACAATTGAATGAATAAGGCCGGACACATGAAAATCCGTACTTACTTGCTTACTTCACTGACCATACAGATCAACTGTGATCTATGGGTTCTCTCAGATGACGCTTGAAGCTGGCTCTATCGCTTGCTTCCGTATGAAAATCAATCTACCCCGAATAGCACAAGCTGCTAAATCGATCCAATATTTGGCATCAGACTAGTGTGACTCTCGAATAGTGCTAAATTCGAATCGAATCCGTCTCGCCATTTTGGAACAAGATTTTTGATCGATTAACCAATTTCTGGTACGTATTTTAATTAAACTGTGAAGTTTTAAACTCTTCATGATTTGGAATATCATTCAATATATAATAATAGCTAATCATTCAAAAATCAAGCCCCAGACCACCATAGCTTTACCAGAGTCTTACCAACTTCATGCCAGATCTAAAATCGATTACCAAACTTCTTCTACTCGAGTAAAACCTTCAAACTCAACCAAAGTCTTCTCCGAATTCGAAGAATGCGTTTCCATCCTCACGAGACAGAAAGCATCCACCCAAATCTCATTCATTTTTCATTTGACTTACTTCCTTTAAATACGAGAAAACAATGCGAATGAAGAAAATAAAAATTATACAACAAAACTGACTTTCATTTTACATTATTGTATGTTTATTATTGTTCAAGATAACTTATTATTCTACCCCACATGGAGAAATTTATCTTTTTTCCTTATTTTCGGGGAGATGGATAAAGAAACAAGAAAAATTCAACGCTATTTAATTTTTAATTGGCCAATTTAGTGTCGTCATCTTTTAGTCTCTTTGACGATTTATTATTATTTTTTCGTTAAACAACAGTAAAAACATGTGGATAAAGGTCTGGAGGGGTGAGATGAATTAAAGTGGATGAATCTTTGGGTTGTTGAATTATTAATGATTGGATTTGGGACTTAGAATCCTTAAAAATTTAATTTTGTTTGAGAAATGTCTGAAAATTTAATTTTGGGGTTATAAAAATTGCTGAAAAATGTCCCGAACAGTGCAATGTGTTTGCTAGGGCACCGGTAAGTCGCTGAAGTGATTTGCTTGCTTCGTTGGTCGTTGCTATCCATAACATCCTTTATAAGTCTTCTAAAGCTGGCTGTATTGCTGGTTTCCATTTTCCAATTACCAACCGAAACCAAATGCCGCCGAATCGTTTGGTTGTTTCACTAGCCGTACAGATTAATTGTGACTAATGACCTCCCTCATCGCTGACTCTATTGCCAGCTTTCATCCACCAAACATCGATTTAAAATGCCAAGTCGCTGTATTAACGGTAAGATAAGCGCAAGGCTGCCCCGATGGTCAAAACTGCTGAAAAACATCCCAAATAGTACAGATCAATTGTGAACCCTGACCTCCCTTAGACGTCTCCTAAAGCTGACTCAATCACTGGCTTCCGTCTGCCAATTGCCGATACCAAATTCCAAGTCGCTGTATTAACAGTAAGATATGTAAAAAGCAGTCCAGACAGTCCCGTGAAGACTGATTTTGACTAATAACGAGGCAAGACTATGCAAGGCTACGCAAGGCTATAGATCACAATTGTTATGAACGAATTATGTATGACGAAAAATCCGAATCGCTGCAATGTGCTGCTCGGGATAATTCCAATACAATCTTCAAATATCAACATAAACTACCCCCAATCCCCATCCAAACAATAAACATTTAATATATATTTAGATTTTTATTATTTCATTTTTGAGTCATCATTTTCTTTTAAATAACAAATTTAAGTTCAATATCATACAAAAAAGTTTACTATAAGTCGAGATACAAAAAAAATGTAGTTAATGATAATAATAGTAATAAGAAAAAAACTGCAAGTTTTGGGGAAGAGAAACAGCCAGCATAAGACAGAATAATTTTTTAAGTACCATCAACTCATCTTTAAAGGATCACCTCAAGTTTTGTGTAGAAAAAGTTTAAAAATTTCTTTCAAGAAAATTGTGGCTTTTTAGTAAAAGTTTTTCTTCGGCAGTTTCAAAAGTGTTTGGTACAGACTTGTTGTAAATTACTTGAATGTATGACATCAAAGACGAAAAAACTTCTATCATATGTGATATTTGCTTATTTGTGGATGTTGTGTGTAAGCAACTGTTATAATTAGATTAATATAACGAGAATCTCAGTCGTTGAACTTCAAACTGTGTTGTCAAATATTGAATATTAAGTTTCACTACAACTCTTGCCTATAAATAAAAAAATTTGTGGTTCAATATACTTGCAAACGTTCGTGACATTATCTGATATTATTCATATGAATTTCACTCGTATGAATTTCAGCTTTGTGGGTTTGATTATTGAAGTGAGTTTAGTGGAAATTTTAGATATTTATGAATATTATTTGGGGATTTTAAAGATGAATTGAAATTTCAATATTTGATCAACTTTTTCAAAGTATTGGGCTTAATAGGTCCACTGAGTAAGCTAACCGAACAGCATAGCGTCAGTGCGTGATTATTGGGGCACCGCTTCCTAAGCGTATTAACAGTATGACGAGAAGTTGTCCTGACGGCATCGAGACGGCTGATTTTGGACTATTTACGGCGAAAAGTATAACAATTTAATAATTTAAATTTAATTCCAGAGCTCGAAGTCGACTCAGATTTTGTATGGACCCGAGCCGACTTAAGTTGACTTTTGAGCCGATTTAAGTTGACTTATGAGCCGATTTGAGTTGACTCGAGTATATTCAAAATCTGAGTCGACTTCGAGCTCTAGTTAACCCGAACAGCACAGCGTGTTCCCTATTGCATCGGTATTTTGCCGTATTAATGGTAAGACAGAAAGTCACCATATAGACTCCGTGACGGCTAATTTGTTGAGAAATGCGGTTCTCCGCTTTCTGCTGCTCTGATAATTTTTGAATAATCTAACTTTAATCCTAACAAAACCTCAAATGATCCCTCACAAACAGAGTCGATACCTTTACAAATTGCAGAATAAAATTCACTAACTTAAAGATCTTCATCAATTTTTTCTTTAAAATAATTCTACGACAAATTTAAGTGAAGATTCAGTGAATCGGAAAATAAATCAAGTGACAACAAAAAAAGAAGTTTGATAAAAAAACCAAAAAAGAGACGTAAAGGAACCAACAGTTGAATTTGTTTAAATCATAAAAAAATCTTAATCAAGTCCGAGATCAATTCCATTTTCCACAGGTATAATTTGAATGTGTGATGGCTCAATTGTTGAAATAACTTCAATAGCAATTTCCTGATTCTTTAAATCATCTGGAGTTGGTGATGGAATTACACGTTGATTTCTAATTTCATGTTCGTGTACAATAAGTGCTTCCGATATTTCCTCTAAATGACCATTATTATGTTTCAAATGATCGGGACTTTCCGGTGAAAGTTCAACTGTAAAATTATTATTATGATGTAGTGGAATTGGAATTGATTCACTTTGACGTTCGCGTTCCTCGCGCAACTGCTCCTCATATAGTTCATCCTCATTTTCCTCTTCATATATCACGGTTTTTATGAGGGGTGGAGGTCTCATACGTTGTTGACTTGCTGTCGGTGATGATGTTGGTGGTGGTGGTGGTGGTAGTTCATTTTCTAGGTGCTGTTGCTGTTCACTATCATTTATCGTATTTTGTGACTGTTCCTGCTCTTGATTTTGTCTCATTTGTTGAACATTATTTAAATTTCCATTGTTATTACCTCGATTATTTTTATTATTCTTCCCTCGATTACGATTCTTATTTGATTGATTGGAATTTTGTTGATTAATTTGATTATTTTGCTGATTTTGTAACTGCTGTTGTTGTTGTGATTGTAATTGTAATTGTAATTCACGTAATTGCTCTGTTAGATGATAAATGTCTTGCTCTTGTGAATCAACAACAGTTTTGAGCTCATCAATTCGTCGAATATCTTCAGGTCTTGGATCTCGTCGTTCGTATCTTATTCGCATTTCCTCAAAACTGAAAGACATAACAGATAAATATTAAGATTAATGAGATTGGAGGATGGATGTTTGTGGAAGAGTTGTGTACTGACATTCACACCGTGCATCACTTGATTCTACGTCAGTTGAATAATATTTATTGTGTCAATTTAGTAAGTGCAAAAAACAGCTCTGCAGATATTGCGAACTTCTCCATTTGCAGCCAGTCAAATGTCTCGATTAACTTGACAAATGTCAAAAGTCATAGATCACGGTGTGAACATCAGTATGAAGAATTTAAACGACAAGTCATTAGTACACAATACAAAAATAGAACTGTATATTAAGTTTAAAAATATCAGTACAAATTATAAACAAAAGAATTATTGTTAAAAAATTTTCATTATTATTCTGTTATTATTATCTGATTTTTCTGGGTTATTAAGGTGGAGACCAGATGTTTTGTAAAAAGTACTTACAGCTTTGTAAGGCAAATGCATTTTCTGTGTAAAGTGCTTATTTCACTTGCATTTGTGGCATCGCGCGTCTCCAATCGACTTCTTTCGATATCGAATTGATCTTTTAAATCTTTTATGTGTCGTTGATGATTCGTCTTAACAGAACTGTACACACAATTAACATTTAGTGATATTTTTTTTGGTGTAGATGATATGAAAAAGAACAGAAAGAAAAGAGATAATGTTGGTGTGGATGACCGAGTTGTTGGAGGGAGATTGGAGGAATTATTGTGAGGTTGAAGGGGTAAAAGGTGATAATATATCTAGTTAAGTCACTAGTCGAGACATAATACTTTAGTCAAGACATGACCCTTTAGTCAAGACTCAACCCATTATTCAAGACTCAACTCTTTAGTCATGACACGACCAATTAATAAAGACACAATATCATCCCATTTGAAATTGTTTAAATCACCTCAAAAAGTTTTTTCTAATTTATACTAAACCTGAATATTTTCTAAACTTCAAATTTGCTAAAATTATTGTAAAAAAGAGGCAAAATTCATTTAAAAGACTACATATATGACTAAATGTCAAGTAAACTAGCTAAATGCTCAACTAATACAGCTTGATCTTCTTAAAAATCTCAAAGTAAATATTAAAAGGAATTTCCCCCTGACTTTCCCTTTTTAATATCGTCAAACAAAGATCATCCCATAAAGTTCTATGCAACTCGGCTTTGTAGGAATCATGACGATGGTAAACAACAAAAAAGACAGAGATGAAAGGAATTAAGGAAGAAAAGTAAATAAAGAAATTTTTTTTATTTACGACAAAAGAATTTACTAAGAAATTTACTTTCTATTATTACTTTAGGGCGGTCTACTCTACCAGTTAGTTAGATTGATCTAAGGAACAAATAGGCATGAAAATACTTTAATTTTATACTTTAACCATTACATCTATACTACAGTTTTCTACCTTTAACAAATAAATTTTATTTTTTTTTTTAAAAGATTGGGAGAGGGCGAGCATGAAACGTGGGACAGAAGGGGAACAAAAAAAATTACAAAAGTACTCGTTCTTATCGAGTGACTTCAGCGCATTTTTGTCCCAGCGATCAGTAATTGATTAATAAGTCACTTCTGAGCTCAAAAATAAGATCCAGTTCTTACTCCAGGTCACTTCCAGACCTAAAAACCAAGATCCAGTAAGATCCAGGTCACTTCCAGATCTTAAAAACAAGATCCATATAAAACTTCCAAAAATTTAAGAATTTCATCATTTAACGGATTTTCATAATTCAAACCTCATAACGGTCAAAAAAAATTCAAACATTGTTCAGTAAACACTGTAAAAACATTGACAAACATTGAAAAACACTGTAAAACAATGAAAAAACGTGTTGTTGTTTTTGTTGTTGTTGTAAATGAAAATGAAAAATAGTTAATTATAGTATTTATGCTATGATTTGAAACTTTTAAATGCATTTGCCCGCAATAAAACAACAGTACGGAGCTAATAAGACAAACCAGAGCTCTCTACGATGTCTGGTTTTCGAGATCTCAATACCCAGCCGAACAAAGTGCTTGAATAAGCTACCTTTTTGAAAAAAAATTTCAAAAATGCGCTAAAAAAGGAAGAATAAAAGAGAAAGTTTTTCTTACCTCAATTTATTATCTGCATCCTCCATCTTTATTCTGAGCCTATTTTCAGCAGCGTGTAAGGCACTTTCCTTCTCATGTACCAACTGTTTCCATTGCTCTTCTATAATATTTTTTTTTTATTTTTCGTGTGTGTTTCGTTGTTTGTTTTTGTGAACGAAAAAGTAAAGAAATTTAGACAAAAAGTTAGTAAAAGTTGAATTTAGAGCGATTTTTATTATGTTTAAGAATCAGAGATCGAAGCCGCTGACTTTTTAGTCGGCGGCGGCTATAAATCGGCTTAGCTAAGCTGGCTAAACTTTTTCGCTTTTAGCCGCCGACTTAAGCGACTTCAATCTCTGTTAAGAACTTTTGAAGATATTTATAACGTTCATAATAATTTAAAATTGTAGTTAAGACATAAATTAGTTTAGTCAAGACTCAAGAGTCAACCACGTGGAATTTTTTTTTCACTTCGAAAAGTGTTTTGCTGATAATTTCTGAATTAAGAGTCATTAGGACTTGAAAAATATGCAAAAATATTTAAAAAAGTAGCAAAAGCATGTTTATCATCAATTTTTTGATTAAAAATCTAATATTTTGATGTTTTTTGACCATTTTCGATAATTTTTAGCATTTTTTTTCCAAATTCTTCCATCAACCCAAAATGAGCATGAGGTCTAGCGAGCCGACCCTCGTTAAACATCTCATAGCTACGAAAAGTGCAGATAAGGACGCTATAGTTCTCAACATCCTGAACCGGTCGAAATTATCGAAAGATTGAGCTGTCTACAGACGTTCTCTAAACGCTGCAATGGGCCCCCATGAACCCAGAAAGTAAAATAGTAAGTAAATGACTTTTACCAATTTTATTCCAATTTCTTCAATCAACCCAAAATGAACATTGCATTAAAATCACTTTCCAATAAAAAAAAGTTCTTCAAAAGAAAAATTATAGCTCTTCTGTGCCAGTACGTAGTGTGTAAATGAGAATGGAATGAGCAAAAAATTATATGGTGATATAATTTATAATCAAAAGTTCTTATAAAAAAGTTTTTTAAAATTCATACCCATCTCCTTTTTGTGCTTCGCTTGCAGTGTTTCCGTTGCTAAAGTAATTTCGTTCGCAAACTCTTCCTTAATTTGTTCCAGGGATCTATAAAAGCTCGCTTTAATTTGCTCCTTTTCACGTTTGTGTTCGTCTTTAATTTCCTCTGCAATGTCAAATAAGCATTTAATTAGGATTTTTTTTTATGTTTTTGTCTTTTTTCATTCGCTCATTGCTTGAGATGCTTCTTTTTTATAAAGCATTTCCATCTCCATTACTTCTACATTTAATGTAATAATCTTACCAATTAAATCTGAGTGAAGTCGCAGCTGCCGCTCAATTTCCATTTGCAGCTTGTCCAATTCTTTTTGATGATCCCGCTCACGACGTTCTATATATGCTCGATGTTCTGCCAATTGGATATCGGCCTTCGACTCTAAAGCCACTAAATCTGACTGCTTTACTTCTAATTGTAACTTGAGTGTCGCAATCTAGAAATAGAAAGGAATTGTGGATAAATATGAGGAATTGTGGACTTTATTGAAGAATTGTGTCTGTAAATCAGGCACTCTAGAGACGATAACTCGGTCTTAGTGCTCAATCAACAAACCGAAACCCCATAAATACCGAAACAAAAAAAAAAAAAGAAAATAGATTGGACATTAAGCGTTGGATTTACTTACTTCTTCCCCTAATTGCTCCTCACGTCGCTTATATTTGGTCACCAATGCTTGATTCTCCAAAAGATGTTGTCCCTTTAATTCATTTAAAGCAATATTACGATCCTCTAAATGACATTGCTCAAGTTCAATTTTTAATCGATTCATTTCTTCCATTAATCTATTCTCCCATTCCATGGCAACCTCACCACGTGCTATTTCTATACGATTTGCAGCTGAACGCTCTCGTTCACTCAATTGACTGGAACGAAATAACAATAATATAAATTTTCATATTCGAATGACGGCATTAATAATAGTGAAAATGGAAATTCAAGTACAATTGAGTCAAGGGATGGAATAAAAAATGACTTTTGGGTAAGAATATGAAGAAAAGGAATAAAAAAGTGGACAATAGAATATTCAAAAGATTAGGTCGAGTAGGTATTAAGAAGATCATCAATCAATAAAACAGGATTTGGGACTGTTCAACAGATGATTGAAGATATTGGAGGATGAAAAGTAGGAAAGGTAAGGAAAAAAAGTAACAATGACTCTTCCCATCCCCTGCCACATTAACATTATCACTTACTATGAACAGTCACGCTTTATTTGCAAACAACTATCAATTTCGGTTTGTAATTTCTTCTTGGTCGCTTCTAATTCTTGTTTTAAATCATCCATACTCTTTTTCATTGTCGAAATTGAATCTTTTTGATCATTTGTCAGTCCCCTTAATTGATTTGCTTCTTTTTCTGTGGCCTTTAAGCTTCTAATTTCATCACGTTGAGATCGTATTGTTTGTCTATCAACTTGTGCTTGATCCTTCAATGAAAGCTTCTCTTTTTCAACTTTATCGATTTTTTCCTTTAATTGCTTCATCATTTGTCGCAATTTCCATTCACAATCCTCCATAAGTGTCTCCTCACGTGAACAATTAACGTTGCGCAATTGCTCAAATTCATGTTTCCATTTTGCTGCTGTTTGTTCACGTTCCTCCATTGCCGTCTCAAGAATATCACGTAATAGCTTCTCCTGTACGGTCAACTTATCCAAAAGCTCATCACGCTCTTGTCTAAGCTTCTCAATGTCCACAGAGGCTTGAGCTAATTGAACATTTAGATTACTTGCTAGATTTTGCATTTTTTGTAGCTTCGCTACACTATCTTTATATTGCTTCTCCAACATTACTGTTTGAAAATTTGCGAGTGGACATGAAAAAAAAGAAAGAAAAATGCGGAAAAGAAGAATTTATGTCATGAATATATTATCATAGATTTATCATTTCTTTAATGGCTGTCTTGTTAGATTCTCTTTTTATTTCGGGTGGTTTTAGAAGGCTTTTGTCAGCTTAAGGTAGATATTTTTGGATTGGGCTATTTTGAGGTGAATTTATTATACGTGATTTATTCATTTTGTTATCATTACACTGTATCTATTCTGGTACATTGAAATTGGCAAGTAAATTGAGTCTGGTTTTTAGCTATTTAATATTATTAGTGGATCATTAAAAAGTAGATACGAAAAGGTTAATAAACTTTAGCAATACAATGTGTTGAACCTCATTTTTTGTAATAATGGGTCAAAATTAGCCGTCATATTGCTTTCAGGACAACTTTGCATCAAAAAAACTTTTAGCAATAATCAGATCATTGAAATCCAGAGCTGTGCTAAGGCGTTTCTCGGATAATGATTATTAAACGATTGAGGGTGCGTCAGACCACTGCACTCGGTAGATATTCAGTTTATAGTGGGCTCAGAATCTCTCTTTGAAGACATTACTGTCCATTACTTACAAAGAAAGCGTGAGTAAGCCGCATTGCACTTCATATGATTCGAAAATGGACAGGACAAAAAGTTTCTCTTGCCGAGTCTCGAATCCTATGACCGCTTGGTTGATATTACAATAATAAGGTACCGAAGTACGAAATCATTCCGTCACCGAGCCACCTTGACTCACTTTGCGTCATATTGTTAGTAAACAAAGACGCGATGTGTATCTACTCGGAGCGATAGGCGGAGGCACTGCGATCCCGATTATACGGCGACATAGGGATGCCTTGCGAACATTATGTGCTGTTTGAGATAGCAAAATTTGCTATTAGCAACTTTTGAAGTTTTCTCTTAAAGTCACAAGAATCTTCAGCTAATCTAAACGCAATTCGTAGCTTCTTGTAGCTTAAGGTCATATAAATTCGTCATAATTCACAGATAATTTCTCTTTTTTTTAACAATCTTCTACCAACAGCTTCATAAATCACTAAAAATTCAGCTCATCGCTTCTACACAAATACCGAAAATTTATGGCAATTTACAAAACCATCTCGGTTCATAATCTATCCACTCAAAATTAGTCCAAACTCACTCAAATATTTATTTTCTCTTCATTATATTCGTTAATTTATAGTTTAGTAAATCTCTTCTTTAAATAAACTGTTTAAACTATTTACAAAATCCTTCTAAATCCATCTCGATGCGCAATTTTTAACTAAAATCAAAAATAAATATTTATTAAATTAAAAATTTAACTCACCATTTTTCTTGTGCTCTTCAGTAATATCTGTTTCATGCTTCTCTTTGACTCGTTCTAATTGATCATTTTGATATCTTAATCTCTGTCTTACACATTCTCCTTCCTTGTTTGCTGACTCTAATTCCGATTGAAGGCCTTTTTTTGTTGAATAATATGACAATGTGCGTTGTGATAGATTAAATATAGTCAAGATAATAACAAGTAAGAAATGAATGAGATGAATAATTAGATCAATAAAAAATTTGATAAAAATACTTGTCACAGAATCTCGACTCTCGTTCGAACCCATCGACTTTTTTAATTGAAATTATCATTCAATTGTCACAGAATAATAATTAAAAAAAGGGCGGGAGAATGAGATCGATGGGATTCGATGACGAAAAAAGTCGAAGAAGAACAAAAAGTTTTTTTTTCTATGTCTTAATTTGCTGTTCAAATTTCACACATTCGACAATATTCTACGCTTCAGTAATGTTTGAATGAAAATTGATTAATAATTAATTCATTTAAAAAATATTCATTGTTTGTCTTTATCAACACTTTGAGTCGTTTGACGCTCTTTTTCACGATAATCCGCGTTATAAAATGAAAATCACGAGTTTGTGTAAACAATGTGAGATACACAATGAAGCTTTCGCTTAGTTGATGTTGCTTTTTCTATTTACTAATAGAGTAAAATCAATAATCAAGTAATGGCATTGAAATAAAGGAGGAATAAGAAGAGACTGATTGTCGTAGATGAATGAAAAATTCTTGTTAGCTTCGATTTGTAGTGATTGGATGGTTTGATTGGCTGGGAAAATGAATATTTTGAGCGAAATTCTTGAAATATTGCAAAATTCTTGAAATATTTTGCATTTCTAGAATTCTTGGTGTGTAATTTGAATGGTTGCCACATTTTTACATAATATTATGCAGTTTTTATCACTAAAACATGCAAATTGACTTCAAATTTTACGAAAAACTTCTCGAAGTGACAAAATTTCGCTATTTTGTTTTGCTTTTGTTTACAAAATTACTTCAAATCCTTAAAATTCGTTAAATTGTAGCAAATTTCACGAACTTTCTAACAATCGCATCAATAAATCCAAATTTAGAACCAAATCTCATCGAACTTATTCGTTCATTGACCATAAAATGCGTTTTTTTCATATGAATGAATCCTAATTGACTTTTGATCTGCATTTTTCTTTTGTTTTTCTTTTCTATTCTTCATTTATTTATAAACGCGATACGAAATAAGAAGATTGCGTCGCTATAGCAATAGAATTTTTTCTTTATATCGACAACAACGACTAAAAATCAATCACGAAAATAATTTAAATTTAGAATTCAAAAATAGACGTAGTGAATTAATTTGTCGAGAGAGAGAGTCTTTTGACTTTAACGTGAATGAAATAAATGAGGTGTAAAAATGCTTTAAAAGAACTTACGATCAACAGCTCCAATTTTCCTCTCCAATTCCTGTTCCAGTACATCTATTTTCATGCATAATTCATTAACTTTCACCTGCATTTGATCTACAATCTCTGACTGATTTGATGTCATCGAGTTTCCATGTTGCTGTCCAAAGCTACTTGCGTGGCTGACCATATTTGCCCTGTAAAATGATTGAAAATTGAAAAAGTAATGAAATTTGAGGTTTTTAAATGTTTAACGATTGAATTTTATTGAGATGTATTTAATGGATATTGATCATCCTTGTGGTGAATTTCGTCAGAATTTTCTAATTTTGACTTTTTTGGAATTTTAATTTGATTGCTTTCAATAGATTTGAAGAATTTGCTTGAATTCTCAATTCAAATCTCAATTCAAATTTGTCCGAAATTCCCACAAGGAACCACCTCACTGCATCTCAATAATCTACTCAATATGATGATGGAAAATGTAAATTGAATCAAGTGTGTTTACTGGAAAATTTTCAAATAAAATTTATAAATAAACCAAACGACAGCAGTGGACAGCACAGTCTACAACTGGAAATTCTCATCCGAATGATGTTATTTAACCTTCGGTAAAAGCATTTTGCTGTACGAAAATTTATTTCAACCTCCATACTTCCTTTCAACTTAAATTATTAATTTTTTTTTTGCAAAAACATATTAAAAATAAATAAAATTTTTGTTTTTTTGGAACTTTTTCCAGTTCACACAAAATTAAAAAATTTGTTGGCAGCGTCTGACGCACATAAAAATGTAGATTGTAGGTGACACATACGCAAATAAAATCAGAAAGTTTTTTTTGTAAACATTGATTTCTGGATAATAACAATTGGGAAAGATGCTGTCAACGCTGGTGCTTTTTTAATTTGAAAAAATGGAAATTTGTTAGGAAAAATTTTAAAAATAAAAGTAGTGACAACTTAATGGAAGTGCAAAGTGAGTTAAAGGTGAACATTCAAGTTCAAATGACTTCATTTTCTGAATTTTTTGGGTAAATTGCATTGCAAATTTGAAATTATAATTGAAATGATTACAACAGCTATTCGAACCTATCAAAAATACTCAGGAAATATAAAATTAACAATATTTTAGGATCAATCATTGAATTATGCTTTCCGTGGCAACAAACATCCTAAAATTCCACCATAATTCCATAACTAAACAACACTGACAATGCATCAAAGCAATTCATCGATTCACACAAATATCAATAATCTCAATAATCATTTCGAAACAAGACAAATGGTCTAACCTCAATTCAAAATTGCACAATAGGCCTGCAATGGACATTATTTCTAAGAAAATTAATGAATCGACAGATGATGTGCGGCTGTTGTGGAATATAATACTATTATGCATCGGAAGAGATATGGTTGAAATTTCAATCTTATGATGCAATATGAAAGTATTTAAATCCTTAATCAAGAGCGGAGCAATGCAGTGAATTGTGATATTGGTCGTAAAATTGATGGAAATCAACTATAACGGAAGTTCCTTCTTATGAGGGATCCAAATTATTTAATTCCTTAATCTCAAGAAGCACAATGAAGAAAACCGCATTTTTGCCGTAAAAATGGGTTAAAAATCAGGCGTTAAGATGCCGACAAAGCAACTTTTCGTCTGACCGTTAATACAGCCAAGTGGACGATGGTAAGTTATAACTAGTTAATGGCAGGTTAATGTCCACTTGATGGCAATTTAATATCCAGTTGATGACTAGTTCTAACATATTTTTCTAATGTTACGTTGCTGTCATGGCAATTTTGCGTCTAATAATCAATATGGCGACTTAGCAGTGCCAAAGCAAACACTATGGGCTTCTCGGGATTATTCCAATTAATTGATAATCATTCAACATTAAAATTTCCAAGAATAAGACCAAAACCAAACTCATATGAAAAACCAAAGACCAAAGCACATTTGAAGTCACCTCACGAAAACACATGAAACTGAATGATCCAGCAAATTGTAACACCATATCATGAATAGTATAAATGAACCCATACGCAATAATCATAATCATAATATTAATAATTTCCCATAATGCTTAAAATAAATAGGTAATAAATATAAAAATAAATTATTTATATTACACATCATCATCATCAATATGCTGTTGTTGTTGCTCAAGTAGGATGTCAGGCAACGCTACAATATCAGGTAGTGCGACAAGTGCATCATCACCAACGAGTTTATACGATGGTTTAATTGTTTTTGGCAAATCATTTTTAATGACCACATCGTCATCATTTGAAATGCTATTTTCTTCACTACTCGATGGTATTGTTCCGATACCGCTACTAGTACTGGTACTCGTATTGCTAAATGCATTCTCATTTTGAATATCGACTGTTTCATTGTTATTATTATCACTCTTAATTGTCTCATTTTCATTAACACTTAAAATTATTTTTGCACAAACCACATCGTTGTTATTGCCACTATTATTATTGTTATTATTATTGCATTCATCGTTAGACGTTGAGGTTTTTGATGGGATACATTTACCATTTAAAGTTGCATTGTCATCAACTATGGATGTCTCCACATCAGGTCGTTTACATTCACTACTTTGATGCGATGTTACGGTTGATAAAATTTTTAATTTTTGTAAATCATTTGGTGCTTCCGTTGTTGCTTCATAGAAAATATCATCACTAATTGTGTTTTCATCCTCGCTGTCGTCCTCATCGCTACTTGATGAGTCAGTCAATGTTGCTGATTCAGGTTGAACAAAATGGGTTGGAGTTGGTGCAAATGTTACACGTTTTGATGATGAATTACGTTGTAATGGCTCGGCAACTTGTTGATGCTCGTCTTGCTTCTTTTCGGGGTTGTTGGACGGTGAAATTTCATTGCTTGGTGATCTTGTGTTGGATCTGGATCGAATTCGTTCGAGGATTGCGAGATTTTTAGAAAATTCTGGTTGATTGACTGGCTTTCTATCCACAGATCCAATTCTGCTTCCATTTTCATCATTCTCACTTCTATCATTTTTAATTCCTGTTTTCTCATCACAAGATGCGTCTATGTTATCGTTTTTGTTGTCTACGACGACTTGTGCTTTATAAATAGAACTCGACTTCACATCATCACCATCCGCGTGTAGCACACACTCGTTCGAAATACTGGCAAAGTTTTCGGAATCATGATTTTTTACTGCATCTGCAGAATGGTTTTGTTGAGGAATTTGATGATTTTCGGGATTTTTAATTGATGAATTTTCACATTTTGTTACATTTATTGTTGCAACGGTTGTAGGCACGACACATGACTCGACTTTATTTCTATCACTATTATTATTGGCATTATTATTGTTATTATTATTATTATTATTATTATTATTATTATTATTTTTCACAGCATTATTATTCTTATTATTATTCGAATTATTATTATTATTAATATGAAAATTTGATCCGCGATTTTTATTACGATTATTACGTCCTCTACCCATCACTTCATCGAGCAAAATGTTTGAGCTTGTGCCAGCTTGAGTAAAATCGTTTTGCTCTTGTTGTTGTTGTTGTGGATGATGATGATCATTGATCAACGATGATGCAACACCGACAGTTGGCAAGTAAGGGATATCAGATGACGATGATAAATAGTTATGAGTTGTATTAGGTACACTCCCTTGTTGTCGATTCACAAATAAAAGATCAAATGCTGTAGGAGCTACTCTCTTCGAGTCACGATGTTGATCGTAATTTTGTTGTGCGCGTGCGCCATATGAGAACGAATAATTCGGTGTAAGTACATTTGTCTTGTTGTTTATCTCACCTACAATTACAGGCGACGATGTTGCTGCTGATGCTGATGTGGATCTATTTATAGATGCATTGTTGATCTCTTTATTATTTTGATGTTCTACGTTTTGTTGAGAATTTTCCCGATCATTGACATCATTTTTATTATTTCGTTTTTGTTCCAAAACTTGCTGTAGGGAGGCTTGTTGTCTCTCAATTGCCATTTGCATATTGAGCGAGACTTTATTTGTCTGATTTTCAGTCTCATTTTGATTCGGCTTTGATTTGTTTCGTCTGAAGAAATTAAACATTTTTTATGATATTTGCTGTTCGCTTGGATCTGATATTTTTTATGATAAATTTTTAGCAGGTGCAATGAAATTTTCGGCTTTTTCCTATTTTTTAAGCAATTTCTTGTATTTTATGGCCTCCACAATAACCGAATGTTTAGTTCCACACAAGCATATGCTTCTATAATCATTAATTTTCTATTGATTCTGTTCTTTACGGTCTCTTTCACAATTATTTTTCTTTCGTAATAAATTTCAGTTCTTCAAAATTTTTAAACACATGCGTTGCTTGCTATATCAATCAGTTACTCATCTTATTTTATGGGCAAAAACAAAGAGAATTTTTATTTTGCGATTATTTCATTAAAAAGTATGCAATAATTGAAATTGAAGATGCAAAGGCATTTCTTAATGAGGAAAAAACCAGAGACGCCTTTTTTATTGTTCCTGATTAATTAATTAATATTGTGTTCCTGTTGTTTTGTAATGGAAATGCTCATCTGGCAATTATCATTAAAAACTTGACACTAATTTGATAGAATGACTAGTTGACTCATTAATTATGAACGATGATTTTTTGTTCATTTTTATTTTTTGTGTGTGCGAGACAAAATTTTAAATGACTTTTTTGAGGGACATAAAGAAAGGTGAAGAATTTTTGTGGTTTGTAAGTTTTAAATTTGGGGTTTTTTAGTTGGCAACGTCTGTTTTTATTAGTCTAATAAAAATTTAGGGCTAGGTCAAGAATTGCTAAATTTCCTGCATTTTTGCGCATTCCTAGAATTTTTAGCTTTATCTTATAGTTCATTGAAGACAAGGATTTCAATACCAGTATTAAAATGTATATAACACTTGTATTGAATGCCGGTATGTCATACAAATCAAAATTCCATTTTGAAAACCCTAATCTAAGGCTGCCGGCCTTCAGTTTTGAACAAGCTCTACTTAATATTGAGATTTTAGGGATAAAGTCAGTTCAATATTTATCGTACGAAGGAGAAATTTTGTTTAAAATCTTGTTTTATATAGATTAGGTAAAGGCAACGGTATGGTATCGGTCTTGGACATTTTATGAAAAATTAAGCAGAATTTCGTAATAATAACTCAAGATTCACAATAAAGAGTGCTGAAAACACATAAATGATGTCAACATTATAAATTTAGCAGAATGTTATACAGTCTATCTATTCCGACCGACACAATGCGGCTAGTTGCTTTTATTGTCATAAAAATGGTTCAAAATCAATCTTAATGATGACGTCAGGTCAACTTTGTGTCTCACCATTCCCGAGTGGGCAATAATACGTTATAACTAGTTAAAGGTAACTTAATGTCCAGTCCACTGGACTACTTTCTTACGTATTTTTGTCCAATCTGGATTGATATGTTGACATAGCGGTGCTTTAATGTACAAGTTGTTCTATTTGAGCTTCGCAAATGCTCTGATTCTAAATCTGAATAGCATCATTGAGATCCAGAGCTGCGCTAGGGAGATTCGCGGCTAATGATTGTTTAGCTGAACATCACTTATGTAAGCACAAATAGAATTACGTGATTTTTCAACGCGAAAACTTTAAAGACTTAGAAATTTTTGTTATTTACAGTCAATTTCGCCGATATTTAAGACTTTGTTTATCATTTTTTTTTGTTTGTGCCAAAAAGATTTTAAGCTTCAAAATTGTAAACAAAATAATACTGTCCAGTATGTCCAATAAACATGCAGAATTTCCATCGCCATGCCGTTCGAAAATAGACAAAAAAAAACAGTTCCCGCACACAAATGAAAATTTTTTTCTTTCATCACCTACAGGAATTCCCACGAATCTACGTATTTGATCTACTTTAATAGCAAAACACAAAAAAGAGTCCCGAATGTGCACCTTTTGTTCTATAATGACACAAAATACACAACAATTTGGCTCTTTATTCTACAAAAAAGATTTTCATGACCTCCTTAATGATAATGTATTCCGTATAATCGTTCATAATAGCTCATTAATAGTCACAAAAAAAATGACTTTCGAGCAGATTTTTTGAGCAATTTTGTTCCTTATCATTCATTCAGTTTTTTTATTGAGCCAATAAATCAATTCCAACGATTTTCATAATAATCATAATCTGAGACTTTTTTTCACTGTTATCTTAATTGCCACTCGAATTTGTCCCTCAACCCCCGCACTTCATCTCAACAATTTTTATATTAAAATTCATATTTTTTTTTTGTGTGTTGCACTGGCTAGTGTGCATTCAATGCACAAGAGAAATGAGAAAACTGAATGAAAATAAAATTTATGTCAATATGCAATTTGTGAATATTAAAAAAGAACATTTTTTTTGCTGCTTCTTTATCCTTCCTTTCCTCATTTCTGCTAATGCACTTCAAAAACTCAATATGCAATACATCCGATGAGTACGGAGTGGGGAGATTTAGTGCACGAATGAAACAATTGAGCAGAAGCTTTAGGTTATTTAAAAATATAGAAAATTTTAATGGAAATCAATAGATTTTTTACTGTTGTTTTAAACAAATTGATTTTGCAGCGGAAGCAGAGGAGGAAAAAGAAAAAAAAGTTTGTGGGATGTTATTTGTGCAGTTTTGAAGTTGTTTGTGGTCTGAAATGATGCGGTGAATTTGAACGGCTATTTGGGGTGGCTGAGTGGTTTAATTTTTCGACATTAAATTGCATTTTGATCAACCTTGCACCCTTGAAATTGTGGATATATCTCTGATCTAATCTCTATTGCTGATAATATGGCTTGAAAAATTTTAGGATCCAAGTTATTTTCAGAGGGAAGAATAACCACAAAAACTCAAATTTCTTAATTTTATAGCACACAAACTTCGAAATGCTCACTCTTAAGTCGGATTCTGCTAACTCTAGCCTCATTCTGGTGTGACTTTGAATTCAGTGAAATTCGGCTCTACGATGTGACTAAGGATTCGGTCCCCATTCTGGTGTGATTTTGGATTCAGTAAATTCAACTGAAATTCTAACTTCACGTTGGTGTGAAGCCAATTGTCACTAAATCCAACTGTACATCATAGTCACGCTATGCTGAGGATACTGTTCTCCATCTTTTTCACATCATTTACCTTTCATGAGTATGTCAAGTTTGTTTCCATAAAGAATCTGACTTCCTATATTGAAGCTCATTCAGTAAAACATAGCATATCTGAAGAGGCCTCTGAAGAGGCCAATAATCCGGCATAAAGCCTGAACTTTTCACCGATTTCGGTTCACCACGCCATGTTCATTCATGTGTCATAGGCCTTTCTGCTATTCAAACAAAAAGGTAAAACCTTAAGAGAGCAATTTTAGCTTAAAACTAGTAATGAAGCGGATCACGCTTCATGGAATATTCACACCATACACAGATCAGAAAACTGTTCAGAAAAGTAAGAATTAAAAAAACAACTTGAACAAAATAAAAGATTCATCAAATAAATGTGATAAATAATGATTACTTACATAGTAACTAAAATTATTCAAATGAAGTATGCATTCGAACCATTAATGTTCGAGCTTCGCTCGAACTATTTTTTCCACACGGCAACATTTTTTGATATAAATGCAGTTTGTACTGTTTGGGAAAATTTTCACGCCTTCACTCGCTTCGCTCCGTTCAGGGCGCAAAAATTTGTGAGCTTCGCTCAACCAAGTCCGAACTGCGTTCGAACTATTAATGTTCGAGCTGTTATCGCCCGACTTGGGTAGATTACAGTACTAATATAGATCACTATAGGAGCCGGGCTGAGCTTGGCTCGCCCGACTTGGGTAGATTACTGTACCAATATAGATCACTATAGGAGCCGGGCTGAGCTTGGCTCGCCCGACTTGGGTAGATTACAGTACTAATATAGATCACTATAGGAGCCGGGCTGAGCTTCGCTCGCCCGACTTGGGTAGATTACAGTACTAATATAGATCACTATAGGAGCCAGCGCAGATTCTTTTTTATCACATTTTTTTGTTTTCTAAAAAAAAACGGCATAGATCGAAAGATATCTCTAATTAATACATTTAATATAGAGTCACAAAACAGGCACCTGTGACAGACAAAAACCAATTTGTATAGAATTTCTTACAAATCCATATAAATTATCAAGGAATTGTATGGTTTTTGCCTGTCACAGGTGTCTGTTTTGCAATATTTATGATAAATTAATCTGATTTAATATTTATATTTATGGTAAAGTATAAGGGTTCCAAAAAAAACAACTCAAAAAATTAAAAAATAAAAAAAAATAGTAGGACTTGAACACACGACATGATAAAGATAAAATATCATTACATTGCTACGATTGCATTACGCCAAATCGTTTTAAATACTTATATTAATATTGTGGATAAAACACATTTATAAATGCTTAATTTTTACTTAATTAAAATCAAGATAAGAAAAAACCATAATAGTGTGCGGCCGAGCGAAGCGAGGCCGCGATTTTTTTGACACGTGTTTTGGAATAATCGGCTATAATTTTGCAAAAAAATGACAGATTTTTGCATCGTGTGCCTCAGTGGAAGCATCTTATGGCTCCAAAAACAATACAGCTCTTGCCATAACCGATATCTATCAGATGCAAAAAACCCGAAGTCTTAATATTGAGTTTGAAACGAGTTATCGCACCGATTAACTTGCTAACTTGCTAACTTGCTAACTTGCTAACTTGCTAACTTGCTAACTTAATGACAGAAAGCGTTTTTTTGCGATTTCTCGGCACTGGAAGCACCAAATGAGATGCGGTTTTCACTGTTGGATTGGTATTTCCAGGCACAGACTTTTGGCTAGCAACTATATGGGGCAATTCCCCTAGGGTAATCCAGCAAATCAAAAAAAGTGGTTTCAGTGATAGACCAAAAACAATATATTCACCCAAATTGAAAATTTGGTGTGAATATGATAAAGTGAGTTAGACCTTAAAAATTTTGCAGTTGGATTTTTATAGGCTATAGAAGATTACCTATGCAGAAAAAATTTCATTATATGTGCACCAATAGGAGAATCGAACAAAAACATTCATATAGCCCTGGTGGTCAGTGGTTTCACTATTATGAGTTGAAATTTTGCATACATAAACTATGTGCTAATATCTCTAGACGTTTTCGGAATTATTCAAAAAAACCGAAAACTCTCAGTTTTATAAAGAAATTAAAATGTGTTTTGGAATAATCGGGTATAAATTTGCAAAAAATGATAGTTATTTGCATCATGTGCCTCACTGGAAGCATCTTATAGTTCCAAAATCTAATCAGTTCTTGCCATAACCAATGTCTATCAGATGCAAAAAACCCGAAGTCATAATATTGAGTTTGAAGCGAGTTATCGTGCCGAAATTGAAAATTTGGTGTGAATATGAAAGTGTTTGTTGGTGATTTTTTTGATGTTACACGATGTAACCGGTGCTGAAAACGTATTTTTTTGGTAAATTTTTCACTGTTACACAGTGTAACATCAAAAAAATCAGTGTTTTTTTGTGATTTTTTCGATGTTACAGTGTGTAACGAGTGCTGAAAAAGTAATTTTTCGGTCATTTTTTCACTATTACACAGTGTAACATCGAAAAAATTATCCAAAAATATGATTTTTTTGACACGTGTTTTGGAATAATCGGCTATAATTTTGCAAAAAAATGACAGATTTTTGCATCGTGTGCCTCAGTGGAAGCATCTTATGGCTCCAAAAACAATACAGCTCTTGCCATAACCGATATCTATCAGATGCAAAAAACCCGAAGTCTTAATATTGAGTTTGAAACGAGTTATCGCACCGATTAACTTGCTAACTTGCTAACTTGCTAACTTGCTAACTTGCTAACTTAATGACAGAAAGCGTTTTTTTGCGATTTCTCGGCACTGGAAGCACCAAATGAGATGCGGTTTTCACTGTTGGATTGGTATTTCCAGGCACAGACTTTTGGCTAGCAACTATATGGGGCAATTCCCCTAGGGTAATCCAGCAAATCAAAAAAAGTGGTTTCAGTGATAGACCAAAAACAATATATTCACCCAAATTGAAAATTTGGTGTGAATATGATAGCTCAAGTCGGGCAATCAATCGAAAATCCGGTACAGTTTCGACGTGACTCTAGTATGGTGTCGTTTTGGGTTTGAACTAAAGCACAAAGTCGATTGTAATTTTATATGGAGTCAAGTTGAATCAAATCGAATTTTCAATCAAAATTCAAGTCGAATCCGAGTTCTGCTTTGAATCCGATATCTTGTCAGAATCAAGTTCCGGATCAAGAATCAAAACGGACTTGTTCCGTTTTGGGTTTGATTTCGACATCATGTCATGGACACGCTGAACTGTTGCTGGATTTTATATCGATTACCAGATTTTTGGACATCTGAAATCGGAAATAGGCAAACGGTAGCCAGTGATAGAGCTGATTTTAGGCGATATCTTAGGGAAGTCATGAATCACAACTAATCTGTACGTCCAGGGAAGTAAGAAAGCAAGGAACAGAATTTTACTATCCGGATAAATTAATTTCCAAAAAACAACATCTCATATACCCCGATATCTTTAAAAACATTCCTGCATAAACGCAAATATTGCGGAGAAAAAAACCAATTAATCAATCCAAAAAATGCGCTCTAATCCCCTCTCACACATGCCTTCGCAATCTCATTTAATTTTCTTTTTTTCTCGAGCAAAATTAAAAGAAAAACTGAAAAAGCAAAAAAAAATTCTCTTTGTTTAAGAATAAACACACAGAAAGAAAGTTGAACACATGTAAGTTTCTATTTTTGTCCCCCCATTGACGCATTTTTACTGTGAATGAAATATTATTCGGAAAATCTTTTGTCATTCTTCATCGGGTTTTTCTTTTTGGGGGAGCAAAATCGCAAAAAGACAAAAACTTTATCCACGTTTCTCCTATTTTCATTAACACTTCATTATAAGAACTTTTTCTTTCTGGTGATTATTATAATGCACAAAGCACACACACTAGTTTTTACCTCTGGGAAAATTATGTCAGATTATTTTTAATACACATTTTATGTGTGGGAAGGTCAGCGGGGAGTTTTTATTTCTTAGATTTTTTCCTGTTTTTCCAAAAAGTAATTTACGTATTTTGATGAAAATTTTGTTATTTTTGGACTAAGTCGTTGCACTTTTCGGGGAAATTCGAGGTCAGCTGAGGTAATTTTCATTGTTTTCTAATTTAGAATAGTCGCAAAATTTAATTAATTTTGTAGTAAACATTTTCAATGTGTTTCTTGTTTAAAACGTAGACGTAAGATCAAAGATCTGGCAGGATGCGACAATATTTATGAGATTTTGAGAAAGAAGGGGGGCGTTTGCTTGTTATGTAACGCTATTAAGGGTTGGGGTTTAGCATTTTGCTACGTCTTAAACAATGAAGGCTCTTTTGGGCTTAGAGTCTTAGTGTTCCTAGGCTTGATGCTTTGGGGCTTGGGTTCTTAGTGCTCGATGGCTTTTTAAGGACTTAGGCTCTTTGGCTATAAGATTCTTTAGGATTTATGCTCTTAGGGCTCTTTAGCTCGATTGATGTTTAAGGCTTAGGTTCTTGGGGGTTTTAAGATTGAAGACTTTTTGGGAATTGAGTTTCTTAGGGATCTTAGGTTCGAAGGTGATTTGGTTCTTATGCTCTTTGAGCTCTCAGATTCTAAAGCTATTGGAGGATGAGAGAGACGGAAATCAAAAAGTCGGTTTTTTAACGTTACCAAATAAATAAACGACCCCCAATGATGAATTGCAGATTTTCATAGAATTGGATGTCAATGGACTTGTCAAGGGGGTTTTAAATTGTGATTTTTCAATTTTTCTGAGAAAAACAGTCCATTGAAACATGAATAGCATGTTATTATTCATTTAATTTGCCAGAAACTATATTAAACATCGATAAAATATAGAAATAATGAATAAGAAAACAAATCACAAAGGAAATTGCCTGTTCAAACTATAAAACACTCATTTGAAAACTTAACCAGATCCATATGCTCTCTGAATCACTTTTCTTTAGCTATAATTAATTAAAAATTGATAGGTCTTGACTTAAAGGTTATTTTTACTTTCATTTGAAGCAAATAAAATGTTTTGAAAAATTATTTTTTTACCACAAATTCAAAAAACAAATTTATTTTAACATCTGATGTTGAATTTATGCCAGAAAGTCTAGTAATGCTATTAAATAATGCTTTGGTTCTGCCAAAAACCCACAAACATTGTTTGTAGTGAGTCACAAAATCCAAAATTTGTTTAAAAGTTTCATAAAATTTCATTAAAATTCTTAATAGATTCACAAAATTCTCAAAATTCTTCATCAAAATTCTTGAAAATTCCCAAAAAATTCATTGAAATTCTTAAAATTTTCATTAAATTATCAATATTTTCAACCAAATTCTCAAAACTTTTTTGATTTTCATTGAATATCTCAAAAATTTCTTAAATTTTACTCAAAATTCTCTAAAATTGCATAAAAATTCATCAAAATTCTCCAAATTTTCATTAAAAATCTCAAAATTCTTCATAGAAATTCACAAACAATTGTTTTTGATCCAATCAAAAAAATTGAAAATCAAATAAAAACCGGAAAAAACTTTAAAAATCAGGAAAAAATCCTTAAAAATCCAGAAAAAAATCCTTCAAAAAAATCTGACAAAACAATCCCAAAGGAACCGACTATAACACTACTTCTCATAGGTTTAACAAAATATCAGCTTCAATAAAAGAATCTTCACTCCGATCGAAAACTTTACTGTTGAATAAATTTTTCGATAGATTTAACAAATCGCTTTTCGGATCATTAACACTGTTGATAGTTTTACTATGAATTTTATCCGAAACAACTTTTTATCCTCATGTGACTGAAAAGTCTTTGCTGTTCACACAAAAAGGGACTTTTTTCGACTTTCTTCTTGATTATTATGCTGTACACTTTACTATTCGGTCCTTGTTTCTCTTTAAAAAATTCTCACAATAATGAGCTAATTTAAAATGAACAAATTTCGTATTTTTTAAAATCAAAATAAAATGTTAAAATGCGAATGAACTAAAAAAAACAAACACGGGAAAGGTTTAAAGGCGAATTTAAATCATATGAAATATAATTTGCGCGTATCGTTAAATCTCTCTTGTGTATTGTCGTATTTCACATTTGAAACTGAAACAAGGAACAATATATTAAAGAAATTTGTGTTTTTTTTGCCGTTTTTACTCAGCGCAAAAAAACGTTTTTTTTTCTTTTTCATTTCAAAATCATGAAAAAAATAATACAGAAAATAGATTGTGATTGAGAAAATGACGAGGAACTAGATCGAGTAAAAAGATGACGCGGAGGAGAGGAAAACACATCACAGTACACATTCGTAAATATCTCTTTGAAAATGAAAAAAATATGAAAGAAATTACAAAAGTAATAAATCTTACAGAGCGATCTAAGCGCATTTTTGTTCCAGGAATCAGTAATTGGGGAAATAGACACGAATTAATTTGCATTTTCCATAAGCCTTGAAGAATATTATCATATAACGATTTTTTAGAATTCAAACTTTTTAACGGTTGCTAAAAATTCAAATTTATTGAAAGCAACGCTTTAAAAAAAAAGTTTTCTTTTGTATATCAAATGAAAAATCATTAATAAACGGATATAGAGATGGTTTTGCGCTTTTAGACCAATCAATACCGGAATAACTCGATGGCACAAAGCGAATGCTTCAAACTACAGTTTTCTACGAGGTTTAATTACCGGATTTTGTCCTTTTCCCAGCTTGCCAGCCATTTAGTCAACTAGCAAACTTGCCAGTTTGCCAGTTAACAAGTTATTCAGGCAGCTAACTAGTCACTCAATCAGCTATCCAGCCTTCCATTCAGTCAGCTAGATAGCCAACTTGTCAGCCAGGGAAGCAGCAATCCAGTTAGCAATCCTGCCAGCCAGATCATCCATCTAGTCAGTCTCCCAGTCAACTAACCAGTTACCCAACCAGCTAGCCGGTCACCCAACTAGCCTGTCCCTCAACTAGCCGGTCACCCAATCAGCCAGCCATTCAACCAACCCAGTCAGTCAAACAAACTGTATAATTTCACACCCCTTTTTTCAAAAATATTAAAAATTATCTATTCGAAAACTGATTTTTATTGCCTTTTTTACTCCATCCTACGTACGCTGTACGATACTCACACGGTTGAATGTGGAAAAACAGCTATTGCTGCTGGACATTGACGCAAATATTCATTGAGTGTTATTGGCAATATTGGCATCGCGTTTTTATTTATAGAGCGTTTCTCTCATTTCTTCATATGACTTTTTTTTTGTGTGTCGGTAGTTCATCTCTCTTTTTTTGTGTGTTTGATTATCACGTGAACTTGAAAAAACTTTGTGTTTCTCAAATACGAAACGCTTTCTGATTGTTTAAAGTTCAATTATTGTAAAATTGAAATGTGAGGAATTGGGTCGGAAAATCAAAAGCTTTTTAGTTATTTGATTTTTGAACGACGAGTAGATTGAATATCGTTGGGATCATGCATGCTTAATGGTGAATTGCGTTGTGGTATATGAGAGGAAATTCTACTCACGCAGTTAAAATTCAATTTTCCTTGAGACTTGTGTACGGCGACTTTAAATTTTCAAGGTTTCTTTATATTTATCATGTCATTTAAGTGTTGCGTTTGGGAAGTAATAAATTTTGAGTGTTGACTTTTTTTTGGGAAGGACATTGATTAATTTTAATCAAAAATCCTGAATAGCACAAGTCGGTCACTTTACTTACTCACTTCGCTGGTTGTTCAGATCAGTTGTGATTCATGACCTACCACAGGAGTCGCTTGAAGCTGGCTCTGTTGTTTACTTACTTACTTACTTCGCTGGCTGTACAGATCAAGTGTGATCCATGGCCTCCCCCAGTCGATTCTTGAAGCTGGTTCTATCGCTGGCTACCGCTTGCCAATTACCGCTGGCTTAAACGCTTAGGTCGCTTAAATGATAAAAAATTCAGCTCCAAATCAGAATCACACTGGACTAAACCGGCTTTTTAATTGATTGACCGATTTGTGCTATTCCAAACCATGGTTTTGGCTAATTTCTTAGTTATATATCCAAGTGGAACAGACTGCAATCAATCGAGTTGATTACTAAGCTAGTCACAGCCCAGAACAGCACAACGTAGTTCACTAGTTAAGCTCTATGTCGCTGTAATGACGATAAGACGTAAAGTTGCCATTATAGTACTGTGATGGCACGGTAATGACTGATTTTGACTCATATTAACGATAAAAATGCGGTTCTGCACATTATGTCATTCATGCGCAGAGCGTGAAGTCGACTCGGGTTTTGTATTTAAAAATTGTCTCAAACCGACTCGACTCTATCTAAAACTTGATTCGATTTTCAAGCTCTGCTCATAAGCCTGTTCCAGTTTGAATAAAAATTGCAATAGATCGTATTCAAAACACCTGACTTGCAGTTAGTTTAACCTGCAGTTAATGCACATTCTCACAATTTACTGACTCTTATCCAAACAACCGCATTTCCCACCCACAAATTCACCAAAAATTTTGCAACACACTTATTATATATTTTTTATCAAAATAATGGACATCCATTGACCTTCATCTTTTTCTCATGATGTATCACTTCCTCATCCTCACACGCAGATAAACACTTAAAATCGTTAAAAAAATATTGAAAATCTTTATGACTATGACAATAATTATATTTGAGTGCTACAACATGACCTCGACTTTGAGGGAAAATTAAAAATACACAAAAAAAAAATATAATTTTAAAATGCTTATCTGAGTCGAGAAAAATGTCTTGTTAATCATTTGATGCGTGTGGGGTCTTTGTGCCTAATGAATCATTAATTAATGGATTTTACAACTCATCATGGTAAATTTATAGGAATTTTGAGTTGTATGGGATCTTGGCTAGAACTAATAAGCTTGTAAACTTAAAAATTATAGATGATAACAAGGAAAAATCGTTGTGAATTGTTGGAATTTTAAGACTCGTTGTCAAAAATATGATAAACTTTTGAATTTCTGACTGTAAATCCTGAGCAACGCAATTTCATGTCACTAGGATGGCGATATGTCGCTGTGTTTACGGCAAGATGTGAGGACGCCTTGACGGAAATGGAAAATTTAAAAAATTGAGTCAAATTTAATGATTTCAAAATTCCCGAACAGTTTAATGTGTTCGCTGGACGTTCCCTTATTTACAGCAAGACGTAAAGTTGGACTGTCGGCACCGTGACAACGAATTTAGATCCGTTTTATGGTTAAACAGGAGTATGGCACATTGTGTTGCTCGGGGTAATCCATATCTTAAGCAAACGTACGGATTAGTCATTATTCCTACCATAAAAAGCCGATTTACTACTTATAGACTTCAATTTCTGGCAAAATCTATAAAAATTAATTCAAAACATTGAAAATCTCTAATAAAATTTCCATTCAAACCAAAACATTTTCTCCCGACTATCTTGCAATCTTGAACTTGATACTCGTGTTCTGTTCAAATCAGATTAATACATGACACATGTTTTGATTGCCTGAACATTCATTCGTTATACAATAAATGAAATAAAATTAAATCTATCTTTAAATTTATCTACAACTGTAAACCATAATATATCATCATTTCAAAATACTGAATATGTGCTTGTGTATATGTATGCACATCCTGATATATCTCATGATATTATTTTGTTTTATCGTTTGTTTACTTTTGCTGCATTGCTGCAACAATTTTTATTTTTCAGCAAGATTGTAGGGAAATTTGTTCAAAATATTTAGACAATCTGCGTTTTAAAAGTTATAGTTGATTGATTTTTAAAAAGAGGATTCAAAACGTGTGGATTAAATTGTAGCTTAATCAACAATATACTTATTTACTTGATTCGGATATTTCTCAGTTATTCTTTAATTCGACCCACGTAAGCCAAATTATATAATGTCTTAATTCGTGGGTATTATAATGATGCGCTATTTCGTAACCATTCAGAAGCCACATGGGATTAAGAGTCTATTTAGAATTTAAATGGGCTTTCCTTCGTACATTGTATCCTTTGGGGTAGCTGGTTAAATGCAATGAAACCAGAGTTGGTAAGACTCCAATGTGGAGAAGCTTCCACTCGAGTTCAGACTCCAAAAGTCTAGGAGTTCTACCTCCACAAAGTCTGGACTTTTTGAACTTTTGGAGACCGGACTCCAAAGTCCTGCCAACTCTGATTGAAACCGTTCCGAATAGGATAGGTCGGGTAGTTGATCTAAAATTCGGTTTTGCGCCGGTGTGTTTCTGTTATAGTGTCGAAGTTGAACCAAATCTAGCACAAATCTAGTCAGAGTCATGGCAGGGTTCAGACTTTAGATTGATGGACCGATTTTAGCCATTTTTAGCTTCTACTAGCTCGTGATAATAAGGAATCGAGTGTTATCTTAAATTGAGCATAGTTTAAATAGAGTTTAAATAAGCCTAGGCTAAGAATTGATAGAAATAGTGTTACATTTGGTATTGGTAATTGTCAGAAGGTACCCAGCGATAGAGCCAGCTTCAGACGGCCACTAAGAGACAATGAATCACAGTTGATCTGTATGGCAAGTAAATTAGGTTATTAATCCTAGGAAACCTATGAAATTTTTTAAAAATCACGTAAAAAACCATAAATTTCGATAAATTGATTCATATTTTAACAACTGCATTCAACAAAACAAATAAATCCATCAAAATTCTCACGATTTTATCAATTTTGTTCCACAGAAAAATCCCGGTTTAACAAGAATTTAAATTGAATAATTTTTAACGCAAATTACTGAAATTTTTCTCATTCATTTTCTGTTTTTAATAAAAGCTGACAAAGTGTTCAGGAATGTTTATAGCCTGAAAGCGGCTGCAACCAACATTCTTTAGCAATGAGTTCATATTTTTTACACATTTATAGGCCAACATGTGAATAAAAAAAAATTAAATAAAAATTTAATTATGTATCCATAAATAAAATTTCAAACTTGATGTGTCTACCTATGGATATAAATAGAAATTTCAATATCCTCAAAAACTTTTGATCGACAATCCTTTTTGCTAGAATTTAATTAAAAACTAATTTATATGTAATTCATGCAAAACATATTCATTATCTCATTTTATATGCAGTAGCATATTCATTAGTAAATGGTATCCGATTGTAAATTTAACATAATTTACATCAATTGCATCCTGAAGAAAATTGAGCTAAAAGTTTCCAAAATTAATCTTGATTTGAAACACAAAATTCAATTTGATACAAATTTAATCAAAAAATTGAAAATAAAATTTTTTTTTGTAATTTATTTCACAATATTCTCGGAAATATACAGCATAAAATGTTGCAATATATCTGTCTTTAATTCTGTGCAACATTAAATATTTAATACTGATAAAGATAAATTTACTTCCTTTTCATTTTCAAGGAAATGTGCACAGACATTTCATACAAATTGCGTATATATATTTTTTTTGTGAGAATGTATACAGCATCCATGCTATAGATGATAAAAAACATATTTTTTTTTCTCGGTTACCGATTTTTACTTGAGTTGCCAATTTATTTACGTCAATTTCGAGTGAAAATTTTTATGTGAAGTCATTAGTCAACGGGGGAGAGAATGAGAGATGATGAGAATATTTTTTTTTTATATTTTGAGAGAGTAAAAAAATTTAAAATTTAAAAAAGTGAAAAAAAGGTTTGGACTTTTTGGGAACTATAGCGCATTTTTTGAAACTTCAAGAAAGAGAAATTATTGATTGGTATTAGAATTGTACAATTATGAGGGTGCAAATGATAGCAGGCACCTTGAAAGACACATATTGATGCGTTTTTAGATAGTTTCCATTTAGGGACGTATCCAAGCCCCTAAACCCACTACTAATTTAATTCTAATTAAATTCTTCATAAATACCAAAAAATCCAAATTTCTTCAAATTTTTCTTCGATTTGTACTAAAAATGTACCTAAAGAGCACAAATCGAACTATCAATACATAATCCGGCATCATGTCGGTTTGATTTTTGGATGGTGTTAGATTTAAAAACCAAGTTAGAGCCACGTCGGCCTGGCTCTGGATTTTTAATCGATTATCCAATTTGTGCTATTCGAGAATAACATTCTATTGTTGATTTAACAAAATTAGACCAGGTTGTGACATTTTGGAACTTAAAACAGAAGACAGAAGAAATTTCAACATTCTAGACAACGATTACTAACATAGTCTTAAAATATGGACTGACAGGCAAATAGCATGTCTTCATGATACAGAAGGACCACTACGGTACCAAAAAGTTGCCTTATTGTGTTTTAGGAATGTATTCTTTGGCATAATATAAAGCAGAGCTCGAAGTCGACTCAAATCGACATAATATTTCGATTTAGAGAGACTTCGAGTTCTGATTCAAAGATAATCTCTCGCATGGAGAAAGTATACCCGACAATCAACGCTCAAAATTTTCTAAACAGCCACTGAATCATTAAGTCTAGCCAACTGACTGAAAACAAAAAATCGACCTAAAATCCTACTCAAACATCTCTCAACAACAACCTGCACACATTATTTTGTGTACCAAATAAAATAGACACATCTACAACTAAAGAAGTCATTCGATGTTAAATTGACTGAAGAGATACATATGAGAAATATTTGAGCATATAATTTAAATGTGTGATATTTTGTTCAGTTGAGTAAAATTTTATCATATTTTGATGTAAAAAAAACTTACCAGAAATCAACCTCGCTTGAACTTTCAGCCAATGAAAATTCTTCCTCAATGTCGTCATCACTTTCTGTTTTTTGTGGTTCCTCGATGCTCGGTTCGACTTCTTCTGATTCCTCAGACTCTTCAGATTCCTCAGATTCCTCAGATTCACTTTCACTGTCTTGTTTTAACTTAATTATTTGTATTGGTTTTATAATTTGATTGTCCAATTTCTTAATAACTACAAGAGGCTTTGGTTCCTCTTCTGATTCACTTTCTTCTTCCTCTTCCTCTTCTTCTTCTTCCTCCTCATCATCCAACTCTTCCTCTTCTTCCATTTCAAATGATTCCTCTTTAATGTTTGAATGAATTGAATTTATGCCGAACGAGAACATTTTTTTTTGAAAATAAAAATATTTACTTGTTGATTTTAGCAAAGGAAAAGTGTAAATGGAAATAAGATTTTTTTTCCCACGACTTTGTAAATATAACGCAAATTTCATTTCAAAAATGAAGCAAATCGTCACTGATATGAGTCAGTTGGTGAGAAAATAAATAAATATTTATGCTATTTTCAGATCATTGCAATGAGATATTTCAATTGTGGTTGGTTAAAAGGTTAAATAATATCTCATAATGAAGTCATATCCAAGTCATGCCATGTGACTTGATCATCCAAGTCATATCATGTGACTTGAACATATGGATACTATTTATAATTATTAACTGAACAAGGGAATTTCAATTTTAGATAATTGATCTTAAATTAGTAAGTAATTGCTAATCATGTCCTAATGATTTCAAATTATGTGAAGTTTTGCATAGTTATTGTCAATTTTTGGACGGGATTTGAATGGATTTTATTAGAAGAGATGTAAATTCAGGACAATGAAGCTCAAATGTAGCTTAATGCTCTTAATTTTTGACTAATCTATCAAACATTGGTGTCTAAATAAGACTGAGTAATCTGATCTACTTTGACTGTCTATCAGAGTTCGAAGTAGACTCAAGTTTTGTATGAAAATGTCGACTGAAGTCGATTTAATCTGACCTTTCCAAGACTTTTCGATACAAAACGACGACTCAAGTCAACTTTTTGTTCCAAAATCCGAGTCGACTTCAAACTCTGCCAACTATCATACAGAATTAACAATGACAGTTGTGCTAAAAAGTTTGTGTAATGTTGTGAACATTGTGCCAATTCTTGCCATATTGACAGTATGACTATATAATGATTGAAAAATCGGTCTATTGTGGGAATTGAATCCACTTCCTCATTGAAGAGAGATTCTAATTTTCGATATGTTGCCTAGCTTCTCGGCAACAGAGGCCTTACTCTCGCAATGGCAGGTTCGCAAAAATATAGGTCAATATTTCCAGATTCCACTCTTCTCAACTCATTCTTGAAAACAGTTGATCTTAAAAGTGTTGTTCACTTATTACGATACCTCCTTTTCACTCCTACAACGACCCTGAACCCTAAATCTAAACCAGTGGTTGGCAACCTTTTATTTTTCTCGGAACACATTGTTGCTAAACTAAGATCGAAATATACACTCGGCAAACGGTTCATGGCATTCCAAAAAGTTTAGAAACCACAAAAGTGTTTCACTATATGCCGCAGAAAACAGGTTGCTCACCATTCATCTAGATTTCACTTTTTAAAAACTATTTAGAAACCAAATGACTCATTAACTCCCTAAATCTTCAACAACTTACATTCAAATGTGAAATACCTCAGTTATTAGCTCATTTTATGTTGATTTAATGAAAAATTCCATTATTTTATTGACGTCAGTCAGGGTCAAAATCATTTAAATGAAAAATTATTTCATAATTTCATCACTTTTTTGAAAAATTAAACAAATTTTCATCTTGAATCAATCATTAAAAATCCATAAATAAGCCTTAATCCACCAAAATTGATTGATATATATTATTTCACTTCCATAACAACTTATTATGACTTGACCACTAAATTTTCATTAAAGATGCCTCGGGACACACAAAAAAAATATAAAGATCAAACAAATTAAGAGACTCTTTAGTCAGAGAGCCGTAAAAATAACATAATTGAGTACAGCTCATGAAAATTTTTTACTTTTTTTCGTGAAAACTCTCCACAAAAAAATTTTTTCTCATCTCCAGATGATCTCGACAAATCTATCCAAAGTCCATTATGCGGACAAAGTGTGACTGCTTCATATCAGTGGTGGGCTACCTTTTATGCTTTGTGGCACAACTTGATGGTTAGTCTTGATTGAAATTGCACACCAGAGCCTGAAGTCAACTTGATTTTTACTTCGAACCCATTCAAGTTGACTTGATTATTATATGCAGATGAGCTCACTCAAGTGGACTTGATATTTATTTGAAATTGAGCTTCCTCAAGCTGACTTGATTTTTATAAGAAATTGAGTCGATTCAAGTCAACTTGATTTTGATAAGGCGTCGAGTCTACTCAAGTCGACTTGATTTTTATATTAAGTCGATTCTACTCAAGTTGACTTGATTTTTATATTAAGTCGAGTCTACTCAAGTTGACTTGATTTTAATATGTAGTCGAGTTCACTCAAGTTGACTTGATTTTGATATGGAGTCGAGTTGACTTCAAGCTCTGCCGCACATGCCATATATATCAGGACATTTCCAAGCATCACACAGGTTGCCCACAACTGCTCCATATGCATTGAAATTTGCGTTAAATTTACATATTTATTTTTTTCATTCGAACCTTCCTCATCGTCGTCATCATTATCATCATTTTCATTAGAATTCACATCAATCGTCTCAATCTTCCCACAATTTTCATCAACCTCAATCACCTCCTCAAATTGATACGATTCCGAATCATCATATTTGAGTTCATGTGTTGATATTTCCTGATCAGTCTTATCATCAGTCTCAGCCGATTGTGTCATTGCATCATCATCATCCTCATCTTCGACACTATCCTCATAAATAGAGGAATCATCCTGATATGAAAAATCATCTTGCTGGTAGTTAATCAACCCTAAATTCTGTTTCTCCATTACATTACAATTTATACACATATTTTACATCCCCGTTCACACTTTCACTTGATTATATTACATATACATATCGCATTCTTACATTCCCCGTACTTTTTTGTTCTTCTTGTCTTACAAAACCCCGAGAAAATTGCTTTCGAATTCACATGAGATGAGATAAAAACTGAGACTGTCGTAGAAGCAAAAAGGAACAGAAAAAAATGCCAACACAAAAAAAAATTTAAATAAATTTTCATATTTTTTTGCTTCTTTTTTTCGTGCCTTCTCATCCTCCACTTTTTTTAATTCTCTTCTCTTTTTTTAATGTCTCTCTACTTGCATGTATGTATGTCGGTGTGTGATGTTGGAATAGAAAGAAGAACGAAATTTTTTTCCTCTACTTTTCACCTGACACTTTTATACTTTATATATATGTAGATAGATATTCTCATCTCATCTTACGTACTTTTTTTTGTTTTTTGAAAAATTAAAAGTGATTAGTTGAGAATATAGGAAATTAAAGGAGGTGAGGGCGCAGTTTTTATATTGTATTATGACTCGGAGATCGGTACTAGTGCTGAGTACTGATACTGACACTAGGAGTGTATCCAGGAAACCTAATAAGGGGACTTGACCAACTAGTCCAATTAGACCATCTAGACCAGAGCTGAGTAACCTTTTATTTTTCAAAGCACTATTTTATGGTAAGCCTCGACCGAAACCAAACAGGACATACGGTTTATGACATTATCAATATATTTTAGCGAAATACAGGTTGACCATCCCTGATCTAGACCATCTTAAGAAAGGTCCTGTTGATTCCTTGCTTTTACAAATGATTTTCCTTTGCTCGAAGATGGATTCATGCTCCCAAAGCCCTTACCCCTTCTCTTCTCTTCTCCTGGTAAATCTCCTGTTGTACACAGTATAATACCTAAAAAAGTGGAGAATGAGTTTAAAGTTCATAGATGAATTGTTATGAGACGTACTAAAGATGTAATTAACCAGTCGACACATTACTCCATTGACAGCAATTTGGAATCCATTTGGACAACTCTTACTTGGTGTCGCCTATGCTTTCTCGAAATCCCGGTCCCGATAAATTTTCGCGAGATATCCCGAGAAATCCCGATCTCGATCCCGTTAGCGAGAAAGCATAGTGTCGTCTAGACTAGGACGTAAAAGAGCTAAAATAGGTTGCAATGTACCAAATGACACTAATGCATCTCCAAATACCTAGTAACTAGTTAACAACCAACTTTTAATGGGTTTAGTTTTCAGGAATACAATGAGGAACAGTTTTAGTGTGATTGAACATGCACTGAGCATACTAGGACAAGGACCGTACTCATATCATTCTCAAGTGGACACATATACTTTACAGCTAGATATCAACTGAACATTGATTTGCCATCAATTAATTATAACGTATTTATGTCCACTCAAGTTTCAATAGCTTTTCATGCATTTTACACAACCCAAATTGTCTGACTGTCTCATTTTTCACGAATTTAAAAACCTCGCATTCATTCTTCACACATCTTAAGATTTTCTTAAGTGCACTCCAATTCCCCAAGTGCCAATTCACAATCCAAACTGCTCTTCAAAAGCCAAACAGGTAACAAAAAAAAAATAGTCGAAAATGTTTAAAAGAAAAATCCTACGCTTAAAAATGTTTCCAACGCTGCACAAAATGTGTGAAAAACAGAACAGAATGAAGAAGATGAAAATAGGAATGATATTCTTTTTTGCTCTCCTATATGTGTGTCTTATGGCAGTCAAGGTCGTTGATGGGAAATTCCTATTCTCATTTTCTATTATTCTCTTAATATTTATGTATGTACGTACATATATCTATAATTAAATATATATAGACCTACATAAAGGGGTGTAGTCAGGGGGCCACACTCTGAGAATTGAAAAACCGTTTATTTTGTAACGGTTTTTTTAATTTTAAATTTTTTGTAAAAAAAAAAAACAATTTTCTTTTTAAATCAAAAAATTAACGGTTGGTAGGGGGGACCCTAGTAAAATTTTCTGACTACACCCCTGTACCTACATATGAAGATTGAAGAAGACACAGAAAAAACACAATAATAATAACAGTATCAAGCATCAGTGGCAGTGGCAGTAATAATATTAATAATGAACGAAAAGGAAAAACCAGGAAAAACATTAAAAGTTTTTCTTATTCAATCCGTTTCGCGCCTCTATTATTGTTGTTTTTTTACCACCATTTAAGGATGAATTCAAACAAAAAAATACTAATTGGTATTAAATAATAAAATTAATTAGAAAGTTGAATAATTAGAAGAAATATTAAAGTTTTCACTCACCGCACAAGATTAATTACAAAATTTTAGAAAAAAATATAAAAAAATCTTTTTTTTTGGCTTCACTTCTTTTTATGTAATAATATTTAATTTTTGCGATGGCTTTTTCAAGAGAAATTTAAATGAGAAAAGTTTTTAATTAAGACTGAAATTTTCCTTTTAAATTAATAATTTTTTCAATGCCAGTGTGATTAAAATTGGTGAATTATTTTTTGAATTGAAAATTGTAAGTTTGATTTTTGAATTCTTTTGAATACGCCTTTTAGCAACTTTAATTTAAAGCAGTTAAATGTTTCAGTGAAGTAATAGGCAAGTTCTTTCATTCAACTTCAGTTTAGCGACTCGATAGTTGTCGATTCGAATCCCTAGCATTCATAACTACGAAATAAAGTCAATATTTGAATTCTTGTCAATTTTGGACTAAGAAATCGAGTCAGGAACTTGAAAGTGAAACATGATAAGCAAGAACCCCAAGATCTTTCGGCCGATTCCATTAAAGTGGATTATCCTAATTTTCGGACTAACCATTTTAGTCTTTTAAAAAGATTTCAAACATTTTAGAGGTTACTTTCCTACTTACTTGATTACTTCACTGGGCCGTAAAAATAAACTGTGATCCATGACTTTCCATAAATCTTGCCTAAAGCTAGCTTTTTTGCTGGCTTTCGTTTACAAATTCTTCATTCTAAGTACTGTCCCAATCGACAACTCATTCATATGAGTTTTTTGATCTTTAATCATTTACAAAATCAAATTTAAAGATTTTACTTAACAATGCTTCTTCAGGTCTTCTAGTGACATTTCCAGCCCATCGAAGTATGTTTAATTTGAAATACATCATTGCTCCTGCACGTAAATATGTATCATTTCTTCTTATGGCCAAATTACCTTATAATCGTAGTACCAATAGATTGCCATCATGCATGTTGCCATCACTAAACCATGTGAACGTTTTCAAAGTATATTTGGGCAAGCCTACATTATGAACGTAATGTTAGTGGAACTGAGAGCATCACAATATACCAATTGAACATTCAAACCAGAATTTAAAATTGTTCGAATGCTTCCAGTATTAATCATTCACCATATTTAATATTAATAAAGAAATTTAATTTAATTATGTTCCATGGTATAAATCTAACTTTAATTTATTTTTAAGAATCCTTAAATGTTTCTTTGATCTTTAAGAAAATGTATTAAGCATCCTTAAAAACTCCTCTTTAACCGACAATATGTATTCATATTTCTTGATTTCTTTTTCTTCTGATCTCAAAATTTCTCTTCCTACCTTAATATACATACAGTAAATAATGAAGCCTCTCTTTACTTCCATTAATAGGTTTGACGTAAATTTTCTATTTAAGACTTTTCTCCTCAAAGTGCAATAAGAGGAAGACTGATCATCAAAGTAATGTCAAAATGTAATAAATGTAGGAAGTTCAAGTGAAGTTATTGGAACCAAAAGCTTTTGGTATGTTTATTACATTTTTATTGAATCAAATACTAAAAGCATCCACAATGACTGTGAGATGCATTGGGGTTTTTCTAAGAATATCCAATTGTTAACTTTGTTCTAGTTCCATTTTGTGGCTTTTAAGTTTAAGCAATATCAGCTCTAAAACTCTACAATAATTCAATAATGTACAATTTCTGAGAAGATCTCTAACGTCCCTTTCATGATTGTTTTTTGAGAATTTACGAAATCCTAAATTGAATAAAATTTGACAGCAATGTAATCATACAAATATCCGGAATTTATACCCTTTGTGCAACAGTAAAGCTTAAATTCGTTGTTTCATATTTTGGGAAATGATGATCCAATGAGCTTTATTTGTAAATAAAAAGATGTTTTTGAAGTTGTGCACACGTGCTGTTTTGCTGTAGGATTTACGATGAATGAAATTTTTGGAGTAGATTGATGGAAGAAAATGTCGATTTTTCTATGATTTGGATGGGATAATGTAAAGTTGTACACACTTTTTGTGCCACGGAGCACTTTGGGTGTCAAGCCATGTCTGAAACCACAAACCCCGAGCGGCACAAATAAGCGGGTGGAGGCCAAAAGCGTTCATATGGCTGTCAATGCCTCCGTTTGTCAATATATAAAAAAAGTTTAGGAACTTTAAAAGCTCCGTGGCGGAACCTTCTTCATTTGTGTAGCTCGAGTACGACATGAGGTTCACGACATTTCCAAAAGTGTACCACGACACACAGTTTGGACTAGCACTTTAATAGTAAATTTCAGACAAAATTAAATCAAAGGCTTCCAATTTCATAAAAATTTGCTTATTTTTGGACATCACCTGCTTATCAGCACCTGCTTATCAGCATCTGCTTATCATCACCTGCTTGTGGACGACTCGGATTTTGTATGGAAAAGTAAACTAGACTTCATGTAAAATTTGAGTCGACTTCGAGCTCCACTGCTTTTCAATTATTAAAACCCAACCCAAAACCCCAACACAACTCCTTCATGAACACCAACATCAATCCCTGTAATGCATTTAAACATTTTAACATCCCATAATTTATGACTCAAAAAATTATTTTAACATAATTTTAATACGCATATTGAAATGACAATTTAATTAGTTTAATGACCTTCAAAAGATATTCTTGCTTGTCTATCCCCATTTTGAGCAGCAGGTGCTTGTCTTGTTTTCTCTCTTAGTTGTCTTTGAGACATTTTTCTTCATATTTTATGATCTATAAATTTTCGAGTTTTGTGATGTAATTTGTAATTTGAGTTTGAGTTTGAAGTTGGGAAATGAAGGAATTGGATTTGTAAGAAGTCAGAGCTTGAAGTAGAATTGAGTTTTTAATGATATGAGGTATTTTGGGAGGAAACAGATATGCTGTAGTTTTCAACATAATTGGCGATAATACGGCCATCGAATAAGGAACTCAAACATCTGCTTAGTGTCGATATACAGGCCAAATGCGCCTCAACATTCTGAACATTCTTGAACTTCCTAACTTATTTAATAATTTCTCTTTTCTCACGCTAATAATCATCAGAAAATAAAGATTTATGTTAATGTTCATAGTATGTCCCAAAACTGTCATCAGAATGTCGGTTTTTGTTTTCTTATTTTTTGTTATTTTTTTTTCAAAAGTATTTAATGCAGAGACGAAAAAATAAAAGTTTCCTTCATCATTGCAATATGCTACAATTTGCTGATATTTCTTTCGCAAATTCCCATGGTATGTGGAGCATTCTTACATTATTGCTATATCTGCTGATGAAAAATTTTTGCATTATATATGCATGCATGTTTGGATTTTTTTAAAGATTTTTTTAAAAGTTTTATGACTTAATCCCGAGCGGCACATGAGGAGTCAGACACATAGATCTGAAATCTCGGCTTGGGCCAATTTTCGGAATCGAGACAGTGATTACCCTAGAAGTCTCAATTGGCACATTGGGAGCCCTTATGAATCACAGCTGACCTGTACGGTCAGGTACAAGTTGACTTTGAGGTCTACTCGAGGGAAGTCACGAAATTCATTAAAACAAAATTTCAACTTTAATCAAAATTCAATTCCACAACTTTATTATTAGAACTGCTAAACCCAACATATCAATTCCAAATCATGAATTCAACCGCAAAATTCGTTACAATAAACTTCATATGAAACATTTCTCAATTAAATTCGTTAACAAAAAAGCTCCCGTTTTTTAGAACGACTGCATACAATGTATTATTATTCTCGCACAAAAACATACATGCAGGCACAAAAAATGCATTCATATTGTTACATTACACGAATTGCTGAATAAGAGGAAAAAACTTTCTAGCTCCAAATGAAACACAACCCAATAAAACTACACCAAAAAATGTCACATGCTTTTTTTGGAATGGACAAAAAAATTTAAATTCCAATTTGCATGGAAATTTCTTTTTTTGCTCACCTTTTTTTGGGTTGAAAATTTGTTTGAAGTCAAATTTTTTGGCTAACATTTTGGTGAGGATTCTCAAAATGGGATCGAGATAGAGCCATGCCGTGATTCAGTCTCGATTTTCAGACATCGAGATCCCTTGTTGTTCTGAAAATTGGGAAAAAAAATTGATCAAATTCAGACTGACTCTTTAATATTTCCCTTTATTACATGTAAACATTCTATTTTTGTAACCTTATCTCAAATTACATCCAAAATATTATCCCATTAACATACATTTCCCTCATATCTCATCATAAAACATTCAAAAACATTGAATTTCCCATCAAAACATTGATTATCCTCAGTAAATTATGTCATTTCACTGTTTCAATGTGTCATTCACACAAAACATTGGAAAATTGAGAGAATCAAAACATTATCGTCATTATCCCCATACAAATTATCAATCATCAATGCTTTATCACAATGTTCTGTCGCATTGTTCAATGTTTTCTCCCATCCGCTGTCTATTGCTCCATATTTTGTGTTATTTTTGTATTCAAACTTCTTCTTCATGTTGTGCTGATGCCCACATTAGTACTTATTAATTGGCCCCTTTTTATATTTGCAAATTGAGGTCGAATATGGTTTACTGAACTTTTTTTTTCTATCCATTTCATCTCTCCACATCCCCACAATCATCATTTAATTATTCCGTTGATTATTTCATTAATGCCACATTCTTGTAACCGATTCTGAAATTCTGGTATTTGCTTAATCATGATAATGGAAATGAGTTTGATCAAATGGACGGACCGATATCGTTTAAATCTGCAGCAATACGATGGATTTGTCTAGCGATTTAATTTTGTGTCTTTTTTGATGGAAATTCTTGTTTTTTTGAGGGGAGATGTTTAATTAATTTTTCATGAGTCTAGGAATTAATTTGTGTGTCGTGATGGATAAATTGCTGAATTGCTATGGAATGAATTTGGGATAGATTTATTGACTTGGATAGGATAGAAATAGGATTGAGTGAGGGGTATAAATAGGGTTCATCCCTCAAAAAAAGAGGGGTCATGAAGTCATCATGCAACATCTTTCAAGCCCAGGGAAGAATTCTTGGGTTTTGACAACGAAGTAGGGAACCAAGGGCATGGAAAGCAGGCAAAAAGTGTACAAAAAAACAATTTTCAATGTTGCCTAATTTACGAACGTTCCCTCATGTAAGTCCTACATGTCATTTGACCTTTCTAATATTTCTGTCACCTGTTTGACATGTTGCAGTTATGCACTCATCAAGAAATAATTGATTCGTTAAAATAACTAGTTTCGAGCTTGAAATTGACTTGAATTTAATATGAAGGTGAACCGCGGCTTCCAGGTTGTCCACTAATTAAATGAATTTGAATCACCCCCTCCCCATAGACGTAGTAAGTAAACCAGCCCTTTAGCCAAAATTCCAAAAATTCAAAAATCTCATTACTAATTCAATTAAATTTACATTAATAATTCTACACTCATGACATGCTAATCTACTTCATTAAACATAACCTTAAAAAGAAAAAAAGTTACATTTCCAAGAACTTATGTCTTTATAGACTGAAAGCTTCTGAGAAATTATTTGCTTCATACATCACGAAAAGTTCAAAGAATTTTTTTCATCATATGTGTCAGTGGTGGGTAACTTTTGTGATGTGGGACATTAGTGTGGAAATTTTAGAAACTGTATGCCGTGAAAGGTTTTGCTCGATAAATGTGCCCCTACCAGGGAGGTGTGCCGCAAAAAATGACCCTGATGGACAACATGTGTGTCACGGCACTGAAGTTTGGAAACATCATGAGCCGTTTGTTATGTGCAGCTTCTGTGGAGGATTATTACCAAGTTGTGCCGCTAAAAATGGCAGTGATGGATAACCTATGTGTCGCGTCACACGAGTATGTAAATGACATGAACCGTATGTCGTGTGTGGTTTTGGTAGAGGTTATCATTAAGGTGTGCCGCGAAAACCAGCAGTGATACGCAACCTGTGTGCCGCGACACATTAGAGTGGAAATGTCATAAACTGTATGCCAGGTGCGGTTCCAATTAGAGATGTCAATTATTTGGGTTTTTACTATTTGTACAAATACCCAAATACCCAAATATTAAACCCCAAATATTTGTACAAATATTTTAAAAAAAATTTTGGTCTTAAAAGTAGGTCTAAGGACAATTTCCAGAATAATTCTTTTAAAATTTGTCTCAAATAACAGCTGAGCTTTTGTTTACATCATTGCGAAAGTCATTTACCGCTTAGTTTAATTAAAATAATGAGCTAAAAGAGTCAATCTAGTAAATATTTTAATTCTTGTACCCACTGAAGATGTACTTTGTACCGAAGTTGCACCTACTAAAGATGAGAATGACAGTAGATTCTTGAAAAAATAATTTTAATATTAATTCTTTTTGAATGTTTTTGTCTCGAGCAGATCAACTAAACTACCTTTTCGCAGATTTTATTCTCTATTATTTGCACAGTAGATCTGGTATAATCGGTATGATTGTTTGTTAGGATTTTGTATTCTTGTATTCAACATAAATGTCTTAAAGCTAGCTTTATGATTGACCTTTTTCATAAACTTAGGTTCATTTGGCTTAATATATCAAAATATAAGATTAAATTTAAATTGTCAAAAAATTTACTCTACAAATTTCAAAGAAATTCAGAAATTTTATGAAAAATTTTATTTTGAGTACCTAAAAAGTGATAATCGTAAGAAGACCCAAATTTATTTGGGTTTACACCCAAATATTTGGGGTACCCCAAATAGTGCGAAATAGCCCAAATATTTGGGTATTTGGGTATTTGTATTGACATCTCTAGTTCCAATCAAAACTTAATATTAAGGCATGACGCAAAAAGTAAAAGGTTACCCACCACTGATTCATGACAAATCTTCATGCTTTATTCATAAAGTTCATTAACTCATCAAACGCCAAAAAAGAAATTTTTGTCATTTTCTCGCAATTTTTTTCCTCCATTTTTTTCAATTCAACAACAAGGAGAAAAAAAGGGGAAAATCCGAAGAAAAAAATCATGTAGCAAAAATATACCGAGAACTGTCACATGATAATTCTGCGTACGATAAAGTTGTGAAGTATGTTTATCAACGTTTATGATGACGACAAGACTTATTGTACGTCTATATATACACCAAAAAAAAAAAAAGCATAAAAATATGAAAGCACAAAAAAAAAGTTTTTTTTTCTATAATTGAGAAAATATGATTGAGATTTTTCGTTCGTATCTCAACCAACGTAGAAAGAATTTAATTATAAAACTTTATCAACCATCCCCTACCGCAAGGAGCGATGTGAAAAAAGGAAAAAACTTCATCCCTCCAACCACCCCATAGCAACCGCCACACCACCACCGAAAAAAATTCATCGATAATGACAGAAAATCGAATATTCATTATGAATCTGGTAAAATAAACTTTTCTTTCCTCTTTCTTATTCTAAGGAGCTTCCTCTCGTACCCTCGTACGATTGTGTGTCTTTATGTGAGAATGAGAGGCTGATTTTGATGTTAATTTTCCATGTACAAGATGCGGGATGAGAAAATAAAGTTTTCTAGGATCAGTTATTTAGAGAGCAAGGATGGGGGTAATTGATGCATTTTGGGTATTATAGCAATTGAGTTAAGCAAAAGAACTTGAGGACGTCCTTAAGGAATTAAGTTGTGAACAGAGACAATATTACATTTGGTATTGAAATTGCATGCGGAAGCCAGCAATAGAGCCAGTTCCAGGTGACATCTAAGGGAGGTCATGGATCACAATTGATCTGTATGGCCAGCGAAGTACGTAAGCAATTTGTACCTTCCTGGTTCAATAGATAAATTACTTAGTTCCTCAATGGCCTCCCATAGATGTCATCTAAAATTAGCTTTATCGCTGGCTACCGCTGGTTTAATAGGTCAGGTGCATGGCTCAAATCTGATAGGATACTACTCAAGTATCGTAGGTTCGAATCCAATCACTTCCAAATTCCGAAGTTTGGATAAATGAAATTAGACTATTTAATAAACAAAATCAAGTCTAAATTGGAGCTCTTAGCAATTCTTCTCTTCGGTTCGAATCCAAAAACTTGAAGTGTAGTGAAACACAAAAGAACGAGATGTCCTAGTTGGATACTTAGATTAACTAGTAATTGGAATATTAATAGAAATTGTATACAACGCACCTGAGAGCATCACTTAAGTTGTTTGAAGAAAGATCCAGTTTCGACTAACTTAATACGACAGTATGTATGCTCTTTAAGTTTTATACCTTATTTATTTATTTTTCTGGTCGTACAAATCAATTGTGATCCATGACCAAGCGCATTATATGTGACTTTATCTACCTGGCTCAACTGGACGGTGCACCAATATCATCTTCTCTCTGTGGAGATCTAAATAGTGACACGGAGTCAAAAGAGGCTCTGGTTAATCCGGGATACCCAAACAGGCAAAGTATATGCTTTCATGGTACATAAATGGTTTAATATTTAAAAGCGGTCTCTTTGTCTGTTGGGGTCCTTAGATACAAGCAAAGAATGATATCATAGTAATCAAATAGACTCAGTTCCACATAATCACGCAAAGCTCCTCATTAAACCCCAAATGCGCTTTAAATCCGTACCGATAAAAGTTCTTAACCCACAAAAAACTTCCTCCTATTTTTCTATTCGGCTTTCTTAGAACCGAGAAGCAATGAAGGAGGAAAGAAAAAAAATATTATTATTGAGATGTCGTTTAAGGATACAGAAGTGTTCACAATAATAACAATAATAATATTAATAAAGAATAAGAGGGGAGAAAATGATGGTGAAGCAAATTTTCATGTCGGTTGAATTTCATTTAATTAATAAATTGATTTAAGAGTCTTTCAATGATCCTACGTAGTTATTCAATTAAACAATTCGCAGTCATGAAAAGTGTAACGTGCGTGACTTTTTTTTCTTTGTGTGCGAACTTTGGAAAAGTGGATTTATGTGGAAAAAGTAAGAATCCTGATGAATATCAAAGTTATATGCAAGATGAAGAATTGTTGAAAGTTTTAAATTAAAATTAGGGAGGTTAGGAGGGAAAAAGACGCAATTTTGAAATCTTAACAAAATTTCAAATTTTAACAAAATTTTAAATTTTAAACATTTTTTAAAATTGAAGAAATTTTTAATTTTAAGATAATTTTGGATTTTATTTTGTTTGAATTTCAACAAAATTTTGAATTTTAATCAAATTTTGAATTTCAATCAAATTTAGAATTTTAACAAAATTTTGAAAATTTGAAATTTTAGGAAAATTTTGAATTTTAAGAAAACTTTAAAATTTAAATTTGAATTTTACCAAAATTTTGAATTTTACAAAAATTTTGAATTTTACAAAAATTTTGAATCTGAGTAAAATTTAGAATTTTTATAAATTTTGAATCTGAGTAAAATTTAGAATTTTTAATAAAATTTTGAGTTTTTAGAAAATTTTGAATTTTAATAAATTTTAATTTGGAATTTTGAAATGTAATAAAATTCCTCAGACTAACCGCCAAATTTCCACCTTACCCACCTCAACCTTGCAAAACAAAGCTCAATATAATGTCTTTTTTTTCCCTGAGCATGCTGTATTATCATAAAAAGGCGTATGCAAAAGAATTAAACGAAATTACGTAATTATTTAAGATTAATTGTATCACATATCCGTGTCGTTCAACCTCCCCCTTTTATTTTTTAATTTTCCACATCCAAACTTTGTTCTACATTTTTTGTTCCATAATATAAAAGAGTAAGAATCATATTCAAAGCAAAAAAGCATTTGAGTACCTCTGTAGAGGAGAGAATTTAAATTTTTTTGTCATCGACATAGAAAATAGAGAAAAAGGAATTTTTGTGTGAATTAATGGACCATCATGAATTTCAAGATTGTTTGAATAAATTTTGTCATTTTGCTATTTTTTTTAAATGACTTGGAATACCTTTTAGTGATGAATGTGAATGATTCTTTACACATATGGGGGATGCTTTAGTTTGCTTAACAATTGTTTAAGTTTTTAACTTTAAGAAAATATTTTAAATTTTGAAAAATTAAGTAAATTTTGCAAAAAAAAATCATTTGTTAAATTTACAAACTTTGAAACTATTTGCGATTTAATACTTTATAATATTTAAGGATTTGAACCTTTGAAAGATAGTAAATTATTAACTTCTGACATATAATGTTTATTTCAATTTGAATTCTGAGTGCATTATGCGACATATTATATTACATCAAAAACTAATGACAAGTTTGTTAAAGATCTGTCCAAGTCTGTAATAATTATTTACATGCTTCGCTGACCGTACAGATCAATTGTGGTCCATGGATTCTCTCAGATTTCGTCTAAAGCAGTCTCTATAGCCTCCATCTGAGAATTCTCTATACCAAGTATCTATCGACAGCTTCCTCTGCTCTTTTATCAAGTGCAGAAGGCTCCATCATGGAGCTTTTAAAGCTCCGCTAAACCTCTTTTTTTAACAATTAATGGAAGCTTTATTTCCATCAAACGAATATTTCATCCATTTGGTGCTAATAAACGAGGTTTAGCTGTTCCTTCCTCAATTGTGTAACAGTTCCAATAACACCTCACAATCCATCCATCCTGCAAAAATTGACAGGAAAATAAAAAATCAATCCATTGAAGAAAAATTGTTTGTCATTCTAAATCCATTGACATTTCCTTCCGGATGCTATATACACTTCAAACTATTTCCATATTCATTCTTTGGAATTTTAAAGCTTCGAGTAAAGCTCCTGCTCAATTTTCACGCTTACTTCCTTCATCCATATTTTTCTTTTATCATCATCGTATCTCATGGAGCATAAATAAGAAGAAAAATGGATGAAAAAGAAGTAAAATTATTTACAACATTTGCTACGATTATGCGTTCGTCTATTTCACGTACAATCCCTTACTCTCATACTCATATCCACACATGTAGACAATGACGTATAATGTGAAATTGCTGAAAATTGTAATCTTGGGAACATGGAGATGAGGCAAGGCAAGAAGAATGAAAAAATAAAGCACACGATGAGAGCATACACAGCAATAGAAGTACAGTCAACCTTTCTCCAATAATGGCAAGAAGATTTATGGACTTCACACCATTCCTTTAATGCCGCTTTTTTTCATACATGCCAAAATCGGGAAATTTATGTATGTTCCTCGGTTTTTTTCTACACATTTTTATTCTTTATTCCTTTTTTTGTTATTTTTTACAGCAACTAAAAAAAAACTTTGAGACAAAAAAGTTTCTTCTTGTTGTTTTGGTTGTTATCTGCTTATTTTTTTTGTTGGAAGTGACATTTTTTGGAAAGAATTAGTTTTTTGTATTGAAAAAGGTTTTCATGGAATTTTGTCTGTCTGAGTCTTGTTGTATTTAGGCTGAATAGGGATCTTGATTGACATTCCTTGTTACTGGCTGTCGGCTGGTATTTAACATGAATTGCCATAAAAGACAATTAGGTTGTTAAATGCTCCCTAGAGCTATTTTACCTGAATTATACTAGATAAGCATCCACATATAGGGTTGGACAAGAAAGAGGAATTTGAAGGTTTGTGTTGATGATTTTAAAATAATATGTAGTTCAGTGATGGGCAACCTGTGTGACCCGGTACACAAATGTGCAACCAAAAATGTTTGGAAATGCCATGAACCGAATGCCGTTTGAGTTTTCAGTCAAGGCTATCCATAAGATGATATCTCAGAAGTAAGGCAATAAACCACTTTTAAGTATGCCTTATGTTCAATATTACTACAAGGTTTGAAACTAAAGGCATCTAATACCATCAAGAGCTGAGGTGTATCAATGGGGAAGATCAAGGTTTGGGGACAATCTTCCTCTTTGGACCAAATTGCTGAAGTTGTTCGGGACAATAATTCCTAAAAACATTCCCGAAATTCTGCAATTTATTGACAATTACTTAACACTGGACACTGACTTGACACTTGACTCTGACTTGACATTTGATTCTGACATGACACTTGGCACTGGCTTCAAACTTGACTCTGACTTGATACTTGACACTGACTTAACAATTGACACTGACTTGACTCTTGACACTTGACTTGACTGTTGTCACTTGACTCTGACTTGACGCTTGACACTGACTTGATACTTGACATTGACTTAACAATTGACACTTACTTGACTCTTGTCACTTGACTTTGACTTGACTCTTGTCACTTGACTTTGACTTGACTCTTGACGCTGATTTGACACTGGACACCTATTTGACACTGGATACTGACTTGACACTTGACACAGACTTGACACTTGACAATGATCAACCATCCTTTGAGAGTAGTATCAAATCTATTCCTGAGTGGACAAAAAACCGATAGAACTATTCAATAACTAGACATTAACTTGCCTTTTACTATTTATAACGTATTTTTGACTGCCCAGGATACAGACTCATATCCATAAAAAGTAGTAAGAAACCCTAAATTGAATGAATCACAACACCTAATAAAATGCGCTTCCAACTCCTCAATAACCCTCTCAAGCCATCCAATCGTTGTTTCGTTTTGTTACAAAATATTTTTTTTTTTATCTTTTACAGTTTTTCATGCTTTGTGGTTGATGCTATCTCAACAACTCAACAATTTTGTTATAAGTGGAAAATACACTAATTCGCTTACATCTCGCTCTGAATTTGTTGTTATCATTTGCTTAAAGGATGAATATCCTTCTCTCCTTTACTCTTCTACAAAGGAAAAATCTTATTTGCGAAGAAAATTTATGGAAAATTTTATTGCATTGTAAATTTTTAAATAAATAAAAAGAAAGTTTTTATGTTGGAATGAAATATGTCTGAAAGTTTTTAAGAAATTGAAAAATAAAATTTCGATAAAGTTTTTGAATTTGACAAAGTTTGAAAATTAGACAATCTTTAAAATCTTTTAAGTTTATTTCCATAACTAATTATATTTATTCATTTTTAAAAATGGAAGCAAAAAAAAACAAACTATAAAAGAATAATAAACATTTTTATAGGTTTTAAACTGAGATTTGAACTCAAAAATCTAATTTACTGCAATTTCAAGTCACAATTCTAAATATTAATACTTGATTCATGACAACGTTTTATACATTTTATACATTTTATCATTTTTGGCAAATTACATTATAGAATAGAATGTAATTCTTAGCTTTATCATTTATTTCAACTTTTTTAGTAATGCATTCTTGGAAGATACGCTGCATAGAAAGGAAAGGTAAAAAGTGTACAAATAAGGGCCGGTTTCTTGGTCTAAAAGAGATAACCTACTTTATCTTAGCCTTGGTGTACCTAGGACAGGTTGGGGTAGGGTTACCTATGGGAGCTAGAATAATGTGGTGTAGGATAACCTGGGATAGCTAGGATATGATGAAATACCCTAAGATAGCTATGGTAAGATAAACTCAGCGTCCAAGTAACCCCCAGGAAGGATAGAGCAGATGGGATACGTTAGGTTAGCAACAATCGTAAGTCTGGTGTGAGGACATGTTAGACTATTTCAAGGTCGTGTGCTCTCCATGATTATTCATTCCCTCTAAGTAACACAACATTCTGATTTCAATACTTGAAAACAGAGCTCAAAGTCCACTTGAATTTTGTTTAAAGTCAAGTCGACTCTAGTCAATTTTCTATACAAAATCCGTGTCGACTTCAAACTCTGTTTGAAAAGAATGAACAAATGAAGAAGGCTTCACCAGGGAGATTTAAAGGCTCCGCTTAACATTTTTTATTAATATCAAATGGAGGATGAAAGCTTCCAGTTTTCTTAACTCTAATTAGCTAAATATCATAGATTACATTGAAGATTATCATAAAGCATCAAGCAACACAATCCATAATCCATAATCACGTCAACATCTAAAAAATCATCTAAAATCCAATTTTCACTCATCTATTAACTTCGCATTTTATAAATAATTTAAAATCCATTACACGAGTGATTTTCGTCTATAAAATATGACATTGCGTAACTTCATGTACCATCCTTAAGTGCTAAATTACAACAATTTAAGCTTCTTTTCACATACTTCGTGTGCTCAAGAAGAAAAAAAAAAGAATATTTTATCAGCTTAATGTACATGAAATAACATTTGTGGATGTCATAATTTTTATACAAAAAAATATTAGTTTACATAAATTAAGCGAAGATCGATAAGAAGGAAATGAAAAATTTGCATGCAAGTCACGTTCCCCTTTTTTTTTCGTTCTTTCTTTGCTCTCCTTATTGGCATCGAAGAAATATTTTTTGACATAAAGCATATTGACAAGTCGAAAATGCTTCGACTACTAATGAAGCCTTGCATTAGATAGATAAAAAAAGGCGAAATTTTTTTTTTTCGTCTATTTTACGTCTTATCAAGGCAAGAATCAATCAGTCATTGTGGCGTCATCGTTGTTTTTAAGTTGAATCTGAAGAAAAAATTTCACAAACACAAAAATATGATTTCTGATAAGGATAGAAATAGACATGAAAATAGATTAGCAGATACGGAATAACAGATTTCTTGTTTTAAGGATGGTGATGTATTGATTTGGATGATGTTGATGCAAGAGGAGCTGAAGACAAATTGGGTTGTAGACATGATTGAGAATAAAGTTAAAATTTAATTAAATATATTCTTTGAAACAATTTTGTAGCTTACTTTGATAAAATGTCAACAAAAGGGGAGTAAAACTACTACTGCTTGATTTAGTTGATTAAATTTGAATCTCACTTGTCCGTTAAAGTCAAAATTATTGATAATTGCAGAAATTAAGTAAATTTTGACTAAAAAGTACAAATATAGCTTTTTAAAAGAGAAAAAGTGATTTATAAAGCTGCAATATTTCAAAAAATGATTTAAAACATAATTTTTTTTGCAAAACTTAATAAAATAAATCCTAAAATAAAACATTTATTTCCAAAAATTCCCACACATAAAAAATCCAATTAAATTCATATTCATAAACTCAAAACTCAATAGAAATCTACACAGCGAAATGTTAAAGTTAATTAATTATTGGCACCGATGATACAGATACCAATAAATTAAACAAAAAAAATATAAAAATAATATTTAATTAAATTTACTTTTGTGAGTGTGCGGACAAGTGATAATGATATTTAATTATCATAATTAAAAGTTTTTTGATTGAAAATTATGGCTTCTATCGGGTTTTAATTTTTTTGTAAATGACACAGTCGTTCCAGTTGACAAAATTTTAATTCGTAACTGATAGCATTGATACAAAAAAGTAAATTAAGCTTTTGATTTTTTACATGAAACAATCCTCATTGCAGGTAGAAAATGGAAAAAAAAGTAAATTAATTATTAATTCACCTGTTTTAAGCATGAATGGACATGGATGTACATGGTAATTTTTAAATAATACGTTAATCTTAATTAATAGCATGTAAATACTTGCTCGTTATCTGATTGTAGATGTCATGTTAAATACTTGAAGAATTGTGCATTGTAATTGAGATGTTAAGCACCTTGCTGATGCATTGCTTCTGTAGAGTGCAGTTTCGATAGGAACAACGTATGTTCAACCTCTGATATTTCATAGCAGAGTTGGCTATTTACACTCAACTTGGGCATAATCGACAACCAACTCGGGTAATTTCAGTAGTCAACTCGGGTACATTCGAAAGTCAACTAGAGTATATTCAACAGCCATCTCGGGTACCTTCGGCAATCCGTGGCAAGTCCCATTGACCAACAGTTCTTGGCAGGTGTCACTGGCAAGCGGCCACCCATGGAAGTTGACATCGGCCACCGATAGAAGAAGACACTGGCCACTGATGAAAGGTGACACTGGAAATCGACGGAAGGTGTACCATTCTACGGTATGCTTTTGTCGATTGCCGCTCTCAAATTGCCAATTTCTAGTCGAATTCGAGTGCTTTTTCGCTGTTTTCAGTCAAACCAACTCGGTATTTGTGTTCGCGACTCACAAATTGTGGTTAAACACATAGAATTGATATTCTCCGCGTCATGCAACTGTGCAGAGTTAGAAATGTCAATCTCAACATTACGTAACTACTACTTAATGCATCTATTAAATCAAATTATCTCAGAATAAGCTATAAAATCACAGATTCGTAACAAAAAGAACTTTACTTTAACAACGATCAACTTTCAAATTGAGAGTAAAAAGTTTACAGCAAAATATAATTATTCAGCACACCTTCTATCAGATTTTTTTTTGAACGAGTTTTGCGCTCACAAGTTAGTTCCATTATGAACATTTTTTCTCATTATGCGAAACAGCAGTCAACGATAATAGTTTTGTAGCGGTAGCAATTTCGTTGTAATGATGAGAATGATGGGGAGAAACTATAAAACCTGTATGCATTTTTATGTAAAAAGAGGAATGAGTCGACAGAGAGAGAAAAAAATTGAAAACATTTCAACAAACTTTATTTTTCCTCTCCTTTTTTTATATGCAATATAATTTTTTAAAAGCTTTTTAATGCTCCAACGTGAAAGAATCAATTGAATTATTTGACTTTTTCTTCCATTCTTTTAATTTTTTTTTTCTCTTCACTTTTTTTGTTATGAAGAGCTGAAAATAGCAATGGAGATCAAGGGAGGAATATTTGGTAATTAAGAGAGTGAAAATTGAGATTTTTTGAGAGATTTTAGTGATTTTTTGAGAGAATTGAGAGAATTTGAGAGAGAATTGAGAGAATTTGTGAGAAAATTTAGAGATTTTGTGAGAAAATTAAGAATTTTTGAGAGAGAATTAAGAGATATTTAAGAAAAATGACAACTTTTGAGAGAGAATTGAGAGAATTTGCGAGAAAATTGACAACTTTTGAGAGAGAAATGAGAATTTTATGAGAAAATTGACAAATTTTAAGAGAGAAATGAGAGATTTTGTGAGAAAATTGACAACTTTTGAGAGAGAAATTGAGAGATTTTGTGAGAAAATGACAACTTTTGAGAGAGAATTGAGAGATTTTTTGAGAAGATTGACAACTTTTGTGAGAAAATTGAGGAATTTGTGAGAAAATTGACAACTTTTGAGAGAGAAACGAGCTATTTTGTGAGAAAATCAGAATTCTGAGAGCTTTTGAGAGCAAATTGTGAGAAAATGTAATAAGAAATCTCAAAAAAATCTCCATAAATCCACCAAGTAACCACCTCTTCCTCAAAAGCATCTAAAAACAAGACAAGCAAAAAGAAAAAAAAAGAATTAAATTGAAAAACGAGTGAGACAAAAATAGAAGAAAGCGAACAAGAAATTTTTGTGCTGAGAAAGGAACCTATCCTATCAATTTATTCAACATCGAAAAGCACTCACATATTTTCCTTCTTTCTTTCTCATTGCCTTGCTTTTAAGAAGATAGCGAATTTCATTGTATGCGTTTTATATAATTTTCGTCTATCTATACACAAGGATACACTCTTCTGAGGATAATTGATACGTTAGAAATTGAGTTTTCCATCCAATTCTTTCATCTTTCCTTCCGTTTCTTCCTCTTTCCCTCTTTCTTTCATCGTCTATCGTCTCTGTGATGTATTGGCAAACGCGACTCTTAAACAATAAAGTATATTTAATCAAATTTTCGTCGCTTCATCACAATTGTACTCTCAATAAGTGAATAAAATGCTTTCGTATGTGATGGATGAATGCCTATTTATCTTCACATAGAAAATTATTCTGTGCTATTTTTATTATTACTAAGTGAACATTTGCTTTGACTGATTGAAGGAGATTCTTTGAATTTGAAAGGAAATTTTGATTTTGATTATTCCATTTTCCATTTGTTTAATTAAAGTAGAGTGGGTGTTTGAGTATGATGTTGAAGCAATAAGCTATATTGATAGTTAAGTGAGCAAAATTATTGACTTTATATTGATTAGATCCTATTTGTCTATTATAAATTATACCGATTTGATTAGGTCATAGATTTAGGAATTTTTTATGATCCAGACTATATCGACAACTACTTCTTTAATTATCTGCCTACTTCTCTACTTTTAAACGCCAACTAATTTTCGTTCTGTCAATTCTCCGTTTGATTCTTTTGTTCCAATGCCTATTTCATGCTTTCTTAAAATGAGGCCTCTCCTTAGTCAGCTCAACGTGCGGACTGAGAATTTGTACAAACTAAATGACAGGGATACCAACGTAGTCAGATGGAATGCATTTTGTTGTAACTTAAATTCCTCACAGGAACATGAATAGAGTAAATAAGTAATACTTGGTAACTATTGGGCATGTTGCCTAGTACAAACTATATGGTTCAGCTTAAAACTTAAGAATTCGAAAATTTTCTAAAATGCAGAAAATTGAGGTCTACGGTTCTTTGTCGAACCTTACTTCCTCTAGCAATCTCAATCATCTATATCTATATCAATATCGACATCATCTTATTGCCCTGTCATTTCCCCAAGATCCCCTAGATACCCTTCTGCACCAGGTCAATATCCTTTTTCCCCAAATGTTATCAAAACACACAGATTTAAAGAAACAATTCCAATTAATTGATAAAATGTAGTATATCCTCTCAAAATTCCTCCTTAAATCCTCTACTCATCTCCTTTAATATTTAATCACTTCTACATTCTATTCCTCTCATCCGTAAGTACAATAAAACCACTAAAATTATACAAGAGAATCTCCAAAATGTAGACGAATATAAATAAATTAAATGTATCAATTTAATCTCACTAACAGAAGCAGCTAATCATGATTTAAAGTGGTCTTGTTGTTCTCTTCAATATAAAATTTATTGCCTTTCATCATTAAGTATTGATGTATTATCCTCACTCTCTTCCTCTTTTTCATCATCATCTTCCACCCAGTCGTCAGTTTCACAATTTTCACAATGAAAGCCCTTAAAATCCTTTGAGATGCGATTACTGTTGAATATTTTTATTTTGTTCATTGATCCTCTTAAGGTTAGCTTGGATAGTCAAAGCTGATAGTAGAAACAATATTAGAGAACTTTTCGTTACTATCGAGACCTCTTACAAAGCGTAATGCATAAGCTTGTTTGTAAAATCAGGAGTAAGGAAGACTGTATAATCTTGATTATTGGTTGATTTTATGGAAATTCTATGAATTTTTTGATTTTTGAGGATTTTGTAATAAATATTATTGTTTGGTATTGTGAACCATGCTTAGGATCGAACCCGGGTCGTTAGAGTTGGTTGACCGACGCTATAACCTCTACGCCACTGTTGCTCTCTTGCTGCCTACTTACGAACAGAGAATTTATATAAACTAGGTGACAGAGTCAGCATTAGAGTCAAATACAAATCAGTTTGTCGTAACTTAAGTTCCGAAAAGTTTCCCTGGTTCCAGTTAGCATGACTGTAAGAATCACAAAGATCGAGTTCAGTTCTAGTTGCCCCGGTTAGATCTGCGACACTTTCCACGGAATATCTAGTAGAATTTGGGATAATTGATCAATTCCGCCCGGGCGCGTCTCCTTAATCAATTTATTATTAATTCAAAACATGACTCATTATTTTAAATTAAATTACTCGACTTAACTTCAGCTTTTCCTAATAAACTCAATAATTAATAGCTTACACGCTTGTATGGAAGTTAATAGTTTCTTAGAAAAGCCTTTTGAACTTTGTACATACACTAATTAGTAAACTTTCAAGAATTCCAAATTTGCAGAGGAAAATGTCAAATCGGAAATGATAAATTGAGACCTTTTGACTGCTCGTGTTTTGATTTTGCTGAGAATTTTACTAAATTAACTGCAATTAATAGAATATATTGGGGAAATAGCATTACTTGGAAGGACATTCGATCATAATGTTGTAATATTTCTAAGAAAAGCTATCAACATCTTCTGCACATATTTAGTTGTTGGTTGATATTATTTACATAGATACAATAACAGGATATGTGGGTACATGGATTAAAGGTAAGCATCATGTAGAGCTTTGTCTCTGAGTAGAATAGCTTATTTTTGGACTTGCACTGTGTAATCCTGAGTTAAAATGAAGGGGCTGCTCACTTATTACGTTCAGAAAAGGGAGGAGTTGGGGAGGCAACAAGTCAGTCGAAAACTCGAAAATTCTTGAAAAAAGGACAGGTTATAGTGAGACCAGAACCATTCTTTTGATGACATAGCTGCCTGTAGTCTACAAAAGGAGGCTGTAGAGCCGCATTTAGACTGAATATGTCTCGAAAAATGACAACAGAAAAATTGCTTCTGCCGAGTCTCGAACCCATGACCACTTAAGTCGGTATTGCAGTAATTATGTACCGAATTACTAAACCATATCGCCACCAAGCCACTTCGACTCAGTAATTGTCAATCAACATTTTGAATTAATGAACAAATCCTGTCACAAACTCGACTAAATTCATTTCTGTCCATTTCATCCACAAAACGATCAACTTTCTAAACATTTACCATTAATTAAGCATCTAAATGAAATTCATTTAGAAGTCTCTAATAATAATCAACAATTTAAAACAGTTCAATTATGCATCAAATGTTGAAAATTTCAAATATTTCATTTAGTATCACAGACATAGTTCAAATCATTAATTATTGAAAAAGTTAGATGTTAAAAAATTAAAATTTATTTGCATCTCGCTGTGTTTATTTCAATATTTAAAACTAAAAACTAAAAACTTTTTTGGATACAAACAAAATCTCCAGAGCAACATGTCACTGTTTTGTTGAATGAATATTTCAGCATGTGACATTGTAAAATTGTTTGTTGATGATGGCAGTTTTGGTGGTGGATGGAATATTTGGGGGTATTTAGGGTTGAAGGGGCTCGGTGACTCAGAATGGTTTAGTACTTTGGTACCTTCCTTGATAGGCAAAAAGCGTGCTTCCAAAAGAACAGTGAACTGAGAGCAATTTTCACGAGCATCTCAAGAGCATGCTCTTAGCCTATTAGGGTTAATTATTTCCCCATGCGTGCCGGCCATTCAATCATGGGTTCGGCATTCAGCTTTTGTATCTGAAAATATATTAGTTTCTAATTAGTATTAATATTCGAATATGCATTCCCGAAATTCCGTTCCTGGAAAATTGTTTTAACTCGGGACGAGACTTTTCTTGGATTTCCCAGTCTTGACTACGAAAAAACCACAAAAGCGGCTTACACCCTTTCTTTGTAGGCTTCAGACAATATTGTCATCAAAAGAGTGATCCTGGTACCACCAAAATCAGTATGTAGGTCTCTTGAATGCAGGTTTCTAACAGATAAAGAGCTTGCCTACATGGTACTGTAATTTCAAAATAGCAGGAATGTGTCACGACAGGAGATGTGACATGGCAGGAATGTGATACAGCAGAAGTGTGACACAGCATGAATGAGATAAGACAGGGTTGTGACACGGCAAGAGTGTGACATGACAGATATGTGACACGGCAGGAATGTGACACAGCAGGAGTGTGACACGACAGTGGTTTGATAAGACAGAGTTGTGACACGGCAAGAGTGTGACAAGTCAGGTTTGTGACACGACAGGGAGATAGCCAAGTGGAAGAGAAGGTGAGACTTTTTGGGAACTCGACCTAAATTCCTAAATTCCTAAATTAAATGAGAAATTCGCTTTTTATCCTCATTATCCATAATTTCCAACTTTCCACTCAACATCAACACCCACCCAACCTCACCCTCATCCATCCAAATTTTTGCTAAAATTAATTTAACTCCAAAAATAATGAGAATCCTGATTAAATTGTTCCGATTTCAATGTTACAAACATTCTCTTTTTATTTTTAATCCTCATTACTAAAAAACGAGAGAAACTTTCTCGTCAGATTAAAAACTGTTATACACAAAAATCCATTTGAGACTTTTTTTGTAAATAACAAAAAAAAAAAATGCTTGCAAAACTGACAGTCATGGCGTTGCTGTGAATCAAATGAATGTTTTAATGGTATGCAAGTTAAATTAATAGTTGTGTTTACATTAATGAGATTGTATATGTTTCTAATTGAAGCAATAAAATTGTATGCTATATAGCTTATTTCAACGGATGGAAATGCTTGATAGGAACAAAATTCTAATTAAAAGTTTTCCTGTCATTAAAAATTAATGCAAGCTGGATTTTTTTGGATCAATTTAATGAAAATGGGTTTGGATTAATTAAATTTGATGTTGTTGAGTTGTGTGAATAAATTTTTACTGAAATTGAGCTGATTGAAGCTTTTGCTATACAAATAAGGGATCTACAGGGGTGTATTTAGACTCTTAAGTCACCTCTCATCGTACAGAAGTGGAGCTGGACCCTTAGCTAACCTCCTAGACCCTTAGCTAACCTTCTGGATCCTTAGCCCACCTTCTGGGCCCTTAGCTCATCTCCTGGACTTTTAATCCATCCCTCTCCTAAAGGAGTATAACTGGAGTCTTGACCCACCTCTCTCATTGTATAGAGGAGTAGCTAGACTCTTAACCCACTTCCCTCGTCCTACAGGTGTGGGTGAACTCTAAATCAACCTTCCTATCTGTATAGGGAAGTAGATGGAATCTTAATCCCCCTTCTTCTCCGATTATTGGAGGAGTTAGTCTCTTAACCTACCAACTCCCCGTACAGAAGTATAACTGATCTTTTAACTCACCTTCCTCCACGTATAAGGGTGTAGGTGGACTCTTAATTCACTTTTTCTCCGGACAGGAGGTTAGATGGACTCTTACCCCACCACCTTCTCATATGCGGTAGTAGCTGGACTCTTTATCCACCTTCCTTTCCGTATAGGGTAGTAATTGGACTTTTAACCCACCTTCTTACTCGTATAGGGAAGAATTTGGACTCTTAAGTCACACCTTTCCCTTTCAAGAAGCCAAACTCTTAGGAGGGAAGCTTTTAGGGGCCAAACTCTCCATCTCACTTTTGGAAACAATTCTTCAATTTGCGATAGAAAAGGCATAATTCAATATTTCAAAGACGAGGTCTTTAACGCAGATTTTGACCTATTTACACAGTATTGCACTTAGAATCGGGGGTTGACATGCAGTAGGCAATGATAGAGCTAGCTTTAGGCGACATAGATGAGAGACCATGGATCACATTTGATCTGTACGGCCAGTAAAGTGAGTAAGGTTGAGTAGCAAATTTTCAGGCCGAAGTATGCAGTTTGACGAATTCTGTTGTTCGGGTTCAAACTCCTTCAACTCATCACCAAGCCAACCTCCACTCAACAGCTCCTCACAACAAACTCTGCAATCACCTTCACAAAAAAAAAGGAAAAAAATTCCCAGTATAATTTCCATAAAGCTATCCAACTTCCAACCTGTTAATAACTTAGTAATTATAATTACAACCAATTTCATAATGAAGCTCTGCAATATGTTAGTCATAATAAGCTGTCATTTGCAAAAAGGAAAAAGTGGAAAAAGAGATGAGAAAAAAGTACTTATTTTCCACAGAGTGAAAATTCATTCCAATTTCCTCTTTTTTTGCTAATTGTAATCATATTTGTTCTGTATAATAAGTTCATTTCATGCAAATTACAGTAAGCAAACATTTTTTGCGTCTTCCTTTCTATCGTCTTGCTTATAAACATCAGCACTTTAACATAAATTTGCCAGAATAATTGTGCAATTTGGTAGAGAGTCATGGCATGATTTAATGATTGGAGGAATGATGAGATGTGGGCAGTTTGGGAAGTGAATGGAAGGAGGAAGGCGTGGGACTTAAGTGGATGAAAGCTTTGGTATCAAGGATTAATGCTTAGTTACAGTAGTGATGTTCAATTTAGGCTAATTATTTTGTAATTTGGAAGTATTGAATATCAATCAGGTTAAGATAATGTCTGATTTATTCAACAGTTTACCCCGGGGCGGGCAACTCAGGCGACATAGCTTGTTGCTTGTCACCTGAGTTGTTCACCCTCGGTTTACTTATAGACACTATCCAAGCGGTACAATGGGGTAAAAATCGCAATATTCGACGTAAAATTGGGTCAAAATCCAGATCGACACTGTGCCTTCAGTCGACACGGTGCCATCAGTCGACACGGTGCCATCAGTCGACACGGTGCCATCAGTCGACACGGTGCCATCAGTCGACACTGTGCCATCAGTCGACACTGTGCCATCAGTCGACACTGTGCCATCAGTCGACACGGTGCCATCAGACGACACGGTGCCTTCAGGACAACTGCACATCTTATCAGTGAAACGACAATGGTAGCTTTGCCCTAGCCAACACCTTGTGCTGCTCAGCTTGATCTATCCTACCCAAAATTCGTCATCTTCATCCTCCCCACACATCCATTCAATCCAAACTTGTTTTTCTCCTTCCTTCCTTAACCGAATATTCGTTATGGCCATGAGGAGCAATGAGAGAACAACAAGGAAGGTATAAGGAGATTAGGAATCACATAACATGAAAATATATTCAAACAGTATTCAAATTAAAGCATTTTGATGTTAAAATTATGAAAATAGCACACGCATTTATGTCCTTTGCGGACTCTTGAAGGATATTACCATTTTTTCTATGCTGTTGTCTGTTCATATTCTTAACGGAATAAGCAGAGAATTGTGAGAATGTGTGGATGAGGCAGGGGTGGATTCAGAGGAAGGAGCGGTTTTGGGGAAGAGAGGGGTTTGAGGGGAAGAGGAGGATTTATGGTGGTTTAGCAGAAGAAAGGTGTCCTTGGGAAAAGGGAGGCATCGGGAGAAGAGGATGGCATCAAGGGATGAGGGTGGCATCGGGGAAAGATGGGGGAAAAAGTGGGTCTTGGGGAGATTATGGGAATTTAGGGAGAATTTAGGGTTTGGACTAAATAGGTGAATTTGGGGAGAATAGAAGTATTTGAGGAAACGAAGGGACCTTGTAGACAAATCCTCAAAAATCCCTAACTACAACCCTTGACACAAAAGTCAGCGAACATGAGCTGAAACAAGAAAATGATGATCGACGTCATAATTTTATTGCTGCTGATTTTTGGCGTATATATATTTATGTAAGACTGTTTTATGAATCACGTACGAAAATACATATACAGAAGATATCTCCGCAGTGTTGATGATACTAAAAAGTCATTGCGAGAAGAATGCGTGCGATAATTGAATGAAATGAAATTGAGGGTATCGTAAAAGATGGAAACTTTATTATCGACTTTTGTTTTTCTTCCAATTTGAGCTAAACAATCATGTTTGGAGTTTCAATATACATTCCATCAATAATATTGATGTGTTTTCTTATTAAGACACGTGGAATGTTTTATGACATTTAGGGATGGGGAAGCATTTTATTGGTTTGATGATTTAAAATTTGGAGATTATTGAAAGATTATCAGTTGGAGGGAAAGGGATAAGTTGAAGTCTGGATCTGAAGCTGTACAAATGGCACGTTCATAACGTCTAGTGTTTTCTCTCGTGCTCAGACGTCTCATGGCTTGCTGTCTTGCTGGCTTGTTGGTTTTGCAGATTCAGCCAGCAGAATCGTGTTTATTTGCTGATGATCGAGCACTGTTCTGTGATAGAAAAAAAAAACCTTAGCTGTTCAGACCTTAAGATTCATAGCTGCGCGTTTATATGGGTTTCATGGCTATTGATAGTTTAACGATGGAGGATTCGCCAGATCTCTCGCTCAAACCTCCTCTGTTTTGTGATATAAACTCGAAAGTTTAGAATGAATAAGCATCCAACCCTAACTGGCATAGTGCATCATCTCGAGAGTTGTATTCGCTGGCGTACAGTTCAATTGTGACCCATGGCATTCCTTAGTTCCTTAGTTAGCGCCTAATGCTGGCTCTATCGCTTGCAACAGCTTGCCAAATGCCGATATCAAGTACATTACCATCTCTATCAACACCATCTTTCCTTCAGTTCTTGGGAAGCCCTCGTGATTGCTCCTTGTGATTGCTTGTCTCTTTACAGCTTGCTCTTCTTAAATATACTAGTTGAGCAATTTTTACGAGCTCTACTATCAGCTTATTATGCTCTTGTTCACCTCAAGGACACAACTGCATATAGCTATGTGACCTATGCATAGGAACTAAATACTAAATCTGACTATCTCAAGAATCCACTATAATTCTCGAAACCCTTCAACACATGAGTAACCTCATTAAACTCCATTCTCACCTTTTTATCACCTTACAATTGAATCAATAAACTCCAAAGCATTTATCATGAAATCATATCAATTTACTCATACTCCCATTCATGCATAAAACACAACTCTCATGATTTTATCATCATCATCATCATCACAATAATCATTAACGTCGTTATTATTATACTATATATCTGTGACACATTGAAACACATTCTATTCGATAATTGATAATTGCCTTCGTTTTGGGAAATCAACAAGAAGTAAGCATATACAACAACAAAAAAATGACATCGACTCCTTTAATATTATCGAGTAATTCAATATTTTTTCATCTCCTTTATATCCTTTACCGTTTTATACGACATAATTGGAATCGTATATCTCAGAGGTGCGTTGTATATACGCTCATGTACTTCTTCTAGATCACACAAAAGAAACGAAATATTTGAAAATGAAGACGTGAGGTAAGATGAAATTGACACATTCAGGAGTATGAAATCACTCAAGTATAAAGTAATATATTGCGTCATTTTTAGCGCATTTTTGGGGAAACTGGTGCTTAATAATGCAGTTTATTTGGCTGGGTGGATAACTGGATGACTAACTGGGGAACTGGCTAGATGACTGGGTTGCTGGCTAGCTGGCAGGATGGCTGGCAAGGTGGCTGACTAGCTGGGTGACTGGTTGGCTAAGTTGTTGGCAGGCTGCCTGACTAGGTGGCTGGCTAGCTGGCTGCGTGGTTAACTAGCCGGGCGGCTGGTTGGCCAGCTCACTGAGAAGCTATGTAAGTGGATAGCTGACTGGCTGACTGAGTAACTCACTAGCTGACTGGATGGCTTGCTTGCGATTACTGGCTTGCTGGCTTGCTGGCTTGCTGGCTTGCTGGCTTGCTGGCTTGCTGGCTTGCTGGCTTGCTGGCTTGCTGGCTTGCTGGCTTGCTGGCTTGCTGGCTTGCTGGCTTGCTGGCTTGCTGGCTTGCTGGCTTACTGGCTTGCTGGCTTGCTTCTTTTCTCAATTACTGATGACTGAAACAAAAATGCGCTTCAGTCACCCGATAAGGTCGAGGACTTTTTTACCATCCTTTAAATTAACTTCCACGCATACTGCATGGTTTGATGGAATATTTTTTTTATGTTTGTCATATTTGAAGTAATGAAGTCGTTTTTGATGTCAAAAATGTGATGACTTTTTGCACGATATATGATGTCTCTATGGGGAAAAATTAAGGTTAGAGGTTGGAGGTTCTTAATAAAAAAAAAATAATATGAAAATAAAATTCTTGGAAAAAAGTTATTGCTTAAAAATGTTTTGAAGTAAATTGAATGAATTTTTTTTTTATTTTGTAGCTTATTACTTGTTGAATTTAATATAATTTTGTATCAAATTACTACTTGATTTATTAAATTCAAATTGATATTTGATTAGTTAAAGCCTATACAGATTATTTTTGGGCTTTAAAGTATCGAATGAATTATTATTTTTGTTGCTATAGCGGATGTTAATTTGAGACACGTGATACAGGCATTTATGAAGTTTGAATTCTATCCAGGCAACAACCAGTCCGTCTCGAATTTGAAGTATTCGACAGTCTGGCAACAACTGGATATTGATATTGGAGTAGTAGGCTAGAAGACTTTGAGAGTCCTGACTCCAAAAATCCACAAATGCGCCTCCATTTTAGTCCGGACTTCAGTGGAGTCTATACTTCGTGGATTTTGGACTCCAAAAAAGTCGAGTCCGTACTTCAATGGAAACACCTCTAATTGAGAGTCCTGTGATCTCTGTAAGAGACAACTGAAATCTTTAGCAATTTATAAACCGACTAATCGATTAGACATCCAGTTCCAGATTGGCGTGAATCTGAGTTGATGCTACTTTCGATTTAAATCAAGCTCTTTTCCACAGTCACGCAAACCTTCGGGATATCTTGAAGTTGTCCCAGATATTGTAAGGAAGGAGGTCAACTAGACACCTCAATTAAAATTCGAACCAACATCGAATAATGAGCTTCTAAATCCTTTGAGCGTTGCATAATAAGTGAACGGCCCATAAAATTATAAAGACATAGAGTTTAGATCCTATCTTAACTTCTATCTAACCTCAATGATGTCTTAGAAGATCAAATGCATGAATTGGATTCAAAAGATTGCCTAATTTAAGAATTGCCTAATGCTAGACGTATTTATTGAAAGGTTTAAGGCATGAATTAGCAAGTCAAAGCTTTAATTAGTGATGCAATTTTGTTAATTTCCTATTTAAGCAATTGAAAATGTGAAACTCTTACTGGGGACGTTCTGTTATTACGTGACGTAATCATTTGCTATCTCAATCAGCACTTTACCCTCTCCTCACTAAACTAAATGCTTTTAACAGCCTTAAAGCTCAATAATCCAAAAATATCGATTTTCAATCCTTCAAATTAAATTTAAACTTCTTCTTAATCTTTCTCAAAAATCTCAAAATTCTCCTTTAAACTTTATGAAATTTGATAGTTCAACAAGGTTCTGCCTCATCATTTACCAATTTCCTTTACATAATATTGAAGATATATACACATCCTGTAGACAATCAATTATGATTTCGCATAACAAGCATGAAAAGGGATTTTTCAACAAATAAAATACTCACAAAAATACCTTAATCAGGTATATGATGACTTTCAGCAATTGAATTTAATAATAGATATATCTTATCCTTATAAACAATTGATTCTCATGGACCATGAATTTTGTTATTATTGTTGCTACGTGTATGGATACGGAATGGTCGGGCAGGGGAGATTACCGACAGGATGTTATCCTTATGAAATTCTCCTCTCATTTAAATCAAGCCTGAAGGCATCTCGACATCGACGTCATCTCAAATTATCTTAGATTTTTTTTTTTGTTGCTGTTGCTGTATGCTGTAAAAAAAGATTAATATCCGATTTCATTATAATCTAATATGATGGACATCAGTGTTACATGGATGAATATTGCCAATTTTGGTGCCTGTGGGTGGAAACTGAAAAATAATTGTTTTTTCATTTTATTTTTTCAAATTTAAACATTTTTTTACAATTTTTTTGTGTCTTTTTTTACATTCTTTTCACTTGTCAATCAACCGAAATTGTCATAAATGTTGAAATGAATGTTTTATAGCATTCGATGGCTCATTACAGTTAATCGATTATTAATTGCACTGAAATTACTGGAAAAGCAGAGTTGGGCTCAGATCATTACAGGCAAAGAGTCCGCTTTTAGATACTGCTATGGTGCTTCTGTAATAACAAGCGCATTTTTGTCCCAGCGATCAGTAATTGATTAATTAGTCACTTTCAGACCACAAAACCAAGATCCAGTAGGATTCAGGTCTTCTTCTAGTCCACGAAACGAGATCCAGTAAGATCCAGGTCACTTCTAGACCTAAAACACAAGATCCATTTATAACTTCCACAAATTTAAGAACTTCATCATTTAACGGATTTTCATAATTCAAACCTCATAACGGTCAAAAAAGATTCAAACATTGTTCAGTAAACACTGTTAAAACATCGAAAAACATTGAAGAACACTGTAAAACAATGAAAAAACGTGTTGTTGTTTTTGTTGTTGTTGTTATGAAAATGAAAAACTGTTAATTATAGTATTTATGCGTTGATTTGAAACTTTTAAATGCCCGGGGCGCCAATAACTTTATGGAACTGATCTTTTAAAACCATTCCGAGCTCTCTACGAAAAAGTTTTTAATGGCAGCCGACCGAACGACCGACCGAACAAAGTGTCTTATTAAGCTACCTTTTTGAAAAAAATTTCAAAAATGCGCTAAAAACAAACGGTAAATTAGCAGAATATGTCCGATAAAACGGTAGAAATTGTCTGAAAAAACGGGAAAATTCTGCAAAATAATCAGCAATACAATGTAAACAGCATGAGAAGGAAACAGCAACAGCTCAGACATCACCTTTGCAACTTACCTGCATACCAGCAAATTAATCACCAACTCTGCATTCGAGCATCATCGCAACACAATCGCTTTGATTTTAAATTTATTGCATTTTGATTGAAATTATTAAGTGACTTTATATTCATATATTTATCATATAATTTATTTAAAATAACACAATAATCCCCTGCTTTTCATCATTAATGTTAATCATTTACAATGATTCTGTTTATTCCTTTTTTGATCATTTATCAATGCACTTTTATCAGTTGAGAATTAACTTCGAATAGTACACAAATTGATTATTTACACCAACATCACTTGACGTATAGATCAATTGTGATCCATGAGCAACATCAGATGGCGCCTAATGAGACCACAAATTGTTTAATCAAATAAAAACCTGGATCAAGGTTGGCGTAACTCTGGCATGGTGTCGAAGTCGGTTAGAATCCAGAGTCTTGTCGACCAGAGTCATGATGAAAAAAACCATACCGACAAGAGTCCACTATGGGGCAAAATGAAAAAAAAGGGACATTCACTTTGTTTTTTGGACTTTTTCGAATTGCATCTAGTGGGTATTATTTTCTTATAGTACATATAGCAATAGACTTGCATGCCAAATTTCAGGTCATTTGGTGCTGTTTGGTCGATTCTGGAGCTGTTTAAAGTTGAAAAGTACTGAAAAAACAGATTTTTTCACAACCTGTTTGACTCGGGAAATTCTATATTTAATTAAAAGATATTGAAAAACGGTTTTTGGTTCCTAATTATACTATATAAGAGCTTTAATTTCATACCTTGGAAAGTTTATATATACTGGGTTTTAGTGGCTGGGCTTTAGAAAATGTATGAAAATACTAGAAAAAAAGCTTCAGGCGTCCGGAACTAACATTTTTAGGTCAATTTCCCCCATACGGAGCTATACTGGCTTAAAGTACTTACTTTCTAGTTTCCAAAACCGTTAAAACCTTTACAATAAGTACTGGGGAGCAAAAGTTATTGCATTTTAAGTTTTGGACGATTTTTTTTCTCAAAACTAATATTTCTGAGATAAATTTAGAAAATATCGGTTGAAAATAGTTTTTTTATGTTTTTGTATGCATTTAGCCATTTAAGAACGATTTATGAAGAAATTTTTACAAAAAGTTCAAAATTCGCCGAGTTAGAGGTACATATGCTATTTGACGACTTGACCCTTTTTCTCATCACTCAAACTGCTATAACTTTTACATGGCTAAATATTTTTCAGTTCTGTTTCTTGTTTAGTATAGCTTATTATTATACCTTTCCAACAATATATAATACTTAACAGTTGGAAGTAGCCTTGGTCGTGAAAACGGACCCTGCTTGTGACTGACCCTTTACAAAGAAATTTTCAAAAATGCCATTTTCTAAAACTACCACTTAGAAAATAAATAATTCAATGTTTTTGTGTTTTTCATGTCAAAACATGATACTTATGAACCTCAAAACACAAAAAATCTCACTTTGTAAACTTTCTGCAACTTTAGGGGCCTTCATAGGTAAGACTCAGGTAGTCTCTCAATTCTCGGATATGAATCTTTTTTATTGACTTTTTTGATTGATATTGAATATTTACACTTGTTTTGTGTAAAATATATCAGTTTTTAAAAGTTTGGGTCGAAAAAAAGTGATTTTTGACTATTTTGTTAAAAACAGGCTTAGGTAGGCCACATTTAAGGCACTCCAGTAGCCACTATGATTATGTTCTAAACATGTTTTATACATATTTATAAAGGTAATAGTAGTAACTAGTAATAACGTTTATTTTGACAAAAAGTGCATTTTTTTGAATTATTATGACATAAAATTAATTTTTATTCAAAAAACTTCAAGAATTTCATTAAAATTTTGAATTTTTGTGTTTTTGCCTATGCTGGTTGCTCTCTTCGACACTTTTTTGGCCACTCAAATGACTATAACTTTTTTTAGAACCAATATTTTTGCATTCTGTTTTCTGTTATTACTAGTTACTACTATTACCTTTATAAATATGTATAAAACATGTATAGAACTTAATCATAGTGGCTACTGGAGTGCCTTAAATGTGGCCTACCTAAGCCTGTTTTTAACAAAATAGTCAAAAATCACTTTTTTTCGACCCAAACTTTTAAAAACTGATATATTTTACACAAAACAAGTGTAAATATTCAATATCAATCAAAAAAGTCAATAAAAAAGATTCATATCCGAGAATTGAGAGACTACCTGAGTATTACCTATGAAGGCCCCTAAAGCTGTCGAAAGTTTACAAAATGAGATTTTTTGTGTTTTGAGGTTCATAAGTATCATGTTTTGACATGAAAAACACAAAAACATTGAATTATTTATTTTCTAAGTGGTAGTTTTAGAAATGACTTTTTTGAAAATTTCTTTGTAAAGGGTCAGTCACAAGCAGGGTCCGTTTTCACGACCAAGGCTACTTCCAACTGTTAAGTATTATATATTGTTGGAAAGGTATAATAATAAGCTATACTAAACAAGAAACAGAACTGAAAAATATTTAGCCATGTAAAAGTTATAGCAGTTTGAGTGATGAGAAAAAGGGTCAAGTCGTCAAATAGCATATGTACCTCTAACTCGGAGAATTTTGAACTTTTTGTAAATTTTTTTCATAAATCGTTCTTAAATGGCTAAATGCATACAAAAACATAAAAAAACTATTTTCAACCGATATTTTCTAAATTTATATGAGAAATATTTTTTTTGAGAAAAAAATCGTCCAAAACTTAAAATGCAATAACTTTTGCTCCCCAGTACTTATTGTAAAGGTTTTAACGGTTTTGAAAACTAGAAAGTAAGTACTTTAAGCCAGTATAGCTCCGTATGGTGGAAATCGGCCTGAAAATGTTAGTTCTGGACACTTGAAGTTTTTTTTCCTGGTATTTTCATACATTTTCTAAAGCCCAGCCACTAAAACCCAGTATATATAAACTTTCCAAGGTATGAAATTAAAGCTCTTATATAGTATAATTAGGAACCAAAAACCGTTTTTCAATATCTTTTAATTAAATATAGAATTTCCCGAGTCAAACAGGTTGTGAAAAAATCTGTTTTTTCAGTACTTTTCAACTTTAAACAGCTCCAGAATCGACCAAACAGCACCAAATGACCTGAAATTTGGCATGCAAGTCTATTGCTATATGTACTATAAGAAAATAATACCCACTAGATGCAATTCGAAAAAGTCCAAAAAACAAAGTGAATGTCCCTTTTTTTCATTTTGCCCCATAGTGGAGTCATGATGCCCAAAATCATGCATGTCAGTGTCATGCCGGACAATTAATGCCGATCAGAGCTAAGACGGCCAAATCCATGCCAGTCTGAGTCATAACGGCCAAAGTGGTATCAGCCAGAGTCATGACAGCCAATATCCTGCCGGCAAGAGTCATTACGGCCAAAATCGAGCCGGCCAGAGTCAAAACGCCCAAAATCATGACGGTCAAGGTCATACTGGGTTGTTGGACGGATTTTGGAACGATTAGCCAACTAGTGTTGATTTGGAGACAATGGAGGAATGATTTGACCTTTAAAGTTTCTGAGAAATCCTAAAATCCTCCCGACCGGTTGGAGGATCGTGTCTCTTGCGGATCGTGTTTCTTGTGGATAGTTCAGGAGCACTTCCAGAAAGATTACATTTGGGACATACATTTGACCTAAACAAGCAACATGGTGTAGATCGGTAAAGAAGCAATGCCAGTTTGATCTCAAAACTAGGAACTTGTACAAGCTTTGTGATGTGGCCAGCAATAAATGGAAGACTTTTTGTAGTAACCTAAGCTAAAAGTCGGAGCATGGTTCAAGTAAGTAAGTAATTATTTGACCTTTACACCTAAAAAATATTTTCCCAATTTTCACCTGAATTTTCAAAAAGAAAATATACGTTGATTTATTTCAGCATCATATTAAAACCCATTTTAATTCTTATCGTTATTTACAAAAAAGACAGCAGTTAATGTCGTAGTAAATTACATAATTAATTAAATATTTACACGTATAAAACGAAAGTGTATTACCATATTTTATGGAAATTAATATTTATGGACGATCTGTTTGTTCATGTTTCGGATACTTTTTTGGCAAATGATAATGGTGCTGAATAATTAATTGAGAACGATGCTGAATCTCGACGTTATTGGAAAAATTTTTTTACACAATTTTATGCTCTTCTTATTTTTAGTCAATATGTGCGGATGGTTTCATGTATGAGCGGACATAATGTTCATGAATATTCCAATAAGTGAATATTATTAAATATATTTTAATCATGATGAGCTGATTTTGGGGCGGTGAAAATTTGAAACAATTTTCGATTCAAAAAAATATTTGTTGTAACGTTGACTTTTCTATCCGCCACCATTGGAGCCAGGGATAGCCAGGGGATTAGACTCTTAAATCACTTCCATCTGACCTGAATATGGCTCTGGCACTTGATCAGTGGATCAGAATGTTTGTACTTGAGTTTCCACTCTGGCTTCAATGCTATGCTACCTAAACGACCGGGACACATTGAAATGTTGCTACCACGGCAACGAGGCCGCAATATTCTTTGAACCAAGTGGTAGCTGCTTGGTTCTATGTGTCACATTGGCTGCCACTTGAATTAAGTCCCAGATTGTCTGTCACTTGACGAAAACAACCAAATTTGCCACTTGGCTGTCATTTTGATCTGAATATATTGCCCCCAAGTCGCCGAGGTGCAACTATTTCAATGTATGTCGATTGGGCTACTTCAATGTCAAATACTTTTGAATTTAAATCCACTAAAATTTTTTCAACATTTTCCCCTATTAAAAAATGGAAAATAAAAACTATAAATGCAACCATACCGCACATTTTTACTATTATTTTCAGTTCCACTTATGAAGAAAAACACATTCAACCTCACATAATAACATTTTGATGATCATGATAATAATACACTCATGTTGCTTATACCTTCTTATAAAATAAAAAGCATCAAAGTGCCAATCGATGACATTTCAATTATTATCACTCTTCAAACTTGCAATGTCGTTCAATAAACTCATGATATTATTTTTTATTTCAACTGAAGTTGTAGATTATATGATGTAAAAAAAACAGTATATTGAAGCTACTTGTGTCATGGAGTGGGCGTAATATCTCATATCCATATTGGATTTTAATTGAAATGTCATTTCATTGACAGAATTAAACCCGATCGGCATATGTTTTGAAATGTTGCTACAATGATGACGTGGTGACAGCCCCGAGCGACATAAATGAAGAAGGCTTCGTTAAGGAGCTTTTAGAGCTAAACTGAACGTCTTTTACTAATACCAAATGAAAGCCGCTTCCATTTGGCAGCCTTATGGTCGCCATTTGTAAACATGGAAGCCGCTTCCATTTAGAAGCCAAATGGCGACCATTACTAACTTACTTACTTACTGGATCATCCTCCAACTTGCAGCCTAGGTTGCTACAAAATGTCTTCCAACTGACTCTGTTCCTGACCATATGGTGACCATTTGGCTGTTAAACAAAGGCGGCTTCTATTTGATATTAATAAAAGTGGTTTAGCAGAGCCTTCAAAGCTCTATGGTGGAGCCTTCTTCATTTGTGTCGCTCAGGAGTATCCCATGTAAAGCAAATTTGAATGCTTAGAACCAAATTCCAGCCACTTGGCGATTGCAATCATATTCATTAAGCGACTGTCACTGTCACTTGTTGATTCTAAGCATACTGCCGCCACGTCGCCATGGTGGCAACATCTGAACATGTGCAGATCGGGAACATCTTTTCTTTGAATATTTCGATGAAGTTGATGTGATTTTTGGAATTTGATATTGGATTATCCTGCTGCAAGGCTCAGACACTCAACCAAAATTGTAATTTTTTACAATTTTCACAATTTTCATACAAAACTGACAAAATTGTACAATTTTCAAATTTATGTCAATTTGGTTTGAATGATTTTCGTATTTGGGAAATGTAAGGGAAAAATTGCATTTTCAATGGGTTTTCATCCTTTTATATGAAAACTAAGGCGAAATTTGGCTTTTCCGAGGAATTTTCATCTTAAATTGAGAAAATAAAGGCAAAATTTGGTTTATATGTGGGATTTTTCACTCCAAATAAGAAACTAGAGAAAAATTTCATATTTTTCGAGTGGTTTTTCATCCTAATTAAGAAAATTAAAGCAATTTTTAGCTTTTTGAAGGATTTTTCACCTCAAATAAAGAAACCAAAGCAAAATTTGGATTTTTTGAGTTTTGATTAACCTTAAATAAGGAAATCGGGACAAAATTTGGCTTTTCTGAGGGGTAATTTACCCCAAATATGGAAACCGAGGCCAAATTCGGCTTTTCTGAGGGGTAATTTACCCCAAATAAGGAAACCGAGGCCAAATTCGGCTTTTCTGAGGGGTAATTTACCCCAAATAAGGAAACCGAGGCCAAATTCGGCTTTTCTGAGGGGTAATTTACCCCAAATATGGAAACCGAGGCAAAATTCGGCTTTTCTGAGGGGTAATTTACCCCAAATATGGAAACCGAGGCAAAATTCGGCTTTTCTGAGGGGTAATTTACCCCAAATATGGAAACCGAGGCCAAATTCGGCTTTTCTGAGGAGTAATTCACCTCAAATATGGAAACCGAGGCCAAATTCGGCTTTTCTGATGGGTAATTCACCCCAAATATGGAAACCGAGGCAAAATTCGGCTTTTCTGATGGGTAATTTACCCGAAATATGGAAACCGAGGCTAAATTCGGCTTTTCCGATGAGTAATTTACCCCAAATATAGAAATCGAGGCAAAGTTCGGCTTTTCTGATGGGTAATTTACCCCAAATATGGAAACCGAGGCAAAATTCGGCTTTTCTGATGGGTAATTTACCCCAAATATTGAAACCGAGGCAAAATTCGGCTTTTCTGATGGGTAATTTACCCCAAATATGGAAACCGAGGCAAAATTCGGCTTTTCTGATGGGTAATTTACCCGAAATATGGAAACCGAGGCTAAATTCGGCTTTTCCGATGAGTAATTTACCCCAAATATAGAAACCGAGACAAAATTTGGCTTTTCTGAGGGGTAATTTACCCCAAATATTGAAACCGAGGAAAAACTTTGCTTTTCTGAGGGGTAATTTACCCCAAATATAGAATCCGAGGCAAAATTCGGCTTTTCTGAGGCATTTTTTACCCTTCATAGGAAAACTGAGGTGAAATTCCGTTTTTCCGTTGGAGTTTTCATCGTAGTTTAAGAAAATTATTGCGAAAAACACATTATTTTCACATTTCTCCAATGAATTATGCATCAAAACATGATTTTTCAAGAAATTCAGTTAAAATAAACATTTTCCACCTTTTCCATATTTTTACAAAGTAATTTTCCTGCTGTGAAAACTATAATTTCCATCTATTAATTGCATTACTAAATTATTAGTTTCTTGAAATTTACATCAAAAAATTGTGAAAATTGTAAAAATTGTACAATTTTTTCATACAAAAATTGCAAAATTGTGAAAATTGTACAATTTTTACAATTTTCACAATTTTTTCCATACGAATTGTAAAAATTGTACAATTTTTACAATTTTTGGTTGAGTGTCTGAGCCTTGTCCTGCTGTGATGGTTATTGTTGTCGAAAATTTTTGAATTTTGAATGACTTGAATAATAGCATATTGCAGGAATGTGCTGGAAGATGGAAGATGGGGAGATAGAGTGGTTAGGGACAAAATCGAGAATATTCCTTTTTTCTATGACTTCTTTGTAGTTTACTTGATGTAAATTGAAGGAGATAGAGATAGTATTGCGCTTGGTGTCCGAAAATTGGCAAGTGAGAGCCAGCAATAGAGTCAGCTTCAGGTCACTTCTGCATGAGGTCATGGATCACGATTGATCTGTAAAACCAGCGAAGTAAGTAATTAAGTGCATTGAAGGATCAAAAGTAGCTGCTACAGCTGTGAATCTCAATTACCCACTCAGACTCACTTAAGCTCATTAAAATCACACCAACTTAATCTAAATCATGCAATCTCAATAACTGAGTCTATCTCCACTGACAACTAAAGCTCCTGAAATAAATTAATCTTTATTATATGATTCCGAACAATCAATTGTTAATCTCACATCTCAATCGCTCAATTTACTGCAGATATTTTAATTTTTTTTTACATATCCCTTGACATATCCACAACAATTACAGCAGTTGACCATTATTGTCTCATGAAAATAATGTAATATAATGTCATTTAAATCCATGATGAGTATCCCCGTATTAAATGAGGACAATTAATGAGGATTCGAATAAATTGATGATGTAACTGTAACTGTGATAAGGATATCGAATTTATTATGTGTGATTTTACATGCTGTGTCATAAATGTTCGTGGAATTCTTTTTGTTGAGTTGATGAACAATTGGGTTATGAAGTCAAATATTACGAAGGGTCTGTAGATATGTAATTTAAGGTTGATGCTGAGGAGAGCTTAAAGTCGACTCGGATGTTGACTTGCAAAGCTTACTCGATTTCGAACTCTTCTTAGTATCAACTTTAAATGACACATCAGCAGACTTCTAACTCTTTTGGAATATTTGACTCGAAGTCGATTCAGCCTAGCCAGTCAACATTCGAATTGACTTCTAGTTCTGATTTAGAATATGTTAATAATGTGAATTCTTGATTGCTATTTTATGACTAAATTAGATCAGTGGAATTGATGATTTGGAATGAAGTATATTAAGAATTTGATTAAAGCTGATATAACATCTAAATGACTAGGAAAGCTGAGTCGACTCCGGAGCTCTAGCAGGGTTATAAACAGAAATTTTCAAATGGAAGGGGGATTTTGGGTTTTTTCACAAAAAATTTCCAGGAATATTTCGAATTATATCCAGAAAACTAGAAGACAATTGAAGAATCACCAGCTCCTTCCTCTCTCTCAAATACTCCCGTGAGCTTTGGTGTCGATGAGTAAGTGAAGGAGTGGATCAAAGACTGAATAGACTTTCAATTTATCATGACTTAGGAAGGAGGAAGAATTTACAATTTTGTTCAGAAGTACACAATTTGGTTCATAATTTGGTTGCAAAACTTAGCAAAAGGAGGCATCCTTCCCCTTTTTAGGATGGAGTTTTGTAGGTCAATTCCCAATTTTTGGGAAAAATCTTCAATTTTCTAAGGTTTTTCATGGACAAAATTAACTTAAAATCTGGCTTCAATTCACCCAAAAAGAATTGTGCCTTCGAAACTGGGGTTAGGAAGAGTCTGAAATTGCTTTAATTAGCATTACGTAGTTTCTGAACGTTTTCTTAAAATTCCTGAAAAACAATAAATTCAAAACATTTAACATTTTGTTGATTCAGTCTCGAAAACTCTCATACAAACCACTTTGGATGACCATTTTGTCTCCTTTCTTATACCACAAAAAGAAAAAATCCATGAAACAAAAGACTTTTTTTCCAACTTTTTTTGTTATTATTCTCATTAATTTTTTTTTATTATTTTCATATTCTCCTTTTTTTTGTTAACAATTTTTCATCATATTTTTTTTTCTATAAATATCCGTTTCCGCTTTATACAATACAATATTTCATCATTAATCAGAATTTATGACAATAAGTGAAACTTTTTTTTTCTTTTTTTGATGTGGAAATAGGAAGTTTATGGATAAAAAAAGGCAAAATAATATAATAGAAAAAGGAAATCAATATTAATTAAAAGATAATCATATTCACAATTATTATATACACAATTTTCTTCATCTACGGCTGTAACAATTACAATCAATCATGTCAAAATCGCGTTGTATTGTTTACTCGTTGTACAATCTCCGGACGTTCATTCTCGGCTTCGCTTTCAGTAAGTGTTTGCAATATTGATTTCTAAATTGAATATGATTAAATCAGAAAAAGTGGATAGAGATTAGATTAGATTAATTTGAATGCTGTACACGTGAAAGGATGGTGTTTTTTGGAAAAAGACTCAATCCCTAACAGGCACAAAGAATGGTTTCATATTACAGAAATGACCACTTCGGTATTTAAAAGCTGTCTCTTTGCCTGTTAGGGAATTTTTTGCTGAGATTGGTGAAATTGTTGCATTTTCTTAGTGATTGTGGTGTCTGAGCTTGACTGGAGCAGATTGGAACTGGCTAATCTATTTGGAACCATATATAGCCCAAAACTACCACTGAAACATTAAGACCTCAGTGGCCGAGTGGTTAACCAGACTGGAAATCTGTATCACTCTTTTGTGAGGACGTGGGTTTAATTCCCATCAAAGATCAGGTCTATTCACAAAAGAGTTGAGTACGTGGGTTCGATTCTCATCAGAGACCTCTCAATCATTATATTAGAGTGCTGTCGATATGACAAGCATTTGCACAATACTTATAACATTACTGACTAAACTTCAAACTAGAGCTGGTTGCTTGGCATGTGATATACACTAGAGATAGGCCAGCATTGAAGTCTTGTAGCTCACTATTCCTAAATAGCACAAATCGCCCTAAAAGGCAAAGACACCGCTTTAAAGTACCGTAGTGGTCTTTTCTGTACCATGAAAGCATGCCCTCTGACTGTTAGGTTCGGCTAGCCAATCAAAAATCCGATCCCAGACCGACGTGACTTTGGCTTGGTGCCGGATTCGGTTTGAATCTGGCGTCATTCCTGGGTCACGACAGCCTGGTGACTGATTTGTCGTCACCATGGCTGAGTCACGACAGTCTCATACCGGATTTTTGACTTGTGCTGTTCAAGTTAGTACCTAACAATCAAACTCTAAGATGTCCTCTTGAAATAACCACATAGAACTTCTGAAATCACTAACCAACTTAGATTCACATTATTACCAAAATAACATCCCCAAAAAATTCAATCATTTCATGTCCAACAACCTTCACTTCCAAAAAAAAAACTGCGTCATTCAATTTCAACCAATCAATTACACCAGTAGCAATATAAAGCCTCTACTAATTCCTTCTCGTAACAATAAGAATACTTCTATTATCCATAGAGTATCATCATCATCCATCCCATTCAGTTTACTTACCGTTTCATTCATGGGCTCTGATTGAAAGCGAGGAGGCGGCAACGGTAAGTGTTCAATTTGGCTCGGATGTGAGATTGGCATCATATTACGAGATGTACTAAATATCATATTGGATGGGTATACTTGTTGTTTTATTGACGATGGTGGTGGTGGTGTACTTCTTGCTAGATCAATCTATGCATGATTAGAGATAGAAAATAGTCGATAGTTTTAAATTACAAAAAACCAGTAACTAAGTGCATCAAAATATATACAAACCTGTGCATATATGCTTGGTTCAATGACTCGTTTTATTTCATTAGTTCGAGGTCGTCCAAGTGTTGCACTTGAAAAGAGCATTGGTGGTTTTTGCAGAATCGTTAGATCTGCATACGTCAATTCAGTCTACGGATGTATGGATAGATCGAATATAAGTGGATGAGATAAATTAAATGTAAACAATCAAGTACGTTATCGATTGAAATTTTTATCGAGGGAGGGTTGGCCGTGAAAATTGGGAAAATGTTTGGAAATAATTTATGATTTTGGACAGAGTTGGAAAATAGGCATTTGTGACAGGCAAAAACCGTACAAATTTTTGATATTTCCATTTTAAAACCATACAAATTATCAAGAATTTGTACGGTTTTTGTCTGCCCATACAAACTATTAAGAATTTGTACGGTTTTTCCTGTCACAGGTGCCTTTTTTCGACTCTGATTTTGGAATTGAATTTGAGGTTATATCCAACATTATTCCAATTCTTCCGAACATTTCCATTCACCCGACCATCTTTAATTCCTCACCCCGATAGCAAAAAAACTTACATTTGCACTAACTCGATTATCAATATAACCTATACTACTTGTGGGCACTTCATTGTGATGGTATGCTGAACGTTCCTGATAAACGTGATGTTGCAAGCAATTATTATCATGCTGAGAAAATAATGTTCTATCGCAATCATAGCTCGTCATTGTAAAATTATTTTGTTGCTCTGCCATCATCACAGCCGTTGCAAACTTATTGTTCATCCACTCGTTATCATTTTCTGTGTGTGGATTGTGCATGTATGTATGTAATGGAACCACACCAACATGATATTGAGTTGATTTGGGAGAAAATTGAAGGAGATAGAAAGAAAGTATTTATTTAGTTGGATGAATGCATATATACATAGACATACACATAATTGTAATAGGAAAATAGAAAAATTGGATATGTAACTGTGTTTGCTGAATAGACAGCTGGTAATAGAGTATTATGTAGAGGGGTTTTAAGCTTGCTAATTTTATTTACTCGGAAAAATTTGAGTAAATGCTGTTGCTTTTGGGAAAAAGCTTTAACTGGAGCTGAATTTACTTGATTCATGTGATGCATTTGTTCAAAAAAGAAGCGGAACTGGATTCAAGTCTAGTGGGTCGTACTGAATTATTTTTGCTGAACAATGCTGAATTCAGCATTGCTGAACAGAACTGAATTCAGCAATGCTGAACAGTGATGAATTCAGCATGCTGAACAGCGATGAATTCAGCATTGCTGAACAGTGATGAATTCAGCTTTGCTGAACAGTGATGAATTCAGCATTGCTGAACAGTGAAGAATTCAGCATTGCTGAACAGATGATGAATTCAGCATTGCTGAACAGAGATGAATTTAGCATTGCTGAACAGTGATGAATTCAGCATTAAATTGTTGCTGAACAGTGATAAATTCAGCATTGCTGAACAGAACTGAATTCAGCAATGCTGAACAGTGATGAATTCAGCTTTGCTGTACAGAAATGGATTTAGTATTGCTGAACAGTGACTGAATTCAGCATTGCTGAACTGTGATAAATTCAGCATTGCTGAACAGTAATAAATTCAGCATTGCTGAATAGTGAAGAATTCGACATTGCTGAATAGTGCTGAGTTCAGCATTGTCCACAAAACGCCATCTCATCAAAAAATCCGTAGTCATCGACTTCCTTCCACCAGAACCTCTAACAAATCTACTTATTTTCTTACGTAAACTAATTTCATTATCTATTATACTCCATTTTATTCAGCATACACACTTTCTTTTCCTCATAATCTTCTTTCTTCCCCGCTTACTATACACAATTTTACCACTTATAGAATTATTCAAGCTTCATTCTCTCCCTTTTTCTCACATTCATACATATATTAACAATTTAGATCTCATACCTTGAGGAATAATGTCGGGATTCTTATCTATACTATCAGCACTAGATGCTTCTCTCAATATTACACCATTCTGCATTGACGGTGATAGTGTTGAGCTCATTGTTATTGTATTACTTATTGCACGTGCTCTATCACGACGACTTGAGCCTTTTAAACGTACAACTAATATAATTGCTGATAGTATCAAAACGAGAGCACCAAAAATGCCAAGCATTGTGCCTAGAAATGGCTTTATTTGTAAATATGTTGGAGCTAGTACGGGTGAAATTGGAATGTCTGAGAATGGGTAAACAACTGTGGAATGAAAAGGAGAAAAAAAATTAATAAAAGATGTCATGTACAGTCATTGGATGACTACAACAATTAGATATGTATACATACCAGAATGTTTTTCAGGAGTTTTCAATGTATATCCATGCAACATTGATGGTCGGGATTTTCCCTTTTTATTTACAGCCATTACAAGCATATCATAGCCAATGCCCGGCTCGAGACCTTTCAGCTCAAAGAATGGTGTTCTGGATAATTGTCAATAAAAGTATGAATTAATTAAAAAATATTGTCTATTATTGGAAAAAAAGTCATTACAATTCAATGACTATTAAATGCATATTATCTGCTTGAAATAATGGTGAATGAAGTCAATGAATCAATTTATATGAATGAGGGTAAAAAGCATTTAATACTGATAAGTATTGACAGACATTTAATATTCAATGGGTTTTTAAAAAAAATTATTAGGTCATCAATAATTATCTTTATTGAATTTTTAATGTGAAGGAATTGGCTGAGCTTTTGAGAATTATTTGTTAATCTACTAAGTGATTCAATGATCAGTATTGCTGAATTCAGCATTAATTAACTGAGCTTGCAGTTGAGTTGAACAGGGCTGAATCAGGTTGAATTGAACAGTGTTGAATTGAGTAGAGCTTAACATTGCTGAATTCAGTTCAGTTGAATAGGACTTAATTCAGCTCAAATGAAATTGCTGAATTCAGCAATTCTAAAGAAATGCTGAAAGCTGTGTTCAACAGAATAGTGTTAAATTAAAATCAGGTTTATGACTGAATTAGGCTCAGTTGGATAGAATTGTCTTTAGCCCAGCTGAATAGTGCTGAGTTCAGCTCAACTGAATACTGCTTTGATCAGCTAAGCTAAATATTTCTGAATCCAGCTCAGATGAATAGTGCTGAATTCAGCTCAACTGAATACTGCTTTGATCAGCTAAGCTGAATAATTCTGAATTCAGCTTTGTTGAATAGTGCTGAGTTTAGCTGAAATCAATAATGTTGAGTTCAGCTCAGCTTAATAGTGCTGAGTTCAGCTCAGCTGAATAGTGTTGAATTCAGCTCAGTTTAATAGTGTTGAATTCAGCTCATCTAGCGATGGTACTGAATTCAGCTTAGCTAT